>NC_140178.1:23976030-23983530 GCF_963971535.1 Notolepis coatsorum
AAATTATTGAATTTCTCCTTTTCAGCCCTGTTTTACAGGCCCGGTATAACCAGTCTGACACTGTTGACCACTAGGAGCTTCGCAGTACACCACAGTTTGACACTGTTGACCACTAGGAACTGCCCAGTACAACCACAGTTTGACACTGTTGACCACTAGGAGCTGATTGAATGATTGATTGAAAACTTTAATAAACAGATTGCAGAATGGGTACAATACAGTACAGCTCAATACACACAATTTTTAAAGGGGATGCAGACCAGAGAAAGACTTTCATCTTGTTTACATCAGGGTCCCCCATTTTCAATTCATAATGACATTTATGACATACACAACATACAGATATACAGATATATATCATGACATTTATGAGATACATGACATACAGATATACAGTACTGTTACATTTGTGACATACAAGATATGCAAATATACAGTACTGTTAAACAGATCCTAACAGTAAATATACATATATACATACGAGGGGGAGGGAACACATTAGGAGGGGGTGGGTGGGTGGGAGGGGGTTCAGACATTTACAGGGGCCAGTTTCGAATTGCAGCCTCCCGTAGGTGCTCTTTGAGAGCGGTTTTGAAGGTGGGTAGGGCGTTCCACATTGTTGTGGCATAATTTCGGAACGTGTTTAGTCCCTTGTTTGAGCCGTATCTTGGTTGTAAATGATTTGTGGAACTCCCTCAGGTGTTGTGGTCATGGTATTCACTGACCTTTGGGAAGTATTTCGACATGTACATGGGTACCTTAGTGCTGTAGTGTATCTTGTAGACCAGGCCCATTGCAAGTTGCTGTACTCTGTTGTCTACTCTAAGCCATCCTAGGTTGTCAAAATGGGCAGGGGTGAGGTGGGTTCTAGGAGTAAGGTTAAGCAGTAGTCTGACCAGTTTGTTTTGTGATGTTTGTAATCTTGTTTTTAGTGCCTTTGAGGTGCTTTGGTACCATGAGGTGCAAGCATAGTCATAGTACCTTGAATGAGTGCTCCTGCCAGAGTCTTCAGAGAGGAGAACCAGTACAAGAATCTAGTTCGTTGGTTGACTTTTTTGATTACATTGGATGCCATCTTGTCACAGGAAAGATTTGCCTCTAGGATGGAACCCAGGTATGTAATTTCATCTTTCCTTGTGACAATATTGTCACCCACTGTAAAAGAGAAGCCGTTGGTCTTGCTGAGTTTGTTATTAGATCCGAAGAGAATGGACTCTGTTTTACCCAGGTGTAATGATAGTTTGTTATCAGCGAGCCAGGTGCAGATTCTGCCGAGTTCTGAGCTGAGGGTTTGTTCAACCTGTAACTTGTTCCTGTAAGCTGAACAAGCTGCCCAGTACAACCACAGTTTGACACTGTTGACCACTAGGAGCTGCCCAGTACAACCACAGTTTGACACTGTTGACCACTAGAAGCTGCCCAGTACAACCACAGTCTGTTGACCGCTGTTGCTGGAATACACAATAAGAGTGCGCACACATAAGTGAAGTGAAACATAATGTTTGTCATAAATAAAGATGTCTCTGATTGGACAGATGCTGTCTTTTATGGGAGACTCTTAACCCCTCTCCGCTCTATAGTATATATATGTATATACACTACATGTATCTGTCTCTCTGTCTTTCTCTCTCTGTATCTGTCTTTCTCTCTCTGTATCTGTGTGTGTGTGTGTGTGTGTGTGTGTGTGTGTGTGTGTGTGTGGTGTGTGTGTGTGTGTGTGTTTGTGTGTGTGTGTGTGTGTGTGTGTGTGTGTGTGGTGTGTGTGTGTGTGTGTGTGTGTGTGTGTGGGGGGGGGGGGGGTCTCTCTTTCTATGTCTCCCTGTATATCTCTATGTGTCTCTCTCTCTCTATATATATATATATATATATATTATATACACATACGCTATATATATCTGTGTCTCTCTCTATTTCTTTATTTCTCTGTATCTGTGTGTGTTGGGGGGTCTCTCTCTCAGCTGTGTGGTACTTCATTCTATTCCCTGTGGATGAGGTGGGCATCTGTGGGGCTGATTGTGTGTGTGTGTGTGTGTGTGTGTGGTGTGTGTGTGTGTGTGTGTGTGTGTGTGTGTGTGTGTGTGTGTGTGTGTGTGTGTGTGTGTGTGTGTGTGTGTGTGTGTGTGTGTGTGTGTGTGTGTAACTCCACATACTGTGCATGTCATGTATAAATGAATCTGTCCCATACAAGTAGAGCTAGTGATATTCTGTTCTGTCTCTACTGAAATGAGAAGATTGGGCATCATTAAAACCATATTATTGTTCATATGTACCCAGTTGCTATTGCATGTACCCCACTGTTTCACCTGTTTTATTCTCCACCCATTGATCATCGATAGCAACACTACTATCACCGACATCTAAGAAGGGAGATCCCCCCTTGAACGGTCCTTCTAAGGGTTCTCCCCTCTACATTGCCTGTGGTGCTTTAGCTTTTTTCCTATTGCTAGGTTTTTAGTGAGTTTTCCTTACCTTCGCCTGGGAGTGTTACATTTATTTATTTTACATTTTATTTGGATTTCTTATTTTGAAATCAACAAGCTGGCGAGTGAACGTGGGGAGATTTCATAGATAGATAGATAGATAGATAGATAGATAGATAGATAGATAGATAGATAGATAGATAGATAGATAGATAGATTGATAGATAGATAGATAGATAGATAGATAGATAGATAGATAGATAGATAGATAGATAGATAGATAGATAGATAGATAGATAGATAGATAGATAGATAGATAGATAGATAGATAATGATAGATAGATAGATAGATAGATAGATAGATATAGATAGAAGATAGCAAGGCACAGACAGACAGACAGACAGACAGACAGACAGACAGACAGACAGACAGACAGACAGACAGACAGACAGACAGACAGACAGACAGACAGACAGACAGACAGACAGACAGACAGACAGACAGACAGACAGACAGACAGACATTTATCCAATCAGGTGCATTCACAGTGGGAAGGGGCGGGGATACATGCATGCAACATGTAATCAATGAGAGAGCTGTGTATTATTTTAAAATGATGATTATTCTACATACAAATGTTATCTCTATCTTCTAACATGGGGTCTCTGGGACATAATCTTATGAAATGGGGGCCTATTACATATCAATTTGGAGGTCCTTGACCTGACAAAGTTTGAGAACCACTACATTAAAGTGTGATATGAGATCTTGTCATAACACTGTAAGTCTAGATTTGCATTTCAGCAGCAATGTGAATTCAGCCCTCGTCATAACTGTGTGTGTGTGTGTGTGTGTGTGTGTGTGTGTGTGTGTGTGTGTGTGTGTGTGTGTGTGTGTGTGTGTGTGTGTGTGTGTGTGGATGACATAGCAGGAAGATGGATGGGATGCTAACACGGCGCGTGGGGGCGTGAGAGTGATGCACCATGGGTATGGCGGTCCCCCGCCGTGCTCGGCATTGTGGGAAGGCTGCGCCACCAGGAAGGTGCCTCGATGAGGACGACAGGAGAGACAGAACCACTCAGGACTGACGAGAGAGAGAGAGAGAGAGAGAGAGACAGAGACAGAGACAGAGAGAGGGGGAGAGGAGAGGGGAGGATGAGAGAGTGAGAGAGAGAGACAGAGAGGTAGAGAGGGAGAGAGAGAGGGGGGGGAAGAGAGAGAGAGAAAGAGAGAGGAAGAGTGAGGGAGATAAAAAGAGAGCGAGGGAGACAGTGAGAGAGAGAGCAAGAGAGAGGAAGAGGGAGAGAGAGGAAGAGAGAGTTGACGAAAGAAAGAGAGATAATGGGAGAGAGGGGGGAGGTATAGTGAGGAAGAGAGAGATATAGACAGAGAAAGACAATTTGGAGGGCGGGAGAGGAGAGAAAGAGATAGATAGAGAGAGAGAGAGAGAGAGAGAGAGAGAGAGAGAGAGAGAGAGAGAGAGAGAGAGAGAGAGAGAGAGAGAGGAGGGGGGGAGAGAGAGAGAGAAAGAGAGAGAAAGAGTGAGAGAGAGAAAAAGAGAGAAAAAGAGAGCGAGGGAGACAGTGAGAGAGAGAGCAAGAGAGAGGAAGAGAGAGAGGGAGAGAGAGGAAGAGAGAGTTGATGAAAGAAAGAGAGTAATGGGAGAGAGGGGGAGGGAGGTATAGTGAGGATGAGAGAGATATTGTTAGGGATAGTGTTGTCGAGGACCCAATTGCTGAACAGGACGAGGAGAGATTAGGCAGACGAGACGTGGAGCCAGGGGTGTAGTAGTAAAAATATAGCTTTACTCTTAAGGCAGCAACAAAAACAAGGATCTCAAACGATAGCACAGCAAAGGCTGGCAGAGAGCAAAAATACAAAATAACAAGAAACAAAAAACCACAGCAGCGCTGGTAGGGAAAAGGTACAACCTAACTACAAAATAAACTCTAACAAAACAAGACAAACTGTACACGAAAACAAAAGGTGAAAACAGGCAAAACACTAACACTAGGAAACTTACTCAGAGGCAAAGGATCACGGGAGACAGAACATGAAACTGGACGTGGAACATGGAGCACTGACAAAAACAAACATGAACATCAAACAAATGAATCGACCCAGGGAAGCTGGCAGACAAGACAGATATACACACTAATTGACTAATTGACAGAAGAGGGTGATTGGGAACGAGATGCACCTGGGAAGGGAAAACAGACTGAACACACTGGGGCAAAAGACTAAAGACACCACAAGGCCAAAACACACTGGGGAAAAGACAGAATAACACTTAACACTGTTAATGGACGTAGCTGTGCCCACCGGTTGCAAGCGGGCGCACGACTCGCAGGCTAGAAGCGATCGTTTCCGCTTTGGTTGGATTCAGAGACGTGCGCCACGCGCATTTTCACAGAAATACACTCAATATCTGCATTATTACCACACATATAGATGTTGTTCAACCAGCTAATGTGTCTGTATCTTTCCCAATACAAATAAACCATATTACTATACTTTTTCAGGAGTACAGTCACACTGATCATCATTCTAAAATGATTTTTTTTTTATCAACTTTTTCTCCTCCTTTTTCTGTGATTTTTCTCCCATCCCAATTTACCTCTCGTGCCAATTCTCCCTCCCCTGTCCTGATCGTTGCTCGCATGTGCCCCCCACTGGCCGGTCGTAGGGAGGATAGAAGCCCATCACATGTCCCCTCCGATACATGTGGAGGCAGCCAGTCACATATTTCCACCTGCCAGCGCGGACTCTCATTGGCGAGGAGTAACGTGTAGGAGGCTCACACTGCCCCCGCCATTTTCCTGACTTTGCTGTGCAGGCGCCCTGACCGACCTGTAGGAGTCACTGTTTACAATGACCAGACTACCACCCATCGACTCTCCTCCCGCTGACTCTGCCAATAGAGTAAGTATGACGGCCGGCCCAAGCCGGAGGCAACGCTGACAGCCGGATTCGATACCAGTGTCTCTTGCGTTGGTGACGAGCGCAATGTCCGCTGCGCCACCCAGCCGCCCTATTCTAAAATGAATTCTAACATTCTAATTAATTATATAATAACTGGTTATACATGCAAAATGGACAATAGAACACTGGATGGAACTGTAAATCATTAAAAAACTTCAAACGGGGACTGACTTCGCAATAGACTAGGAATTTACAGATGTTCCAATTGGCAGAGTCAGCGGGAGGGGAGTCGATGGGTGGTAATCTGGTCGTTGTAAACAGCGACTCCTACAGGTCGGTCAGGGCGCCTGCACAGCAAGGACAGGAGATGTCGAGGGTAGTGTGAGCCTCCCACACGTTACACCTCGCCAATGAGAGTCCACGCTGGCAGGTGAAAAGAAGTGGCTGGCTGACTCTGAATGTATCGGAGGGGACATGCGATAGATTCTTCAACCCTCCCTACGACCAACCAGTGGGGGGCACATGCGAGCAACGATCAAGACAGGGGAGGGGGGAATTGGCACAACTAAATTGGGATGGGAGAAAAACAGAAAAAGAAGGAGAAAAAGTGGATACAAAATATAATATAATTTATAAACATCGAACAAAAAGTTTGGAAATTTGTGTTTGGTAGATTATTTCTCTGTTGTAACAATGCTTCTTGACAATCCATTTTAGACCATTGGAAGGGAGAATTGCACCAACCTCAGTAGACGTGAAGCCAAGGGAGAGGTGTACCTCATCATAATGTCTTGTTCTTGTCTTTGTAACGTGAACGTTGTTTTGTGGGATGAGCAGCACAGCTGAGTATGTGGGTTGCACCCATGAAACAGGTTCACAACTAAAGTAGTGGCTGAGATTGTGCTATGATTTGCTCTGAAACCAGATTGGTGTGGACTTAATGTCACAGGTCAAGGAAATCCACCTGGTTCGTAGTTTCTCACACAGTAAATACAACAAGACAACAAATTAAGGTAAATATTTATTTGGAAATGTAAAAAAGGGATTTAGAACAGGGACAGGAAATCTCCTAATCGACATTTCCGTTGCCAGCACCCAATCGCTGGTGTGGAAATGGCTACAGCAACCTATAATGGGGCAGTACCCTGACCTACCAGCACTGAACCAGAGAATAGAGGCACCAAAATGGCAGCATCTGTACACACAGTTACCACGTCACATTGGCAGAAACATCTGAATAAAAGAGTGAACTTGTCCTTCGAAAATTGTATTGTGTTTCAGGCGGATACTGTATGGTGGTACAATGGTGGTAGTCTCTCTCTCTCTCCCTCTCTCTCTCTCCCTCTCCCTCTCTCTCTCTCCCTCTCTCTCTCTCTATCTCTCTCTCACTCTCTCACATACACACACACACACACACACACACACACACACACAAAGACACACACGCAGACTTATCTGCCCTGATATTGACATGTTAATGGATTAGCTTCATGTAATACAGACCATGATAGGGCAGCGTGGGTGTGCATTTGACAGATTGACTGTGTGTGTGTGTGTGTGTGTGTGTGTGTGTGTGTGTGTGTGTGTGTGTGTGTGTGTGTGTGTGTGTGTGTGTGTGTGTGTGTGTGTGTGTGTGTGTGTGTGTGTGTGTGTGTGTGTGTGAGAGAGAGAGAGAGAGAGAGAGAGAGAGAGAGAGAGAGAGAGAGAGAGGAGAGAGAGAGAGAGAGAGAGAGAGAGAGATAAGCAGATGGACCATATTGATTCTGTAACATTATGCGGTTCCCACGCCCCCTTCTTTTATCTTGCTGTGTGTGTGTGAGTGTATTTTATGTGTGGGTGCATCGCATGTACTGTGTGTGTGCAAATACAGCTGATGATGAACGTGTATGTTTTTAACCAGAAGTAATTGTTACTATTCTAAATAAGAATAAAAGTCACTATAATGTAACATCCCTGTGGCTTCCTCTCAGTCTACAGACCATTCTACACAGTCTACATACTGAATTCACAAACGGAAAGTCCCAAAAACATCATCAACGTTTACCAACAGTAAAAGGGTCTCTATATTCTAGGCCAGAGTCTATTTTAACAGGAGGCCAAGGAGTTGATAAGTCTTGATAGGTTGATGTGCAGTGGAGGCTAATTTGTGAGCAGATG
>NC_140178.1:23988530-24013530 GCF_963971535.1 Notolepis coatsorum
ATAATGCTGACATGGAACTCAGTGTTGGTTTGGTGCATGAAGACTTGTGAGGTTGACGTGTTACCATGGCAACTGCATCATTTGGAAGAACATTCCACCTTCCTGAATCGCATGCTGCGTTCATGTGGATGTCAGGTAGACCGTTCTCTTGCAGGATATCCGACCTCCGCGGGCTCATGTGCTTTTAGGTCAGAGATAAAAACACACATGGAGGTCATGGAGCTCTAAATAAACACCCTGTCGCATAAACATGGCTGCACTCTGCTTTCCCATGTTATGTTTGTGCATTGATTTAAAGATTTGCACCGATTTAAAGGTATTTAAGTTTCTTGTAAACAGCTCACTTTTGTTTATATATTCACATTTCCACCTGTTTTTCTACAGTTTTTCTATAATCCACAAGCTGAATAAATGTCCTACCTCATTCTGTATAACCTTTGCAAAGTCCATTTTGGCCGTTTCCTTTCGGTTTTGTCGTAATGTGTCTGACCTCCTTTTATTGACAGGCAGTTAGATTGCTAGATTTCAAAGAAGATCCTGTAGACCAATCAATTTGAAGCACAAGCGCATGTTAACACACCACGTCACTCATGTTCTGGAAGAACGAGTAATAAGACAATTTTCTGGTACCCCTTTTCTACTACTGTGCGCTATAGCGACAATTTCATCAACTAGTGGTCAAAAGCTCCATTGGACACCTTTAAAGTGTTAATCCTGAAGATCGCCTGTTAGGTGGATTTGGCAACACGTGTGTTGGAACAGCGGAATGGAGTGGACGTGAAGGTAATCCAGTGGTAATCTGGCATGTTTTGGATGAAGAAGACGGATGGTCAACAATGTCGTTGTTACAGAGACCTCTCTTGAGAAACTGTAAGTGATATTTTCCTTGAAGACATTCACCTTCCTTTCTTGCACGTCTGTCTTCTTGTGATTGCTGAACTGTCTTATTGTTATTGCTGAACTGTCTTCATGTTATCATTGGACTGTCTTCTTGTGATCGCTGGACTGTCTTCTTGTTATCATTGGACTGTCTTCTTGTGATCGCTGAACTGTCTTCTTGTGATTGCTGGACTGTCTTCTTGTGATTGCTGGACTGTCTTCTTGTGATTGCTGGACTGTCTTCTTGTGATTGCTGGACTGTCTTCTTGTGATTGCTGGACTGTCTTCTTGTGATCGCTGGACTGTCTTATTGTTATCGCTAGACTATCATCTTGTCATCGCTGGACTGTCTTCTTGTCATCGCTGGACTGTCATCTTGTCATCGCTGGACTATCTTCTTGTCATCACTGAACTGATTAACACTTTAAAGGCTCACCCAGCAAAGGTAACTTTGTCCAATCATGATATTCAGTTCTACTAAACGACAATTGAGAACGGCACTAATGAAAGATATAAATGCAGGACAGGAGACCACATTTGTCCCCAGGAACAGACACGACTGTCCTGAGAACACAAGGTTGTTTTTCTACACACACCAACACCACTGGAGAGAAAATGAACCCTTTCAGGGGTGCATTTCTGGAATGTTCCCTCAGAAGTCTAGAACTCCATAGCTTTCAGAATGGCAAGTAGGCATCGTTACATCAACATTAAAGTGTTCAGTTGTCAAAGTTCTATCTCACATTGTGCACCAGAACGGGTAGGAGGCAGCTACACAGTGCTGAGGGAAAAACTATGTATAATATCGCAATATTTCCCCCTCACAATACTGTACTGATACGCTAAGTACCAACATTACTGTTCACATTTAACAAAAGAACACATGACGATGTTCCCTGATGTCAGCGCCTCTTCTGACATTGTGGTCAAAGGATCATGATGAGGAGGAGGAGGTGGGCGTCTGACTTGGCTGCAACTGGATTTACACTATATTCGACTACAAAATCATTCACCAAATGAGGGAGAAAAGAAACCAAACATGAATAGCTCTTTTCAATGTTTCACACAGTTTTTCCCTCAATGGTGTGAATACACAACCAGTCGTACAGCATGTGTGACCTGGAAAGTCACATGGTTGTAACAGACGATGCTAAGGTAGATAAACGTTTGGTGTAATTCCATGAGAACCATAAAAACAATCGAACTGAACGCTTAAAGGAACACACCTACACCATGGGAGATTTGATTACCGTCTTCTTCAGAGTCAGACAAGAAGATAGATATCAAATTCCAGTAGAAAGCTATCCGACTGCAAGCTAGCCTAGCTTAGCACAAATTAATGGAAGGGGATGCGGACCAGCTAGCCTAGTGATCCGTATCCGCTTCCATTCATTTGTGCTAAGCTAGACTAGCTTGCAGCCTGATAGCTTTCTACTGAACGCACACAGAGCAAATTGGGATCTATCTTTTTGTCGGACTCTGGAGAAGACGGTAAACGCATTTCCTGTTGGCGTGTTCCTTTAAAGCGATAATGTGTAATTGTGGCGCCCCGCTGGCCGCGGGCGATACTGTGTCCATGTTTTCATGACCACCAAGAAACCAATAATTCACTCAGAAGAAAGTCTGCATGCAATGAAAGAAAGCACGCAGCACAGACGGTCATGGGAAATATAATTATTGTAAGCACTGAGGCAGTACCGCTCACGGCCAACAGGCGCCACAATTACACATTATCGCTTTAACATAGGTGTACTGATTCTTATACTTTCCAAACAGTCTAGGTGCGCTTGGTTTGAGATGTCTGGCAGTGGAATCACCTAAAAAGTGCAAGTCAACGACAAACTTAGTTTGCCATTATCAGACCAAACTACTGCGTATACGGGCTTTCACATTAGATCACCAATCTACTGCGTGTACACGCTTTCACATTAGATCACCAATCTACTGCGTGTACACGCTTTCACATTAGATCACCAATCTACTGCGTGTACACGCTTTCACATTAGATCACCAATCTACTGCGTGTACACACTTTCACATTCAGGGTTTATCTGATGTTCCACATTGACAGGGATACCGGTACAGTTTCAATCTTAGCCTCTTCATTTTCTAAGCACTTGGCATTTTGTGGTAGAAAAAAACAAAAAAATATTTGTTCATTAATTTCCCTCCAAATGCGTGTTCCTCTCAGAGAACTGATTCTTTCAGGGTAGAGAGGCTTCTGAGACAGCATTTACACCACGTGACACTAAAACTCTCTTTAAAACCACAACCAGCTAAGCTAACTTTGTTTAACTAACTAATTGATTCCCTCTAGGCGGCGTAGCTCCTCGGAGCGGAGACCATACAACGATGGCATCAATGTCTAGTCCTTCACCGTTCCTCCTAGACCTAGGTGTCCATGTCTTCATTATTCTTCCTCTAGATCCAGGGAATCTCAAACCTTCTGAGTGAAGGACCCCGAAGCTAGTAAATCTAGTCTGTCGTCCTGGGACCTTGGCCTTATTAAGCAATACTGTACTCCTGGCATGACCCCATGTAAACCACGTTGGGTCCAAATCCAATGTCCATAACAGTACCTTAAAGAACACGGATGTACCATAAAAGGTACAGTACACATCATGTTATTTGCACTTTTTTAAACCATGTACCTTGAAGCTACACATTCTTAAGTTACCCTAAGAATCAGGCTCATTAAAACACAGTAGCGCTGTTTTCACGTGGGTCCCACCACAAGTAGACCCGTGACCCCATTTTGGGTCCCCAAGCCATGGTTTTAACAACTGCTACTCTGCGATCTACGTGTGAGCTGTCGTCTCCTCCCCTTGCGCTCCTGGCTGCTCCTCCTCCTCCTCCTCCTCCTCCTCTGCAGGGAGGAGGTGTGGCTCCTCCTCTTTGGCTGTGAGGAGGTGTGGCTTCTTGCGAAGACGCTTCGCTTCGTTCTGCAGCTTCTGCCGGATGTAGCCTTTGATCTCTGAGTCCGTCTTGCCGGGGAAGTAGTGCTGCACGGCTCCTGGAAGGAAACACAGGGAGACGCAGAAGAAGATATTAAGATAATATATTCCTTTATTGATCCCCTTGGGGAAATTCAGGCATCGTAGCAGCATGGGGGAGGGGCGGAGGGGAGGTACAGGTACATGTGATAGTAGAAGACATGATACAGGTCATAGAATTATAGTACAGTGGAGAAGTAAAAAAAAAAAAAAAAAAAAAAAAAGGCAGTGTAAACAATACAACAATAATAATTAACTCTGAGTATGTGCATATGGGAAAGTAGGCAGTGTAAATAGGGCATGGTGCAGAAGAGGGTATGTATGCCCCTCTCAGTTATATTTGCCTTACAATAGTTACAATATATATATAATCTAATAATCTAATATATAATCTGATATATATAATCTAAAAATGCTAAATATATGCTCTGATGAAGTAAGTATACAGTATACACACAAGGTGCAGTATGCATAAGGTATGTATGCCGTGATATACTTCCTACGTTAAACATTGTCCGTTTAGGTGGGAGTCAGAAGTACATATTAAGTACATTCAATATCAAGTACTTCTCTTTTTATATGGAGAGACTTTAACTTTTTACTATTTTATCAGGATTTTTCTACTTTTACATAAGTAGAGGAACTGTGTACTTCTTCCACCACTGGTAGTAAACGGACTGCATTTATTTAGCGCTTTTATCCAATTCGCTTTACAACGTATGCGTCACATTCACCCATTCACTCACACAATCACACACCCATGCCGGAGGCGACCATGCAAGGTGCCGGCCTGCTCATCGGGAGCAGTTAGGGGTGAAGTGTCTTGCTCAAGGAGTACAACTTAGTAGCAGTAGTAATAGCGGTGGTATTCTTACTGAGAATAGCTTGTATCTCCTCTGCAGGCAGGGCTGGTTTGGGCTGGCCTCTCTTACTGTTGATGACACCAGAGATGGAGTGGGAGGCCAGGCAGTCTCTCTCGTACAGACCTCTCAGGAGATCATTGGTCAGTTTCTGAGCCGTCGTCCCCGTGTTACAACGCTCCAACAACTCAACTGTGATGAACTGAGAGAGAGGGGGGGGGGCAGAGAGGGAGCGGGGGTAGATGTGTGTGTGTGAGAGAGAGAGAGAGAGAGAGAGAGAGAGAGAGAGAGATAGAGAGAGAGAGAGAGAGAGAGAGAGAGAGAGAGAGAGAGAGAGAGAGAGAGAGATTTAGTAATTTCTATTTCGTTCCGTTCTGCCTGTTCCGAGATCTGATGCGAACTCCCCCCCCCCCTCTCCCCCCTCTAGTTTGTGTACACACTTCAGTCTGGGTGCGCTCTGGGTTTTGTTTACGGTTTGCGTTTTTGAGCTTGGAAGCTTGCCGTAGTCGATGATGTCACGCTTGAAATGTAAACACAGGAAGTGTTAACACGGAGACTGGAGAATGGATGTTGATATAAAGAAACAAATAACTAATAAATATGAAGTTATATTTGAACCTCTGTTGTCAAGCCTTGTCAATATAACCCACCCCCCTTTTCTCACGAATGGAACTCTGTTGTAGAGTCCGCTTTTGATCGTTTTGCAGGGTTAACAATAACGCTAAGCTAACGGCTACCGCTAGTTAGCTTTATAACCTTTTACTAGTAACATTGCTCGCATCGATTATATTGAATGTCATTGATCTACTGGTCGACCGAAAATGTAAACGGGAATGTCTTAACACGACTGCGGACTCTGGATGTTGATATAAAATGAACAAATTGCCAATAAATATGAAGTTATATTTGAACCTCTGTTGTCAAGCCTTGTCAATATAACCCACCCCATTTTATCACGAATGGATGGTGTTGTAGAGTCCGCTTTTGAGCGTTTTGAGCGATCTACTGGTCGACCACGGCCGACTGGTTGGGCACCACTGGTCTAATAGAAATAAATGCATTCGAACAAGAAAGTATAGTATACAGCAATGGCTAACGGCTAATGCTAGTTAACTAGCCTGTTCAGAAGCTAACATTATCCCATCGCTTGTGGCAATTATATTGCATGTCATTGATCTACTGGTCGACCACGGCCGACTGGTTGGGCACCACTGGTCTAATAGAAATAAATGCATTCGAACAATGTATAGACATAGCAATGGCAAACAAAATGTATGACGTTATGTCAGCACCAGGCGCCACGCCCGTGAAAAGGTACAAGCTCGCAAAGCCACACCCCCCGTTTTCCCGGGGCCGAACCCGAGACCACCTCTGCCAGCTGATCCCGTTCAGCGGGGGGTGAAACGAATCAGCGCCGTTTCGCACCCCAAAAGGGGTGAGTGAGAACACTCCCCCTCGTGCTCCGGGACGGTGATTCGATACAAAAGGCTGAGTGTGAAAGCCCCCTTACAGTACAAATTGGGTACAACAAGTCAGCAGGAGGGGTGCACCTGTGGCAGTTAACCGTAAGTGATGTTGTTCATCTAGCACTGTTGAACTTGAGTGCTACACTCTGAGTGCATAGTAGTATAGACATATTAGCATAGTAGGTAGTAGTATAGGTATAGTAGTATATTACATAATATATAGTAATAGACATAGTAGCAGAGTACATAATAGTAAGGGTTTCAGCTGTCCTGACTGTAGTGGGAAGTTTGTTCCACCATCGTAGAGAGAGGACAGAGTGTAGCCTGCTAGGAGCCCCCAGGAGCCTGAAGAGGAGTGGGTCTCAGGCACCCTCATAGGGTGTGTAGCTACTAGCTAGAGACCATTGACTGGAGGTAGGAGGTGCATATTATGTACCGACGTCAAATTACAGTACCAAAAGGTTACCAAACACTAACATTTCTCACCTCCTGGTAGAGAGGAGGCGTAGGGAGGTGCAGTTCTCCATTCTGTGTTTCTGTGGGGGGCTGCTGATGATGGCAGTTTCCATTCTGCTGCTCCTGGTAGGGTGACATCTCCATCTTGGCCCACTGGACTGGCTCCTCTGGATCCAAAATGGCTACTGCCCTGCCCATAGGCATGCTGGGGGATGTAGTTCTTGTGTCAGAGCTGCTGGACCATAGCTCAGTCCTCTCTATGAGGGACTCCAGGGTGCGGGCCAGTTTACCACTGGCTAAAGAAGACAGTAGAACAAAGTAGAATATATTAGATTAGAAGAATAGAACATAATAGAGTAGAGTTGTGTAGACTATAGTAGTGTATAGAGTAGAGTAGAACAGAGTACAGTAGAGCAGAGCAGCGTAGATTACGGTATAAAATAGTAGAATAGAGGAGAGGAAAACAGAGTAGAGTAGAACATAGTATAGTAGAGCAGAGTAGAGAAGAACAGATTGAAGTAGAACAGAGTAGAGTAGAATAGAGTAGAACAGAGTAGCGTAGAACAGAGTAAAGTAGAACAGAGTAAAGCAGAATATAGCAGAGTAGAATGGAACAGAATAGAGCAGAGTACAACAGAGTACAGTAGAATAGAGTAGACTCAGAGTAGTAGTCAGGGGTGTAAAAAGTACCCAGAAATTATACTTAAGTGAAAGTATGGGTACCATCTCAAAATCTTACTCAAGTAAAAGTCAGAGTATCTGGCTAAAAACACACTTGAGTAAAAGTTAAAAAGTTTATACTTTTAAATGTACTTAAGTACAAAAAAGTTAAAGTAACACCTTTTTTATGACCGTCTATTCTTCCGATAGCAGGTGTTTAATCAAAGATCCCCGCTTTCTAGTCTTGCACAAGGACCAATCAGCATGGGTATGGGCGGGTTCATTTTCCATTGATGGGAATTTGATTGGCTGTTTTTAAATAAAGTACAGCCGAAGGATTAATAACGTTAACGTTAGTTCGCCCAGAGAAACAAATATACTAATTAAAATGGTTGGACCTGCGACATTTGTACTTTAGACTTTGTAGGTCTGCATTTTAAATGTAAGGAGTAAAAAGTATGTTTTTTTTCTCTGAAATGTAATTGAGTAAAAGTACAAATAGAAACCTAATAATACTTGAGTAAAGTACAAATCCCCAAAAACAGTACTTAAGTATTGTAACGAAGTACAATTACTCAAGTACTTTACACCCGAGTATAATAGAGTCGAGTAATATAATAGAGTAGTAGAGTAGGGTAGAGCAGAGTAGAACAGAGTAGAGTACAACCGAGTACAGTAGAATAGAGTACAAAACTTCTTGAATCTTGAATCTAGTATAATAGAGTAGAGTAGGGTGTAGCAGAGTAGAACAGAACAGAGTAGAGTAGTAGAGTGTCAGAGTAGAACAGGGTAGAGTAGAACAGAGTGGAGTAGAGTATAGTAGAGTAGTAGAGTGTCGTAGAGTAGAACAGGGTAGAGTAGAACAGAGTGGAGTAGAGTATAGTAGAGTAGTAGTGTCGTAGAGTAGAACAGGGTAGAGTAGAACAGCGTTGAGTATAGTAGAGTAGTAGCGTGTCGTAGAGTAGAACAGAGTAGAGTAGAACATAGTTGAGTAGAGTATAGTAGAGTATAATAGAGTAGAGTAGAACAGAGTAGAGTAGAATAGAGTACAGTAAAGTAGAAGAGAGTAGAAGAGAGTAGAGTAGAATAGAGTATAACAGAGTACAGTAGAGTAAGATAGAGTAGGTAGGTAGGTAGGTAGGTAGGTAGGTAGGTAGGTAGGTAGGTAGGTAGGTAGGTAGGTAGGTAGGTAGGTAGGTAGGTAGGTAGGTAGGTAGGTAGGTAGGTAGGTAGGTAGAATCATGCTACCCATACTGTAATTTGATACTGCAGAGTGCAGACCGTTGATTGGTCAATGGAAATCATCACAAAGTGTAAGGGCTGCGTGTGTGTGTGTGGGTCATGAGCAGATAATAGGGACTCCCTAAGTTATCCGTGTATGAATAACTACTGAACTGCTTATGCAGACAGACAGGAGAAGGGGAAAAATAAACAACAAAAAACAACCTTTACAGGTGGAAGTCTCAAAGTGAGTATTTAAGAAAATAAGTAAAGTCCAAAAAACAGGACGACACTCATTAAAGAGGTATTGTAGAAAAATAAATAAGCCACAAAGGCAACTCCTAAAAACAGAGTTTATATTGAAAACATAAAACAATAAACCTCCACCAAGGGAGTTTATGTTCAAAGGACAATTCCAAAAGAACACAAGAAAACACTACCATAAAGGGTTCAGCCTCTATAAAATAAAGTGTAAAATAAGCCAGTAGCCCAAAAGAACAATGGGTAGACTAAATGCTGAATAGGGCAGCACTACACTTTAATATAATAAGCCTGACCAAAAGGATAGCCAACACAAGCAAATGAAAAAGCAGTTGACACTGCGAGCTCCAAACTTAAATAGACTCAGCTGCACTGAATCAGGTGCAATCAAGCCCACACACCTGCCAACGCATGAGGCAATCAACCACAGATTGACAGCTATCCCTCACAGGAGACGAAATAGACAGCTGTCCCTCACAGAAAGGAAAAATAAAGCAAAAACCATGACACAAAGACGTTGTTCCTGATCTTGTTATGAACCAAGATCAGGAACGAGGTTTAATGAAACTCGTATTAAGAAATGTATCATTCTAGTGATCAAAATATTTTAACTTGAGCAAGAAAATTCACCATATTAGGGGGCTAATTAGGGTATAGTAGGGTATATTTAGAAATGGTGTTTTTTGTAAATGTCAATAATGCCACTGTTGTTAACACTATGGTCGCCAAAAACGCCGTACCACGTCATTCCCCGCCATGCTCATTCTGCCAAAGACGCCGTACCACGTCTTTGATATCAATATTTCAAAAATCTGTGATCGAAATCATATTTCTCCCCCGGAGACTTGAGATCTACTGTTGATCCCCTCTCAACTCTCCAACGGTTCAAGAGCGCCATCTGGTGGCCGATCGGCGGATCGCCCAGAGCGGAAACAGGAAATGGAAGCTGGTGCTCATTCCAATTCGGTCCGATCACTCTGTAATAGTCCCAAGACTCGAGCTAGACACAACGGATAGCAATCCGTTACCAATAACTCGATAAACAACATGATTTGGACGTATATACTATTATACAACCTGGAAATGGATTGCATATTTCTACATCCCATAATAGGAATATTTCTGTTCCACGCTCATCGCCCAACGCTATGAGGAAGCTACGGTAAGATTCAGCGTTATTTTTTAACTGCTCTAATGATCATATCACCCACACTAGATGAATCATCTAACGTTGGCCACGGAATTATAAACAACCCCCCCCCCATCCGGTCAACATCAGATGATCAGTAGTAACTTCTAGAAGCACGTCCATTTGAAATGTTTTATCTCGCGCAGATTCCTATCAAACTGTATTTGATCATCAATATAATGCATTTGGGGCTATAAATCACGTTCTGGAGAAAGCTGCAGAAAATGATAAAAACATACTTATACTTTAGACCGTATTTTAGTATGAATATGTGAATGAAAAAGTATAACGTTGCTACACCCTGAACAATAGATACTTGACGTTGAATGGGCCATAGTAATGTCAATTTAGCAATACAATTTAAAAAGTTATAGCCCTGCAAAGAAGGTAAACATCCCCATAGACAAATAGAGCTGGCGGAAGATGGTATATTAAGAATATAAGCCTGGCGACCAAAGTGTTAACCACTGGTATATCCGTTTATAAACATTTACGGTGCACCTGATAATTCACCACATCCAATTCTACTCCTACAGCTGTGACTGGTGTGTCTTAAATGGTCACAAGTATTTGTATTTCACTTTTAAAGCAAATAAAATAGAATAAATAGGGGAAAAGATTAAGAAATGTCCTTGTTAGGATTAAATATTAAATACTTAACCTGCCAACGTAAAACTGTTCTGACAGCACAATATTGATGTAACTATGGGATTCGCTGAATAATTCCTAACCCTTGTTTTGAATGCATTGGTATATTAACCTGTTAATGTTCCGACGGCCTGCCCTCGGCGGTGATGTACACGTCACAGTACATTTAGCGTTGCCTGTCGGCGTCCCATTGTTTTCGTATATATGAAGCAGCACATCGTTTGGAAGCTAAAATGGCCACCGTTTGATTGACAAACTGCTTGACCAATTACGGGCTTCCAATCTCGGGTCAGTTTAGAAAAAAAGCCAACGTGCATCAGTTTCGAAAAAGTCTTTCAAAAGAGACCAGACCAGCAGCATGTGCTACAAATGGTTCACAAATAGCTTACCATTTTTTTTGGGTATGCACTTTATGCTAAATTTGCAGGAATGTTAAGAGGTTAACTACAATATGAGGTTCACTCATATGTTGTGAACTGGTGCCAGAGAGCTGACTGAGTCTCAGAGCCACGAACACGAGTTTACTCCTCCTATCTTCCCTGCCTCGTTTCACAGATCTGTTGTGTGATGGAGAAGCATACAGGCAACACGGCACAGTACAGGACAGTTAGGCTTGCCGTCCTGCGCTGTGCCGTGCTGGTCAATGGAAAAGCACCATCTGTGGCAGTCATGCATGTTCCAACCATAGATATCTATAGAACACTAGATAGCTTAAGGCGGAGTCACCAGCGTCACTGAACCGCCGCCATCTTGCTCCAGTTAGCCAGGCCTTGAGTGAGAGTGAGTGAGCTGCACAGACAAAAATACTCATAACTCGCTGAAATATTGACGGATTTACAAACGGGTTGGTTTGCTATAAACATCAAAGATGTAGTTATGAATGATACTGCATACTTATAAAAACATTTTTTTTAAAGATGTTTTTTTTTACAAACCGCTTGAATCATAGCCACGTTAATAATGCTTGTAATAAACCAAACCGTTTGTAAATCCGTCAATATTTCAGCGAGTTATGAGTATTTTTGTCTGTGCAGCTCACTCACTCTCACTCAAGGCTAACTGGAGCAAGATGGCGGCGGTTCAGTGACGTCGCTCTCCATTGGCCGGCAGCGCGGGCAAGCTATCTAGTGTTCTATATATATCTATGGTTCCAACCACCACTGAATGTCAAATGAGGAAGTAGCAGTGTTGTCTTCTGGGTAGAAAACAGATGGGAGTCTTCTGAATTTGGCCAGCAGTGGGAACACTTTTACTGTTCAAACAGGAAGTGCACACTCTAGCTTTAATCTATTTGGCTGAATAACAACGGTCCGTCTGGGTGTCGTCCCACCCACTGACATTTCATCTCACCTGTGAGGCATCTGATTTGCTCCCGCAGGCTGTCCATCTCCTTCTGCATGCTCAGTACCATGGCAACCAGCTCAGCCTTGGAACGGGACTGGAGGTTTCCATTACTCTGAGCAAAGACATGGGATCACTCAGAAACATGGAACACACACACAAACGCACACACATACAGTCCACATACATACTGTCTCTCTCTCTCCCCTCTCTCTCTCTCTCTCTCTCTCTCTCTCTACACACACACACACACACACACACACACACACACACACACACACACACACACACACACACACACACACACACACACACACACACACACACACACACACACACACACACACATAGACAGTGTGTACCTCTGTAGTGTTCTCTCCGTCCAGTGTGACTTCTCCTGCCCTTCTGTTTGTGTCTGGTACCTGCAGAGGAAATCGGAATGAAACATATAGGAAACTAAAAATAATAATTCATCAAAGTTTGAAATGAAAATTCTAACTAAATGGCCATTCAAACTAGACACGTTCTACTCTGCGTTTTGCATGAGGTACGACCAACGTAGCCCCAACCATTATTAAATAAGTCCCATCTCTAGTGCCATCCGATCCAGGTCATTGGTTGAGCCTCTAGAGGTCAGCGG
The DNA here is from genome assembly GCF_963971535.1 of Notolepis coatsorum. Taxonomy (NCBI): domain Eukaryota; kingdom Metazoa; phylum Chordata; class Actinopteri; order Aulopiformes; family Paralepididae; genus Notolepis; species Notolepis coatsorum. Next base: position 24,001,145 of record NC_140178.1, read on the forward strand.
CTTTAGAGGTTAAAGTTCCACGTTCGATGACCTGACGACCTGACAACCTGTCTGTAGCTTCAGTTACCTTCCCCTAGTCCAACGACCTGTCTGTAGCTTCAGTTACCTGCACTAGTTATTATAATGGTATTAGAAGACAGGGCCCAGGATTAATCCTTGCGGGACTCCTTTTGTAATGGGTAAGAACTTTGATTGGACATTCCCCGTTTTCACACACTGAAGCCTCTTAGACACGTAGCTCTGAAACCAAATACAACGCTGTAGTCTTTGTATATCATTCACAACTAAAGTAGTGAAACTAGATTGTTTTTGAGATAAATGCTTTCATGGTTATTTACCAATAATTCCAGGGTTTTTACTAGTTTGGATAGTTCATGCCTGATCATCCTTGTTGAGGGTTTCTCATTGAAATGCCCATCTGAGGCTAAGTGGCTGCACAAGAAAATAAAAGTTTTGGATTTCACATTATTGATCATGCTTTAACCTCTTAAGCCCTAGCCATATGTTCAGAAAATGCACCTAGAAGTAAATGGAAGATTGCTCCACTTCTACAAGGTCCATTTGCATGTTCTTGGTATCTAAGGATATCTATGGACCTCAGGGAATGTATTCACAGTGTCAGAAATATTGTGTCTGTTATATGCTTGAGTAAATTGTAATGAACCAAAGGAGAATATAAATTATTATTATCTTTTTTTCCCCCATCTTTGACGGTGAATAACAACATGCTAACATTGACCAGATGTGGAAAATGTAGCTCATTCAGCACCTTCTTGAGATCAACTGTACAAAAGATCTAAGCAAATTAATAAAGGGCAGATGATTTACAAGGGGTTTTGTAGATACAGTACTGGATTCTGCCATCCAGACACATGCTATTTGAAATATTAATATAGAATATAGAATATTAGGCCTATAAATTAAGTTATTATGGCCAAGTCATACATCTATGGATCGGGCCAAATCTCAATCTGGATTTAGTACCACCAGGCTCCCGTAACAGGGCAGCAAAGACTGTAAATTAAATTGACTGTATGTACAGTTCCTTTTTATAATGTAAATAGCTCCGCCATTTTTCATCAGATTGAGACGTGTTTTTTTTCTTTTCTAGATGTTCACAGAAAGGTGCTTCTATTTTATGGCAATAACGTTCAGGTTTGTTGTTGATCTGCAAATATGGCTAGGGCTTAACACTATGGCGACCGGTGCCCCGCGGCGATTTAGGCCTCAGAGGACAGAGGATTGTAAACAAACCGATGTACTTTCTAAGAGCTTTATATATCATTTATAGTATTGCTATCTGTCCATTCTCATTGTCACTTGAGTGCATAAACCGTGCCTTCATAATGGCTTAAAGAAAATAAAAATCCATCGGTTGGTTGTCATTTTATAGCGTCGTGAATATAAGGTATATCGCGCTTTTCGTCTAGGCTTTTCTGCAGGAGGCTGCAAAAAAGGCTAAACGTTGGCGCCGTTATATCAAACGCCATTTCTGCTGTATATATACGAATGAAATAAAACAAACTGCGTAGCATCCGGACTATTACAGAGCATCTATGGATGCAATGGGGGCGGCGGGGAACGCCGATCAGTATTATTGATTAGCAATAGAGTGTGCGTTCCGGTAGCCAATGTCAGTAGTCTATCACGTTAGGTTATAAAACAATGTCCAATCCAGCTGTAATTTGGGGTAATATTATCCTACCGTCAGGCCATGTGATCGCCGGCAGCATTTCCTCACCAGTCATCGGATTCTGGTAGATCGATATGCACATTGGCTAATCATAAATCCCATTATTCCACGCTGAAAAAAACGTTCGGCAAACTGATCAAAGATGGAGGGGCTTCGTTTGGAATCAAGGCTCTATGATCCGCCCACAGGACTGTAAAAGCATATTTTTTTTAAATCCTATCAATGATACTGCAGTGGAGCGATGGCGCCCCTAAGCGGATCTGGCCGGTACTGCATGTTTCGAAAATCAAATATGTGGAAAGATCCTGCTAGTGGATCGGGTACCTAATAAGCATTATAAATATGGAATAAAACAATAACAACTCGTCACGAGTATAGTCGTGGCTCTGGACCACAACGCATGGAATCGAAACACGTATATACTCGTGAACGGACGCCATAGTGTTTGAGGTTAATTAATACAGACTGTATTGATCTATTTATGATGTGATATTAAATCCGGCCCTGTCGGGCTTAAGGGGTTAATTGGTAGACAAGTTGAATGTTTAAAAAAAAAAGTAAGTAAAAATAAGTTACATAACGCAAAACAATCATTTGACATGCTAATTATCAATTTACATTCAATCAAATATTATCGCACATATTATTCAAATTCAACTTGTTCTGAATCCAACGGTACCGCGCATTTGCTATGACTCCTTGTAGTTTTTTAGATAAATAAACATATAAACTTTGTTTATAAAATGTTATAAACAAATAAACATTATCTAGCAATTAATGCTGCAATAGGCAACTTCAGAGAAATTAGGAAGAGTGAGTTTACCTCCCTGGCAGAAATAGAGCAAGCTCCACATCACTTTTCAAGCCCATACATGCACAGCAAAGGTTTTCCACAGATTCTCAGAGGCAGGGCCGCCTCAGGGGGTGAGCGAGCAGTGCGGTCGCACAGGGCCTCGCGGGAAGGGGGGCCTCGCACAAAAGAAAATTAAAAAAAATAAAAAAAAATATTATTTATTTATTATTATTATTTCTTTTTTTTTTTTTTTTTTTTTGCGAGGCCCCCCTTCCCGCGAGGCCCTTTTTCATCACAGACCTAAAATCTAGTTTTGCTTATATGCTTATATATTTCACATTAGACACGTTTGTAGAATGTTCCTGGGTCTGCGGCTCTGCACTATTCTCTATTGGAGCTCTGGGGCTCTGCAGATTGGTTTCAAGAAGGGAGGGGTTACATCATGTGTATGCCGGCGTGCGTCAGCTGCGTTTGACTATTTCGCACGTGCAGCTTTGGAGGTTATGCTTAGTTATGCCAGCCAAAACGAAGAGGACGGTCATTCGGCAGATGGACTGAAGATGAAAGTTGTTGCATGTTAGACAGTTCAGTCAGGCTAGCCATCCCGGCTAAAGGCAGGGACAGCTAGTTAGCTTTAGCTACGTTATAATATTGAGTGCTAACGTGTGGTTCAGTCGGGATAGCCATGATGATGTCGGCTAGTAGCTAGCTTAGCTAAAGGCTAACTAGCGTTAGCTAACCTAGAGAGAGCGCGTGCAGCATTGTTATGCCAAGATGAAGAGGACGGTCATTCGGCAGATGGACTTCGTCAACTCCACGCGGTTGTCTCCATCCTCTTGGACGTTTGGTGAGTTTTTAATGCACTCTATTCTATTCCCGCCGTGGATATATCTCTCTCTCTCGGGAGCCAAACGGGCCGGCTAGCTGTTGTAGTAGCTAACGGTGTGTGGCCTGGTGTCAGCACCTGGTGCGAGGGAGGTGAGCTTGGTGTTTCATTATGAGAATATCTCCATGCTCAAGTCGGCTATAGTCCGCGAGGGACTTGTTGCCGGCACCGCTATGGTAAACACCACTCTGTAGTGGGACGTGTATTGCCTTCTTTTTCCCTTCCCTCTTCGGATGAGAAGAGGAAAACACAGCGGCTGTCTGAAGTGTTGGCCTGTATTGCTTTTCTCATGTTGTACAGTTTTTCAGTGGTAGCCGCATAGCTTGCTTCTGCGTTAGCTAGTGGTTAGCGATAGCCGGGTTGAGCTAACTGTTAGCCAGTTAGCTGTTTAGCTACGACGTTAGCTGCTCATTTTCGCTCGGCTGGGAACGTTAGCTTGATGCTATCAGTTAGCCTAGAGTTAGCTGTTAGCTTGTGCTACGACCATTGACATTAGCCGTGAGAATAGCAGGCCCTGGCACTCTGACTACGACATCATCTTTGACAGAAGATGTAGTCGGGCCTGCACCATGACAAGGCTCCGGCCATAGCTTCTTTTTGTCCCGCCAGCGAGAGGCCTTTCGTCAACGTGGAGACCTGTGTTGCGGCCTTTCGCCCTGCGTTCCTTGGTGCAGGTAAGATGTCCATTGGACATTACCCCACTCTTCCTTCCTTCCCCTCCCGAATGTTTTGTTAATAACGATGTTTTTTTCCAGGCAAACCATATGTTACTTCACAACATTTGGAGATACGACATGTGCTGTGTGTGAATTGTCTTGGTCGTTTGTGTAGCTTGGGTAGCGTTGGCCAAAGCTGTGTGTGGCCTGGTGTCAGTACCTGGCTACTCTATTTGCAGTTAGCCTATTTAGCTGATGTCGGCCATTGGCTCCTTGCTACTTTGTTTTCTCTGGTATAGACCCTCTTCTCTTTGGATTTAAGTGTTGATCTTTGTCCTTTTGGATCTATGTATATTCATGTTGCCTTTGTGAAGTTATCTTTTCCTTCTGTTTTGTTCTTCCATTAAAAGTTGAATATCCTTTAGGGGCTCATCTTTGCTTATCTCTCTCATACATGCTCTCTCTCTAACACACACACACACACAGACATGCTCTCTCTCTCTAACACACAAACACACATGCTCTCTCTCTCTCTCTTTCTAACACACAGACATGCTCTATATCTCTCTCTAACACACAAAATGACATGCTCTCTCTCTATATATTTCTCTCTCTTTCTAACACACATATACATGCTCTCTCTCTAACACACACACACAAACAGACATGCTCTCTCTCTATCTCTCTCTCTGGCCTTGCTCTGGTGGAGGGTCAGGGGCATTGCCGGGTCTGTGCAGCGATAACACTGTATATTGACTGTAGAACGGGAGCTCTCTCTCGCTCTCTCTCTTGCTATATGTTGACTGTATCATGCCCAGCCTCGGGCAGCGCTATTATTTAAGAATATGTTGACTATGAAAAAAAAAAAAAAAAAAATTACCCTTTAGGGGGGGGGGGGGCCTCACGTTTAAATCTCGCACAGGGCCTCGCATTTCTCCCAGGCGGCCCTGCTCAGAGGCATATATATATATATATATATAGCTACTTCTCTACTTCTCAGGTCACTAAATATACAAAATTGTTCCTAACTTATTATTACTCGCCTAAATGTGAATTAAGAACATGTTCAACATTAGGCTCACTGTGAGTGGGTTTCATTCACTTACAATTTCCATTTGAAGGTGTAACAGCTCAAACTAGTGTAATTGTACCATGTTCACTGAAAATGTCAGAAATGTACTTCTCTCACTCTCAAAAGCTAACAAAAGGCAGACAAATGTCTGGTCACTATATACAAATTGTTCCTAACTTATTATTACTGGCCTAAATGTGAATTGAGGACATGTACTGTACAACACATATTAAGCTCACTTACAACTTGTGTGAGTGGGTTTCATTCACTTACAATTCCATTTGAAGATGTAACAGCTCAAACTAGTGTAAGTGTACCATGTTCACTGACAATGTCAGAAATGTAGCCTATATACAGTATATATTTCCCAGCCTCTGATCAGCAGGTGGTTTTGCACAGTGTTTGTTGACAAGGAATGCGATGGTGGTCTTAGTTTTCCTAACAATGGGCTTTTGTTTTCTTTCCCGCAGAAAGTAGATGATCTCTGTGTATGTTGTGCGACTGCGTTTGGATACCAGTGATTATAATGAATGGTAATAGATGGTGTCTGCATTTCTTAAATAGTGTAGCCGTGTTTGTTTGCTCTGTGAGAAAGAGAAGAAATGTGTCGCTGCTGCCTGGTGGGGATATGTGCTTTATCGCTCCTTTGACCACTAAGAGCTGCCCAGTACAACCAGTCTGACACTGTTGACCACTAGGAGCTGCCCAGTACAACCAGTCTGACACTGTTGACCACTAGGAGCTGCCCAGTACAACCAGTCTGACACTGTTGACCACTAGGAGCTGCCCAGTACAACCAGTCTGACACTGTTGACCACTAAGAGCTGCCCAGTACAACCACAGTCTGACTGTTGACCACTAGGAGCTGCCCAGTACAACCACAGTCTGACTGTTGACCACTAGGAGCTGCCCAGTACAACCACAGTCTGACACTGTTGACCATTAGGAGCTGCCCAGTACAACCACAGTCTGACACTGTTGACCACTAGGAGCTGTCCAGTACAACCACAGTCTGACACTGTTGACCACTAGGAGATGCCCAGTACAACCACAGTCTGACACTGTTGACCACTAGGAGCTGCCCAGTACAACCACAGTCTGACACTGTTGACCACTAGGAGATGCCCAGTACAACCACAGTCTGACACTGTTGACCACTAGGAGCTGCCCAGTACAACCACAGTCTGACACTGTTGACCGCTAGGAGCTGCCCAGTACAACCACAGTCTGACACTGTTGACCACTAGGAGCTGCCCAGTACAACCACAGTCTGACACTGTTGACCACTATAGGAGCTGCCCAGTACAACCAGTCTGACTCTGTTGACCACTAGGAGCTGCCCAGTACAACCACAGTCTGACACTGTTGACAACTATAGGAGCTGCCCAGTACAACCACAGTCTGACACTGTTGACCACTATAGGAGCTGCCCAGTACAACCACAGTCTGACACTGTTGACCACTATAGGAGCTGCCAACCACAGTCTGACACTGTTGACCACTAGGAGCTGCCCAGTACAACCAGTCTGACACTGTTGACCACTAAGAGCTGCCCAGTACAACCACAGTCTGACTGTTGACCACTAGGAGCTGCCCAGTACAACCACAGTCTGACTGTTGACCACTAGGAGCTGCCCAGTACAACCACAGTCTGACACTGTTGACCATTAGGAGCTGCCCAGTACAACCACAGTCTGACACTGTTGACCACTAGGAGCTGTCCAGTACAACCACAGTCTGACACTGTTGACCACTAGGAGCTGCCCAGTACAACCACAGTCTGACACTGTTGACCACTAGGAGATGCCCAGTACAACCACAGTCTGACACTGTTGACCACTAGGAGCTGCCCAGTACAACCACAGTCTGACACTGTTGACCGCTAGGAGCTGCCCAGTACAACCACAGTCTGACACTGTTGACCACTAGGAGCTGCCCAGTACAACCACAGTCTGACACTGTTGACCACTATAGGAGCTGCCCAGTACAACCAGTCTGACTCTGTTGACCACTAGGAGCTGCCCAGTACAACCACAGTCTGACACTGTTGACAACTATAGGAGCTGCCCAGTACAACCACAGTCTGACACTGTTGACCACTATAGGAGCTGCCCAGTACAACCACAGTCTGACACTGTTGACCACTATAGGAGCTGCCCAGTACAACCACAGTCTGACACTGTTGACCACTATAGGAGCTGCCAACCACAGTCTGACACTGTTGACCACTAGGAGCTGCCCAGTACAACCACGGTCTGACACTGTTGACCACTAGGAGGGAAGGTATCTCTCTCTCTCTCTCTCTCTCTCTCTCTCTCTGTCTCTCTCTCTCTCTCTCTCTCTCTCTCTCACACACACACACACACAACCCTCTCTCTCCTCTCTCACACTCTCTCCCAGATCAATGGCCAGTAGCTCCCTTTCTTCTCTTTTGCTCTTATTCATTTAATTATCTCTCTCTCTCTCTCTCTCTCTCTCTCTCTCTCTCTCTCTCTCTCTCTCTCTCTCTCTCTCTCTCTCTCTCTCTCTCTCTCTCTCTCTCTCTCTCTTCTCTCTCTCCAATTCAATTCAAATAAGCTTTGTTGGCATGCATGGAAGGTGCCACTGTGTCTGTTGCCACATCATCAGTGCATTAGAGAGATTATTGAACATTGGAGATAAATTAAAAAGTTAAACTGAATAATGATAATAATATTAAGAAGAAGAATAACAACAATAACAACAACAACAACAACAACAACAACAACAACAACAACAACAACAACAACAACAACAACAACAACAACAACAACAACAACAACAACAACAACAACACAAGACCACGCAATCATCTCTATCCTCTCTCTCTTACATAATGGCCCCCTCCCCTCCTCTCTCCGTCTAGAGCGCCATTGTGTCACAAAGCCAGACAGACAGACAGAGCAGAGAGGTGAATGATCTGTAGGCAGTCGCCCTCCAGCTGCAACGTCTACACAAATCATAAACCCCGTGACATTAAGGGACTTCCTACAATAAATCACAACATAATAAACCTCTCCCACGACCATAAATATCCTAGATTTATAACTATTACTATAGAGGCGATATGACCTGTTGTGTGTGTCGCTATAACAGGACCCGAGGCGCACAACAGACATAATAACATGCGCCCACAGACCGATGGGGGGGGTCTTTATATCTGGATCTGATCATAAACCCAAAACAAACCATGTGATCCAACTTCAGCGAGCTGCCGTTGATTTGGGGACACGGTGCGGTGTTACTGTGACTGTTCACTCCTCCGCGTCCGTTCATCACCGAGTGCGTGTGTTTTGTCCTCTTCGCCTGCCCGGGCTGGAGACACACACACACACACACACAGGGGATCATTAACGGCATGTGAGCGACACACACACACACGCACACACACACACACACACTCACACTGTCACACACACACACACACAACACCCCTGCCTGGTGGTACCCGCCCGCCCGCTTCATCAAATGAGCAAAACGACCAACCCTCGCCTGCCAGAATAAACAAATCGTTTTTATTATGTTTACTTACACAAATAGACGTGGTTATTCCGAAGTATTCCCTGTCTTCTTCCTCGCCTCCCTCTTCCTCCTCCTCCTCCTCCTCTTCCTCATTTTCGTAGTCCAGGTCGAGGAGGCGCTTGGCGACCGTTTTGCGTCTCATCTTTCTGCCATTATCGCCGCTTCGCTGTGAGACGAGACCGGGCGCTCCGTTGTACATGCGAGTGGTGGTCAATGACATACAGTTTCACACACATCCATCCAAACACACACTGCCACACACACACACTGCCACAGTGCCACACACACACACACACACACACGCACGCACACACACACACACACTGTGACATATACACACACGCACACACCGATTTATTAAAGCGTCAATTCTTGGAGATTAAGCACTCGGGAGTGAAGGCTATTTTTCTCCAAGGATATTTGTCTCTTGTGTGATGTGTGTGATTTATAAGAAGTGGGTTTCTAAGAGTTGGGCTGTGAACATGTTGGTGGACTGAGCAGCAGTCTATACATGATGCAGTGAGATATCAAATGAGCAGATAAACCATAAAAATGTGCATTTGGCTGAATAATCTCTTGTTGGGTTGAGTTTACCAAACTATAGGATAACATTTTGTGTGGCAGGAAAATTATGTGGGATGTCCAAGCTAGCCTGTATAGGCCCCCTGCCTGAAATAGTAAATGTTGTGTAAATAACACACAAATAACTGTTGCTTTGAGGTCATCATGAGACCTAAAGGTTGTGTTTCATCACAAAAAGTTGTGTTATTTATTTATGTATTTATTTATTTATCAATTTTTTTTTTTTTTTCTATCTCAGAGGACTTAAATAACAAAGAACAACATAGCACAACATAATGCAGGCTGTAGCCTATACAGTATATATAAGGTGTAATTTAGTGTTAAAAGTTTCAAGTTTGTGATCAGTGAAAAATCAGGATTGTCACCAACACACTTAACAGCCGATATAATAACAAAACAAAACTAAGCAATTATATTTGGTTCCATTGTCTCTTCTCTTCTCATCTCTTCTCTTCTTTTCTCTTCTCTCCAATTACATGATATTATGTTCTATATGTTGTCTATAATCTTCTCTTTTCTTCTATCCTATTCTACTTTATTCTATTAAATTATATTCTATTATAATGATGTTATATTCAGTGCTGTCCAATTCTATTCTATTCACCCAATTCTATAGATCGACCACTTCAGAAAAAGGAAAAGGTGGCACACAATCAAAAACATAAAATAAAAACAAAACTCAAATTATAATTGTACTCATCAAATTTTTTGGAAGAAAACAATTATTCTGGTTTCACAGATGCTGACGTGCTTCAGCTGTCAACCAGAAACACAGGGCATGCTCAGTGAAGACACATAGACACAACAGATTGAAGTATCTTCCAATTATTTACATGAAATCAATTGAATTGAATTTAATTGAAGGTCCCCTCAACTCAGAAACAGGTTTTTTTCTACAGTTAACTATAGGCATGAGTTTGACTATACAGATTGTTATTTGTTCAGAACATGTCACCATATACATAATACTGTATTTTTATTTACATTTAAATTTAGTCGTTTAGCTGACGCTTTTATCCAAAGCGACTTACAAGTTCCGCAGGTCAGCAGCAAGGGCACAACTCTGGCAGCTAGGTAACAATGTTCGTCAAACAGTGTTGAACTTGCGTGCTACAGTGTTGAGGGCATAGTAGTAAAGTAGGTAGTAATATAGGCATGGTCGATTATTTAGTAAAGTGCATGATAGTAAAAGACAGTATTGTCAGTATAGTTTCTTATTTTTCTTTCATTTCAGCTATTGATTGAAGAAATGTGTTTTTAGTAGACGGCCGAAAATTGGTCGGGTTTTGGCTGTCCTGACTGTGGTGGGAAGTTTGTTCCACAAGTATCACAAGAGCGCAAGAGCGCAAGATCGCAACAGTACCAGTTTATGTATTTAAGTGTGTTTCATTAAGTGATTAAGTGAAAGAAAAAAATATTGTTATGCATATTCTGGACGTGGAACTGAATTCTTATACGATGCACATCACAGTGTTTATACTCCTCTGTTTAACAGTGACTGTTTAAGAATTATTTATTAAACTTTGGATAACCAACACGTTTCAATTCTTCATCAGGATTTGAGGGCAAAACCTTTCAGAGAACAATGTAGGCATGGCATTTTGGTCAAATGTGGTGACGTTCTTCAGTTTATGTGGTGTTTAAGACACATTTTCAGATAAACTGGAAGCCAATGGCAGTGGTGAATCGGCAGAAAATACATTCTTCAGTAACGGTAAAAGATTGTAAAAAATAAGGGCGTTGTGATTTCCGTATCAAAGCAAGAATGACTTGGAACCTACATGTAAAAAACACTGGTCTGGTCCATTAAGTTACGTGTAAACACAGCTGTTGTACTGCTAGAAGAGAGAATGTGCCCAATTAAAGCGATCTCTCACTCATTCTCCCCTCTCCTATTCTCTCTCCCCCTCTCTCTCTCCCCCTCTCTCTATCTGTGTCTCTCTCTCTCCCTCTCACTGTCTCTTTCTGCCTGTGTCTCTCCCTCTCTCTCTGCCTGTCTCTCTCTCTCTCTCTCTCTCTCTCTCTCTCTCTCTCTCTCTCTCTCTCTCTCTCTCTCTCTCTCTGTCTCTCTCTGCCTGTCTCTTTCTCTCTCTCTCGCTCATTCTCCCCTCTCATATTCTCTCTCCCCCACTCTCTCTCTGTGTCTATCTGTCTGTCTGTCTTTCACTCCCTCTCACTGTCCCTCTCTCTGCCTGTCTGTCTCTGTCTCTGTCTCTCTCTCTCTCTCCCTCTCTCTCTCTCTCTCTCTCTCTCTGTCTCTCTCTCTCTCATTCTCCCCTCTCCTACCCCCCCTCTCTGTGTCTCTAACTGTCTCTGTCTTTCTCTATCTCCCTCTGACTGTCTTTCTCTCTGCCTGTCTCTTTCTCTCCCTCTCTCTCCTAGCTCTCTCTCTGCCTATCTCTATCTCTCATTATCCCCTTTCCTATTCTCTCTCCCCCTCTCTCTCTGTTTCTATCTATCTATCTATCTATCTATCTATCTATCTATCTATCTGTCTGTCTGTCTGTCTGTCTGTCTGTCTGTCTGTCTGTCTGTCTGTCTGTCTGTCTGTCTGTCTGTCTGTCTGTCTGTCTGTCTGTCTGTCTGTCTGTCTGTCTGTCTGTCTGTCTGTCTCTCTCTCTCCCTCTCACTGTCTCTCTCTATCTGCTTGTCTCGCTGCTTGTGTCTATCTCCCTCTCTCTCTACCCCTCTACCCCTCTCTCCCTCTCGGTCTCTCTCTCGGTCTCTCGGTCTCTCGGTCTCTCTCTCTCTCTCTCTCTCTCTCTCTCTCTCTCATTCTCCCCTCTCCTCTCCCCTCTCTCTGTCTCTGGCAAGAATGACTTGTAAACACAGCCGTTGTATCGCTAGAATAGAGAACGTGCCCAATTAAAACACACACAGGCATGTGCACAAGCACACACAAGTGCGCTCACACACACACACACACGATCTTGATGGTAATGTCAGTAATACCAGTTGTGACATTGATGGATGTGGGTGGGACCTACAGAGGCCCACAGAATCACCTCTGGACGAATCAGAGGCCAGCGGAATTGACCTCTGGACCAATCGTAGCTTCCAGGTTAAATGTGACCCGAGGGCTGACCACCAATACAATCTGTCCATCTGGGAATGAATGGATGGATGGAAGGAAGAAAGAGGTGGAAGAAAGATGGAGGGAGGGA
>NC_140178.1:24016030-24031030 GCF_963971535.1 Notolepis coatsorum
CAGATATCACAACTCGTTTGGTTTAAATCAGTCAATAAACCAGTTGTTCTCAAGTCTTGTGTTAGGGGCGGTCGTTTGTTAGGGGGGCTTTCTCTTTATCAGGTGAGGTCTAGCAGTAGTTGGTTATCATTACCCTAACAACATAATAATACACATGGTTTTAAGAAAAATATTAAAGATTATTATATCAAAATGAATTTTAGTAAGTAATAGGGCTGTACCGAATTTTTATTTTAATTTTTTTTATTTCTTCTGGCTTTTGAATGTTCTGTTGAGGTTTTCCACGGGTGTTCGAGTGTTTGCTGTGACGTCATCATTGGGGAGTAAGGGTACACGGGCTATCTATGTTCAATTATATTTATCTATTAATTAGATCATGATGGATTCAGTTGGAGCTTGTCTTGCTTTGTCTAATTGCAGTGTTTGTTTAAGGTCCCCCTATAGGGGGACCCTGCTTTTCTTTATCATAAATTGATCAATAGAGACCGTATTAGATCCTCAATTATCATATCATGGGGTATCATTGGAAAGCCACACTCATTGGCTACAACCCTGTGCAAAGATTCTCGAGATCGCCAAATGATTGACGGAGCTAGAGCCCCGGGAATCGGGGGTGGTAATGTGTACTTTTGCATACTTTGGGGCACGCCTCACATATCGGCATGTAACTCGAGAACCGCTGAACGGATTTTGTCACATGAAAGGGCAATCGACAGGCAACAAATAGGGCTTTAATTCTATCTATTATTGTATTAAAAGAAATGCACACCCGAGCCACTAGAGGTCGGCAAAGTGGCATCGCGAATCGTCCACATGTGGGCCCTTGGATGTTAAGGTTAATGGTTTTTTTATTTAATTGTTTGTAGCCAAGAGTAAATACCATAACCCTATCAAAAACAGTAGTCAAAGTGTATATTTTCATTTTTAGCGATGTTTTATACAAATGATCGGAAATACGAATTTATCGAAAAAATGCTAATTATCGTAAAACCGCAAGGAAATTACTAAATTCAGATTCAACCCTGCCATTGGAAAGAGGAGCATTTTCCCTATCCATAGATGTATGATTTGACCATAATAAGGTCAAGGTCAAGTTCAAGGTCAAATATGAATTCATAATTAAAATCGATTATCATTTATTACTGTATCTACAAATCCTTCTGTTTAATCATCTTCCCTTTATTCATTTGCTTAGATTTTTTTTACACTTGGTCTCAATAAGGTGGTGAATGAGCTCAGTGAGCGACCTCGGTTACGGCACAATTGTAACATGATGTTATTCACCGGCACAGATGAAAAAACGTATCATAATTTATATTCTCCTTTTCTTCATTACAATTTACTCAAGCCTAGTAACAGACACAATATTTCTGACACTGGAGATACATACCCCCAGGTCCCTAGATGTTCCTAGATACCAAGAACATGCAAATTGACCTTGCAGAAGTGGAGCAATCTTCCATTTACTTAGGCATGTACTTTTAGGCGAAATATGGCTACAGCTTAACAGGTTATGTGTGTTATTTATTGTTTTTCTATGTGTTTTGTCAATATATTGTGATGAGTGTTAGGTTAGGTTAGGTTTACTTTATTTGTTCAAGGGGGTACATTAATAAAACATTTAAAAACCGTAAATGCACCCAATTTTAGCCAAAGTCCCTCTGCCAGAAGGTACAGGCTAAAATCCTGTGTGAAAAAGGGTTAGCAATACAAACTGAATAAAATCAAGATAAATAACATTAGAATAAATGAGTGTGAATGTATATTTGTTGTGTTGTCACCATGTAAATGATTGGACCACAGGAAGAATAGCTGCTGCTATGAAAAAGCTAATGTGGGTCTAAATGAAACAAACAAACAAACAAAAAAATTGCTGGCTAGCTCTTTATTTAACAGATGCAGATTGATACTGAATTGGTACAAACCCGACCAATCTTTCGCATCACACATTATCATTATGAATTGAAAATGGGCGACCCTGATGTAAACAAGACGAAAGTCTTTCTCTGGTCTGCATCCACTTAACAATTGTGTGTTATTGAGCTGTACTGTACCCATTCTGCAATCTGTTAATTAAAATGAGCAATCAATTATCAAAATAATCAACTAAAAACACACAAATTAAGGAGAAATAATTTTTTTTTAAATAAATTAAATAACCTTCTTACCGTCTTCTATCATGGACTCTTCCACTAAATAATCTTCCTTGCCTATATTACTAGCTACTATACTAATATGTCTTTACTACTATGCACTCAACACTGCAGCACTCAAGTTTCAACACTGTTTGATGAACAGAAAGAGTTGTACCCTTCCTGCTGACTTGTCGTACAGAACTTGTAAGTCGCTTTGGATAAAAGCGTCAGCTTGCTAAATGACAAAATGTAAATGTAGATGTACAAAGGAATTACACATCATAGCCATGGTAGACAGTTATTATAGGATAGCTATTATGAACCAATCAGATTGCTTTGAGCTACCCATTTTATAATACCTGGTTATACATGAACGTATACTTAAACTCCATCTTACATTCAAACACACATATTCTCAGTCCAACATGCTGAGTTGACATGAGTAGCAGTGAATCAAGTCACCGCAAAGACACACACACACACACACACACACACACACACACACACACACACACACACACACACACACACACACACACACACACACACACATAGTAGCTAGTTGATAGTATGAAAATGTCAATCAAATAATCAGGACCAGCCATCATCATCATTATCATCATTACCATCATTATGACACACTAAGGATTGTAGCTGAAGACTGGATCAGTTTATTAAATTAGCTCTGTTTGATCTCATGTGTCAGAATCACTATATCTGTTCTCACTCCATTCTCATATGTTCTCTCTCTCTCTCTCTGTGTGTGTGTGTGTGTGTGTGTGTGTGTGTGTGTGTGTGTGTGTGTGTGTGTGTGTGTGTGTGTGTGTGTGTGTGTGTGTGTGTGTGTGTGTGTGTGTGTGTGTGTGTGTGTGTGTGTGTGTGTGTGTGTGTGTGTGTGTGTGTGTGTGTGTGTGTGTGTGTGTGTGTGTGTGTGTGTGTGTGTGTGTGTGTGTGTGTGTGTGTGTGTGTGTGTATTGATTTAGTGTCAGTGTGTGGGGTTCAGGGCTCAGCTTCGCCCCAAAACGATGAAGATGATGTGGCTTATTATGTCATAAATGTCTGGATGTAACAGTACTGTATATCTGTATGTTGTGTATAGTCATAAATGTCACTATGAATTGAAAATGGGGGACCCTGATGTAAACAAGACGAAAGTCTGGTCTGCAGTGCATCCCCTTAACAATTGTGTGTATTATTGAGCTGTACTGTATTGTACCCATTCTGCAATCTGTTCATATAATTTGCAATCAATCAATATGTAGGTATAGCTAGGCAATAGTTAAAATGCTTCTGATGAAGTGAAATAAAATTACATGACATACCGTCGCCTAGAGATCTCAAATTAATGTCAGTCCATGCTAATTTGCCCGGTTGTTGTGATATGATTACTTATAATATACAACCGAGCGGGAACCCGGTCATACCGCCCGACTTTGAGCGAGGAAATAATAATCAAGAAAAGCATTGGAACAAGATACGTTTCCTTCGGCCCAAACTGTGTGCACTACTCTATGCGATGTTAATCTGACGTGAGATCAGATATATATGTTTGCAACAAGACAGAAAGGGAAACAGAAGTCCTAACTTTATTATATAACGTGGGGATTCTAGCTACGGTAGATGAACGTTAGCTAACGTTACCTTCTTGTTAGGAACTTCATCTTCCACCTCAATAGTCTCTCCGTCACCATCTTCAAACGTCACTTTTCTTTTAGACATGCTGCTGCGAAGGAAAAACGTGGTTATATATTATAGCAATGGTAAGTTAACTTAGCACGTTTACCAAAACACCAAGTTGTTATTCTGTGTCTAACGTTAACTAGCGAGCTAACGACAGACTGCGCGCGCAGAACAAGCGACGCATTGTTGCCCAAATCTTGACAAACTTGTCGTACCATTTAGTTTATGGTTTGTGTTCCAGACCTAGGTTGATCGATGCCATCGGCAATCCTCTAGTGAGGCCTGTGATGTTTACACCCGTGCTCGGGAAGATGTTACGTCAGTTTATTATTACATGACTTAACAACACACCGCGTCCGTGTCATTATTATTTGAATACTGTATACAGCATACAGAAACATGGTGTCAGAAGCTGGAACTAGTATTTTATTTGTTGAAGACTAGTTTATGTCGGATTCGGACTCCAGCAGCGGTTCATCTACTGAACGAGAGAGCCAGGACGAAAGTGAGAGAGTAACGTTACCCAGGAGCTCACCAGCGGCAGCTAGCATGGCGGCTAACGTTAATTTTCCACCACCGTCTCCGATGAGCTTCACAGGCGATTGGAGCGTCAATTGGGAGATTTTTCGGTCCGAATATGAAGACTATGTACTCGTCACGGGCATATTGGATAAGGACAAAAGAATACAAGCTGCAACCCTACGGAGCGCGATGGGAAGTGAATGCCGACACATTTACCGGCATAACCTGAACCTCTCTGTAGACGGTCAAGGGGATCCCGCCGTCATACTGGACGAATTGGAGAAGTATTTCAAGCCAGCCAAGAACACTATCTATGAGAGGTACGTTTTCGGGAGTTGCAAACAGGAAGAAGGAGAATCGATTGATACGTTTGTGACGAGGCTGAGAGAAAGGGCAGCGACATGCGAATATGGACAGTTGAAAGACGAAATGATCCGTGACAAGATAGTCCTTGGTGTTGCCAACGAGAGCATCAGGCGCAGGTTGTTGAGGGAAAAGGGACTTACGTTGATCTCTGCTATCGAGATGTGCCGCGCAACGGAACAAACTGACATGCGAATGAGAGTGATGGAGATTGCGTCATCAAGTCTCCACACAGAAGCCGTGCACGCTGTTGCCAAACATTCCAGACACAACCAATGGAAGCAGAGCAATCCACCCAGATTCGGAGACACAGGTAATCCTTGCAAATACTGTGGCAATTCGCATTCAAGGGGCAAAGAACATTGCCCTGCATTTGGGAAACAATGCAAATCTTGTGGAACAAATAATCATTTTGCTAAAGTGTGTCAAAAAAGCAGAAAGGAATACACTGATGGAAAAGTCAACTGTATGGAAAATACAGCAGGATGCTCAGAGCACAACAGTGGTGAGGAGGACTTGTACATGCAGGAGTCGATCGGTGCAGTGCACACCAAAGGAAAGAAATGGTTTGTGACACTACGACTCCACAACAAGACACAGCAATGTCAGCTGGACTCTGGAGCCACATGTAATGTAATGGGTTTCCAAGACAAAAAAAGGCTGGCTCCTGAGGCACCACTCTGCCCGAGTGATACGAGACTGAAGCTGTATTCTGGGGAAACACTGAGTTCTATGGGGATTTTTGAAACTGACTGTACAGTGAGAGGCCAAGTGCACAAACTCTCATTTGAAATTGTGAAGACTAGCCAGCACCCTCTACTGTCAGGCTCCACTTGTGAACGGTTAGGTCTCATGCAGTTCACAATTCCAGAGGACGTGCTGAAAGTGGAACATGCACAGCCTGGAGGCTTCACTAAGGAACAGCTGATCAACAAGTACAGTGACGTATTCAACTCTCCTGTAGAATCTGTCCCGGGGGAGGTCCACTTTGACTTGGATCCCAATGTTCCTGCAGTTCAGAGCGCCCCTCGAAACGTCCCCATCGCAATGAAAGCAGCAGTCAAGGCCCAGCTGGACAAGTATGAGGCTGATGGCCACATGGCGCCGGTCACAGACCCTACAGATTGGATTAGCAACATGGTGATTGTGAAGAAGCCAGAGAAACTGAGAATATGTATTGATCCAAAGTTTCTGAACAAGGCTCTAAAACGTTCGCACTACATCATGCCTACCTTGGAGGACGTCTTGTACAAACTGCCGAAGGCCAGAGTCTTCACCTTAGTGGATGCCCGGGATGCATTCTTGCAGTGCAAATTGGACGATGAGAGCAGTCTCATGACCATGTTCTGGACCCCCTGGGGGAGGAAGCGGTGGCTCAAGCTACCATTCGGAGTTTCCGTGGCACCCGAGGTGTATCAGCGTAAGCAGCATGAACTCCTGGCCGGTCTGAAAGGCATCGAGCCCATCGCAGATGACATCCTGGTCGTGGGCTGCGGGGACACAGACAAGGAGGCTGAGAGTGACCACGACGCCAAGCTTGTGGCGTTGATGGAGCGCTGCCGCGAGGTCAAACTGCGTCTAGGCGTGAAGAAGCTGCAGTTCAAGGTGGCCGAGGTGCAGTTTCATGGCCACATCCTCTCATCTGCAGGGCTAAAGCCTGACCCGGAGAAGGTGAGAGCCATCAGCGACATGCCCAACCCGACGGACGCCAAAGGTGTACAGCGTCTCATTGGTTTTGCCAACTACTTGGCCAAGTTCATGCCGCATCTATCAAGTGTCTGCGAGCCGCTGCGACGCCTGCTGGACAAGGACACGCCCTGGCACTGGCTGCCTAAACATGAGACAGCGGTTCGTGAGCTCAAGTCACTGGCTACGACCATGCCCGTCCTGCGCTACTATGATGTGACTAAGCCAATCACAGTCCAGAGCGATGCCAGTCAGAGCGGTCTCGGGTGCTGCCTCATGCAGGAAGGCCAGCCAGTCGCATTTGCCTCGAGGGCTCTGACCCCCACGGAAAAGAACTATGCGCAGATTGAAAAAGAGTGTCTCAGCATTGTTTTCGCCTGCCAGAGGTTCCATCATTACCTATACGGCCGCGACCCAATCACAGCAGAAACAGACCATAAGCCTCTGATTTCCATCTTCAGCAAGCCGCTCCTAAATGCACCCAAGAGACTTCAGAGTATGCTCATGACTCTGCAGAGCTATGACCTGAGGGTCATCTACAAACCAGGCGCGGAAATGTTCATCAGTGACACACTCAGCAGGGCTACAGCAGATTGCGCTGGCAGAGGAACAATATACCAGCGACACGCCATCTGTTCTCTGCAGCAGGAACAAGAGGATGTGCAGTGTGTGAATCAGGCGGACTACTTGAATGTGAGTAGCCAGCGTCTGGAGCAAATCAGGCAGCACACCGACCGAGATGAGTGTCTGCAGGCACTGAAGAACACAGTTCTAGTCGGCTGGCCAGAGGTAAAGGAAGAAGCACCTATCATCGCTAGAGAGTACTGGCCTTTCAGGGACGAGATCAGTGTGCAGAATGGAATTATTTTCCGTGGGCAGAAAGTAATCATCCCAAAGTCTCTGCGCCCAGAGATGCTGACACGCATACATTCGAGTCACATAGGAGGAGAAGCATGCTACCGACACGCTCATGAGACTCTGTATTGGCCCAACATGCAGACAGAAATAAAGGACTTTGTGAGCACCTGCTCAACCTGCAATGTGTATGCCCACAACCAGCAGAGGGAGACAATGCTCTCACATGAGCTACCTACCAGGCCGTGGCAAATCTTAAGTATGGACTTGTTCAGCCACAGGCAGAAGGATTACCTTCTCATAGTCGATCACTATTCAGATTTTTGGGAGATTGAGCTCCTCCCCGACATGGCCGCAGAGACAATCATCAAGCGATGTAAAGCACAATTCGCACGAAATGGCCAACCAGAAAGGGTCATTACAGACAACGGCCCTCAGTTTACCGCTCAGTTCAAACGCTTTGCCTCCGAATGGGAGTTCGAGCATGTGACTTCCTCTCCAAGATACCCGAGGGCGAACGGCAAGGCGGAGTCTGCTGTGAAGATTGCGAAGAATCTACTGCGCAAAGCCGCGCATGATGGTGATGACCCATGGAAGGCCATACTGCACTGGAGGAACACTCCCACTGAAAACATGGGAAGCAGCCCGGCACAACGCCTCATGTCCCGCCGACTGAAGACGTCCATCCCGGCTACGAACAGGCTCCTCGAACCAGCGGTTGTGTTGGGGGTCACGGAAAAGTTGCGCCACAGGAAGCAACTTGCGAAATCCTACTATGACAGATCTGCCCGGGATTTGCCGGAGCTGGAAGTCGGGGAGGCTGTCAGGATGAAACCCCTGCCGGGTGATAACACTGGCCAATGGAGAGTCGGGACCTGCCTCCAAAGGGTGGCGCCAAGGTCGTATCTGGTTAATGTTGAGGGCTACCTGTACCGTCGTAACAGAGTAGACCTCAGAGTAGCTGAGCCAACGGCGAGGGACACACACGAAACAAATGGGCCTGAGGCAGCACGAGCTCCAGATATTTCTGCTCCAGAGACTGTAGAGGCTCTCCCAGCGGTGACTGAGCCACCAAGCCCGGTCAGACTCTCACCCAAGGCCTTTTCTGGCCCAGTCAGTGCCCCGCTTTCAGATGGGCGCACTTACACAAGGGTTGGACGGCTATCTAAACCACCTCAGAAACTCACTATGTGATAAATGTGATGTAGCTGTTGTTGTAAAAAGAAAAAAAAAAAAAAGGAAAAAAGAAAAGATACTGTAAAACATACTGTTTGTTCAATGCTGTTGTTGTTAACCATCTTTGGTTAATTTGGAAACTGAGATTTTGCACTACGTTCAAATGTGTTGTTACCATACAGTTTAGCACTTGTTCAAATGTGTTAGTTCACTTGGAAAAGGAGGATGTTCCAGACCTAGGTTGATCGATGCCATCGGCAATCCTCTAGTGAGGCCTGTGATGTTTACACCCGTGCTCGGGAAGATGTTACGTCAGTTTATTATTACATGACTTAACAACACACCGCGTCCGTGTCATTATTATTTGAATACTGTATACAGCATACAGAAACAGTTTGATATGGTTAAATATATAGATGAGCACAGTTAACAAAAAATGCTAATAATAACGTTAATCATGTCCAAACCTGAAGAAATTTTTTCATAGACATTCAATTACTAGTACGATCATCATCATATCCGGATCCGGTTAGGTAAAGGAGTGCGTGCGTGCGTGGGAGACCACTGCACTTCCGCGTTACATGGAGCTTGTGGGGGGAGGGGGAAGATTGATTGATTGATTGGAAATTGTATTAACAGATTGCAGAATGGGTACAATACAGTACGGTTCAATACACACAATTGTTAAGGGGATGTAGACCAGAGAAAGACGTTCGTCTTGTTTACAGAGAGAGAGAGAGAGAGAGAGAGAGAGAGAGAGAGAGAGAGAGAGAGAGAGAGAGAGAGAGAGAGAGAGAGAGAGAGAGAGAGAGAGAGAGAGAGAGAGAGAGAGAGAGAGAGAGAGAGAGAGAGAGAGAGAGAGAGAGAGAGAGAGAGAGACATGGGATTATGAGTTTATAATAGGGGCTATCTTTAAAGTTATTATAAGGTTATAACTAATAGGGGCTATCTTTGAGGTTATTATAAGGTTATAATAGGGGATATCTTTACAGTTATTATAAGGTTATAATAAGGGTTATCTTCATGGTCATTGTCAGGGACCTTTACCAACACACTTCTCTCTCTCAGAGCTCTATCTCTCTATCACACTTCTCGCTCTCTCTCTATCCCACCATCTCTCTCTCTATCACACTTATCTAATCATAATTCTAGTTGTGTGTTGAATCAGAGACAGAACGAGAGAAGATGGCAGAAGTCGCTCCAGCTCCAGCTCCCGCCACTCCGGCTAAGGCCGCTAAGAAGAAGGCAGCTCCCAAACCCAAGAAGGCAGGTCCCAGCGTCAGTGACCTGGTCGTCGAGGCAGTATCTGCTTCTAAAGAGAGGAGCGGTGTGTCTCTGTAAAGAAGGCTCTGGCTGCCGGTGGCTATGACGTGGACAAGAACAAGGCCCGCGTTAAGACCGCTGTCAAGAGTCTGGTGACAAAAGGAACCCTGGTCTAACCCTAATTGTAGCCATCTTAATTGTTAGTTTCATTGTGCATTGTGTGTTGAGCACTGACTTTGAATAATTCTGTTTAGCAATAATTGTTTTTGTATGTTTTTTTGTGTGGACCCCAGGAAGACTAGCTGGTTGCCATGGCACCAGCTAATGGGGATCCGTAATAAAATAAAATCAAATCAAATCAAACCACCATCTCTCTCTATCACACTTATCTCTCTCTCTTTCTCTCTCTCTCTATCTCTCTCTCTCTCTCTATCACACTTCTCTCTCAGCGCACTATCTCTCTCTATCACACTTCTCTCTCTCTCTCTCTATCACAATTCTCTCTCTCTCTCTCTATCACACTTCTCTCTCTCTATCACACTTCTCTCTCTCTATCACACGTATCTCTCTCTCTATCACACTTCTCTCTCTCTATCACACTTCTCTCTCTCTCTCTCTCTATCACAATTCTCTCTCTCTCTCTCTATCACACTTCTCTCTCTCTATCACACTTCTCTCTCTCTCTATCACACGTATCTCTCTCTCTATCACACTTCTCTCTCTCTATCACACTTCTCGCTCTCTATCACACTTCTCTCTCTCTATCACACGTCTCTCTCTCTCTATCACACTTCTCTCTCTCTATCACATGTCTCTCTATTTCTCTATCACACTTCTCTCTCTCTATCACACTTCTCTCTCTCTCTCTATCACACGTCTCTCTCTATCACACTTCTCTCTCTCTCTATCACACTTCTCTCTCTATCACACTTCTCTCTCTCTCTATCACACGTCTCTCTCTTTCTCTATCACACTTCATTTTTACCATTTTTACACAATGAAAATGTGTTCTTTTATATGTTCTTCACAGAAAATGAGCCAAGGCAGAGGAAAAATTATTCATTGTATAATTTCTCTTTTAGTAAACATTGAAAACGGGTCCCACCGACCTGAACACAACACAAGGGCTAAATGGAGGTCCAGGGTTATCCTATTGAGGACTCAAGTAACGCAGAAATCTGAACCAAACTGCAGTCATATTGAGGCTGGATTTGATCATTTTTGCTGTTATTGATGATATGTATCGTCGTTATTTCATAAATGCATTTGTAACCAATTGGTGAGATTTCTCTTGAAATACACACAGTGGTAAACAGAGGAAGGAGAACGATTGAGGACGGGATCATCTATCAAAATGGATACAAATCTAAGTGTATTTCTTACCACACAATTAGTGTTATTTAGCCTCAAGGCACAAACTATATACATTTCAGATCAATAGTGCAAAGCTTTTAAATTACACAGACACATATATATTGGATGAATTAGATCCTTCTAAACATAGTGGAGTAAAAGAAAGACTTCAGATCTTCTGGAAAGAAGTTCTAGAACAGATCTCTAAATTCTACATCATCCATACAACAGAAAATTATTATTCTGGCAGGCGTTACAGCAGCCAAAAACCTGATTGCAATGAGATGGAAAGAACCAGAGAGACTCACAGTAATGAACTGGTCCCTGACATTTCTGGATGTTATTTATTTGGAGATCTCGACTGCTCGTGTGGTTGGAGTGGGACAGGCCAGCATTGAGCCAAGAAGGTTTTAAGACCACCATATAGCGGCTGAGCGGGATCGGAGTGTTGGTTCTGGGGGGTATGGGGGTCCTGGGGGTCCTGGGTGGGGGAGGAAATGTCTTTTGTGGTGTCTGTGGTAATATCATTTATTTTCTTTTTTTTATGTTCTGTATTTATTATTTTTGTGATTCTATTGTCATTATTGTTATTGTTAGTGTTATTATTGTTCTGTGAAGTCATGTCTATTATTATTATTGTATTGTGTGGTGTCTTGTGTTGTTTAATATTTCATGTAAAAGAAAAAGGAAAAATAAAAAGATTTGATCATAAAAGAATATCTCTAAATTGACAGAAACGGTTGTTCCTGTTGAGGCTCAACTATGTGAATATAAAGAGGGGCGATAGTGGCTCAGGAGGTAGAGCAGCAGTCGTCTGGTAATCCAGAAGTTCCAGGTTCGATTCCCGCTCCTCCCGGGCAGCATGTCGAAGTGTCCTTGAGCAAGACACTTAACCACTAACTGCTCCCGATGAGCTGGTTGGCTCCTTGCATGGTTGCCTCCGCCGTCGGTGTGTGAGTGAAATAAGTAAAGTGAGTGAGTAAAATGTGAGGAACAAATTGTAAAGCGCTTTGGATAAAAGCGCTATATAAATGCAGCCATTTACCATTTACCATTTAAAGAAACATAATCTAATTGATTTCAGTCTACTACAAGCTAAACGTGTGATTGGTTAAAAATGGAAGGAGGTTCAGAGACCTGACTCAGGTAATTGGATCAAAGAGATGTCTAACAGGCAGCAGGTCTAGACATAGAACACTCTCACAGTCAGGTCTAGACATAGAACACTCTCACAGTCAGCAGGTCTAGACATAGAACACTCTCACAGTCAGGTCTAGACATAGAACACTCTCACAGTCAGGCCTAGACATAGAACACTCTCACAGGCAGGCCTAGACATAGAACACTCACACAGACAGCAGGTCTAGACATAGAACATTCTCACAGGCAGGCCTAGACATAGAACACTCACACAGACAGCAGGTCTAGACATAGAACACTCTCACAGACAGCAGGTCTAGACATAGAACACTCTCACAGTCAGGCCTAGACATAGAACACTCACACAGACAGCAGGTCTAGACATAGAACACACTCACAGGCAGCAGGCCTAGACATAGAACACTCTCACAGTCAGGTCTAGACATAGAACACTCTCACAGGCAGCAGGTCTAGACATAGAACACTCTCACAGTCAGGTCTAGACATAGAACACTCTCACAGGCAGCAGGTCTAGACATAGAACACTCTCACAGTCAGGTCTAGACATAGAACACTCTCATAGACAGCAGGCCTAGACTCACTTCCACCCTTACACGACTAACGAAGAGACAGACTCACTTCCACCCTTAAGCCCCTGTCGGACATGCACTCGGGTGCAGGCAGTGCCTGGAGTTGTCTTTTCCCACATGTAGCACACAGCATGCACTTCTCCTTGGCAGACATGTTCGCACATATGGAAATACTGAGCTTGGTTTAAGCGAGGGAGGGCGGTGGAGTGAGGGCATGATGCAGGCAGGGAAAAGAAACCCACATCTGGAAGATGGAAGTGTTATGGAAGATCGTAATTTTGAATATTTATTTGTACGACGTAAACATCGTTTCAACCTTTTTATAGTTAAAATAAAGGTTTGAAATCTCAATTAAATAAGGGTCAATGGTATTCTGTACAGGGTGAAATAAGGGGCCAACTGTGTTCCGTACAGTGAAAAAAAGAAATATTTTACACCGTGAAACTGTATATAAATTTACAATCAATCCAAAACGTTTGTATTACTTATAAACTGTTAATTTGTGTAAACGTCTTTGGATGACGAGCAAACAGCGTTTCATATCTCTCTTCCTCAGTCAAACAGAGGAGCAAACTGGCCAGCATATCATCTTTGACTTGATTTTAAAAAAAATCTCCAGATGGGGCGGCTAGGTGGTGCAGTGGGCAAGGCGCTCACCACCAATGCAGGAGACGCTGAGTTCGAGCCCAGCTCTCCGCATTGCTATCAGCTTGGCTGGTCGTTCATACTAATACAATTGGCAGTATTAGGGGGTGGGAAGCTGATGGGTGGGGATCGGACGTTGTGGACAGCGACTCCTACAGGTCGGTTGGTGCGCCTGCGCAGCAGAATCAGGATGTGACGAGGGTGACGTGCCCTCCAAACGCAGACCCCCGACGCTGAGAGATCGCGCTGTGCAGGTGAAAAGATGCGACTGCTGCTTCCTCGAGTACCGGAGGGGACACGTGATGTAAGGCTTAGTCCACATTGCAGCCGGCTTGTGGGAGGCATGGCCTAACAGCGTTCGAGACAGGGGAGGGTAGAATTGGACGATACGAAATTGGGATGGGAGAAAAATAGAAAATAGGAGAAAAAAGTAGAAACAAAAAAAAAATAATAATCTCCAGACATTGAACTAGACATAGATCAAACACAGGAAAAGATTTATATCAATTATGTAATATTCAGTAAAATATTTAGATATTGTATTGAAAATGTAACATGTGTACCTATTACAGATTCAAATTTATTTAACTTTTTACGTGTTCATAAAACCTTTACGTTCCCCGTGCTGGAGATCGAACCCTAACCTTAACCCTAACTTCATGTCTTAACCATAACTGTTAAAACTAACCTCACATAGTTAGATAGTGGTGAGAGCACTCGCCCACGACTGCAATGATGGTTCAACTCCTGGTTGTTTGGACCTTTGCCGAAACAATACGTAAATATATTGTATACTTATGGCTATAATAACATAACATACATTATGTACCTTTTTTCCTGTGGGGGCGATTATACTTTATTTACGTTTTCTGATGAGACTGTGTTGCGTGAGACTCTGGTGTGGAAGACACTTCACCTAAAGATGCATTGTGTATCGTTTTCGATCTGGAAAAATCAGGATTTTTAATTGGAATGATGACAACGTAGACTCAACCACTAACTGAATTACTACTATACACTAAACTGAGTCAAGATAAGATCAGATAGGATAAGATGTTCCTTTATTAATCTCCTTGGGGGAAATTCAGGGGTCATAGTGTAACGGGGAAGCCCGTGGGTATGTCCACAGTCACGGAAACAGGGGTGTTGACGAGTGACTGTGGCAGTGCGGGCTGGTAAGTTAAACTCACTTCCTCATAACATGGTTAACAGACGCATAGGTACGGTAGTTAGGAGTGAATTCACTTCTTAGTGCAGCGGCCTGTGTCCTCGCCCGCGGAGCGGGAGCCCCCTGTTCGACTCCCCCTCGGGACATTAACATTTAACATCAACACAACGCAGACCAATATGATCCGTCACAATAGCATCACGGAGGAAGGGGGAGGTACAGGCAGGGTAATAGAAATGACAGTAAAATATATATGTGTAATATAAATATAATGAGAATATAAAATATGAGAATAAAAGGTAAAGAACATGATAAAATGTGTGTCACTCACAGCTAGTACAGGGAACCCAAGTGCAGAACACAGAGACAGACAGGAAGGCAAAAAGTAAAACCCAATACCGGGTATGTTTAATATGTTTAATAT
>NC_140178.1:24036030-24038530 GCF_963971535.1 Notolepis coatsorum
CTCCCTCTGGTGTTGTGGTCGTGGTATTCACTGACCTTTGGGAAGTATTTCGACATGTACATGGGTATCTTAGTGGTGTAGTGTATCTTGTTTGCAAGTTGCTGTACTCTGTCGTCTACTCTAAACCATCCTAGGTTGTCAAAGTGGGCAGGGGTGAGGTGGGTTTTAGGAGTAAGGTCAAGCAGTAGTCTGACCAGTTTGTTTTGTGATGTTTGTAATCTTGTTTTTAGTGCCTTTGAGGTGCTTTGGTACCATGAGGTGCAAGCATAGTCGTAGTACCCTTGAATGAGTGCTCCTGCTAGAGTCTTCAGGGTATTCTTGTTTACCAGAGAGGAGATCCGGTACAAGAATCGAGTTCGTTGGCTGACCTTTCTGATTACATTGGTTGCCATTTTGTCACAGGAAAGATTTGCCTCTAGGATGGAACCCAGGTATGTAATTTCATCTTTCCTTGTGACAATATTGTCACCCACTGTAACTGAGAAGCCGTTGGCCTTGCTGAGTTTGTTATTTGATCCAAAGAGAATGGACTCTGTTTTACCCAGGTGTAATGATAGTTTGTTATCAGCGAGCCAGGTGCAGATTCTGCCGAGTTCAGCCTTAATACAAAATGATTGAGCAAAATGGGACGAAGATCCAATGGAAACCCTGCATGCAGAGTTCTGCAAAAGTATCCTCCTGGTACAAAGGAAAAGCCCAAACCCTGCATGCAGGGCTGAATTAGACCAGTACTCATCACTTATATTCTAATATATATTCTTATATTATATTCACTATATTCTGATTGTATTGCTAACCCTTTTTTTACATAGGATTTTAGCCTGTACCTTCTGGCAAGGGGACTGCCAATGGAAATTAGCCTTTTGGCAAAGATTGGGTGCATTTACGTTTTTAAAATGTTTATTAATGTACGCTGTCCCCCTTGAACAAATAAAGTAAACCTAAACCTAAACCTAAAAACAAAAACAAAAATTGTCACTTTTTGGGGCACCTTACACTTTCAGTGCCAGCCATTAGACGCAGCCCTCTGTAGCGACGCCACCGCTAGATAGATAGGGATCCGTCACCTTGTTTGTAGAGCTATAACTATATTCTATATTATAGCTATGGATACAATACTATGGCCCATTTGACATCACCTATCTATCGTTCAATATGTGAAAAAGAATACATTTTTCCATTCATACGTTCCCGTGTTATACCGTGGTGAATATAAGTATGATTTTAGAGCAGTCTAGGGTAATTCATGAAATGCTGAGTTATAGCCCTATACGCCAATTCCACTATAAACGTTGCCATTTCTTGCCTGTACACGCTATTATTCTGAAATCAGATCTATGTCATAGGTATTATGTTCCATCATGAATGCATGAAAGGGGAGGGGGGGGGGGGTAGTTTCTGATTATTTGACTGTCAGTAACGGCATTTGTATTGAACACTAAAAACGCTTATCAGCCCGATCGGCAGGATCAAGCTAAAATTGACGTCAGATCGTTCTTACCTGTGATCGGGAGTATTCCAAAAATAATATTCCAATTGTTTGATCGCCATCTGGTACATCCAATGTCGATTTGGTCCACGGCATAATCCACCACAACATATGGATCAGGGATATTTGAAGCCCGTCAATGGAACCGGGACAACCGTTCGCCTCGGCCGACAAGGAAAAATGAAACCCGAGACATTTGGCCGTCCCACAGGCGAAGATACAAGGTTACAAAGGGTGCTCGATACCGCCGTCTAGCGGGATGCAGCCGGTGTTGCACATTGGGGACCTCAGACTCATTCCCTATGGTAACAACAGGCTCCCTGGGTGGATAATGAATTAAAATATCGAAAAAAAGAAAAAACGACCCAGAAACGACTTGTCGTTTTTGGCACTGAACGACTTAGGCCCAGAAACGACTTAACTCGCTTTTGGCACCCAAAGTGTTAAGAGGTTAAAGTATCATTATTGTATTACGTCTGTCTGCTGTGTCTGTCTGTCCTGGGTTTCTGCCACACTTGACTCTATTTAGTATTAGCGTAACAATAAACAGACTCAAAAACAACAAAACGTCTCTAAGGTATAATACTAATTATAGGTCTGCAGTTGTATGCCGGCTTTTATATGAAGCATGTATTTATGATTGTTCTATTGATTGTGTGTCCTGTTACATGTAATGCTCTGTACACTCCACGCACCATTGAAAATGAGGGTCTCCCTCAATGAAATAAAGTATAAATAAAAATAAATAAAGAAATGATTGCCATGATCATCAGGGTCTTTGCTATTCAACTTCTGAAACAATTCTTGTAACCGTAGAGTGAACTCTGAGACCTCTTCAGATGGCTCCTGCTTGCTGCTGAGACAGAGGAGCCATGCAACTCTCTCAGGATAGAAAATATTTTCGGCAGAGCCATCCCTTTGTTCTTCCTCCAGAATCAGGATTTGCCTTTTGGCTTCCCCCTCCAAGCCATTAATGATCAAACCAACTTGCACATCATCAGGCACCTTGCA
>NC_140178.1:24052766-24397312 GCF_963971535.1 Notolepis coatsorum
CTTCTTTGGTGACTCGGACACTGCGGGGATTCTAGACTCCTTTAGTGACTCGACTACAATACTGCTACACAGTATGAACACAGTATGAGTATTGATTTGACTTATTTGCACACATACAATTTAAAGGACATCAAGAGATGAATGGATATTTAAAAGAATCTGAGAGGAGAGGCCAAGAAGCCATGTGCTTACATATTAAATCTCCCTTAACTCCACTTTAGACATTAAACCTCCCTTAACTCCACATTATACATGAAACCTCCCTTAACACCGCCTCTCCGCCTTATACAGTAAACCTCCGTTAATAACTCCACATTATACAGTAAACCTCCCTTAACTTCACATTATACATTAACTTCACCTTACATTGCACCTTCCTTAACTCCATGCACCTGGTCATCTAATCAGAATCTGCGGTTGCATTGTTGTTGTTTTTGTTGAATCAACTAAATATGTATTGTACTAACTGGATATTCATTTTTGGAGAGAATGTGGGCTAACATTCCATTGTTACCACAGAACATCAAACTAATTGTGACAGTAAAGAAGAAACATAGAATAAATAAAATAGAATGAACAAATAAATTAGATAAATCTAAGCCAACTAGAAACACATAACGACATTCTATTATGTATTGTTATTGAAACGTTGGTTTTAATTATATACTATCCTATATACAAGAACATTATTTTCTAGAACATCTATCGGCCTTCTAAGAGTTGCTGAATTCCTATACCTTACTACTTGTTTCCAGTTCATGCAACTTGGTTGAAAGACGAAGTTGCGACAGATCTTTTGTTTCTCTTATTGACTTGGGCAGCCATTTCTCCATTCTATTTACACAATTTGGATATTTTAATATGACATCGAATCGAAATATGTGAATTAAATCAACAATCCAGCGGGAATATTTTCTGTGTGTGTGTGTGTGTGTCTGACGGAAGGAATGCCCGTTCGGGACAAATACAAACCACTCAAAGAAAAAAAAAAAATCCTCAAATCGAATATTGATCCTCTACCTCATTTAATACATTTACATTAACCTGAAAAGGAAATCTGTTTGGCAGCATATCGTGAAGAACTATTACGGACTTCACTCACATGACATTAATCCTTGGACCAAGGCCAAGTTTAGCGGTCATAAAACCAGAATGCCCCATTGGCTGTTGAAATGAAAGCGTATGGTTCTGAGTCCTGACGTTGCTTATTGACTGCCAATCAAAACAGATACCACGCCCCCTTGTGAATGAAACGCAGTCATCCTGATTACTATGCAGTCCTTGAATTGTGATTGGTGAGAAAAACTGAGTGTATAATAGCTTCTAAACGGGGACTTTTCACAAAGATAAATTATAATTATGTATAGCTGAATTTACCATGAATCCTTTTCAAATATAATTTTCTCAATACTGTCTTAACAGCATGAAAAGCCATTAGACCGACAGACAGGCAGACAGACAGACAGACTGGCAGACAGAGACAGACAGACAGACAGGCAGACAGACAGACAGACAGACAGACGACCAGAGACATACTTGGAAACAATCAGAACAATACAAATGTTTTTATTAGCCTCACAAACGGCAGACAAATAGACAAAGCACTGCCAGATTAGAATTGAACACATCAACAACACCAACAAAATGTAACAAAATATATTGTTTCTTTGGCTTTGAGAAAGATGCCAATTTTATTCAAAGTACTGGTGCAATGGAATCATTGCATCCATGTGCTTTAAACTATTAAAAGACAAACAGTGCATCTGTTACTCACTATGATTAGAAGATGTAACATTTTGCCCACTTCTGAGATCACATGTTCTCTAGCTTGACAACATATACATTCGAAATGGGCCCACATGTATTTCTTGTTGCAATCATTGCTATAATATCACTGGCAATAGCGGACAGGAAATAAAACGCAAAGTTTTCCCATAGCAACAGAATTCTAATGAAAAGTGTCTGCAGGGTTCAGGAATCCATTCACCAGAATTCACTTAATTCAATTCAACATTCAACATTAAACACAATTTAGGGTTATTAAATGACTTAGGGTTGATTGCACCAATTAGGTTTAATTTGATCTCAAATGTGTTGTAATCAGAGATGAGTTAAACTAGTTTTAAAATGGGTAAATCCAGATTTAGAATTAACTGGATCTATGTTGCACAATTGAAATGTAAATCCTTGTTTAGTAAATCTTGTTTTAATGATTTAAACCAATATTAAACATATTTTAACCATAGTTTATTTTCTTAACAAAAAAACAACAACAATGTTGGTTGCTTAGGCCAAACTAACAGAAAATCCATCAAAAGAAAAGGAACTGTGCTGTTACAAAAAAAACGTTACAAAAAATACATGTTACCGTTGGTATGACCTATAACTACCAACAACGTTCTGTTTACTCGTGGTTTGGCAGAGAAGCTCAAGTTATCATCATCATCATCATCGTACAACTAAACTGTGCTGAGTCTGTCCCTCATCTTTCTCAGAGGAACTCTCTCATTTAGCTCTAATCCACTTTTTTTTTTAAATGCAGCCATTACTAAAGTTAAACCACTTCAACAGACAGTTTAAAGTGAATCCCTGATCAAAGTTTAATTTGGAGTTTAAAGTTTTGGGAGCAATATAATGAAGATGAATCTATAGGTTTAGAGTAAAAACTAAAGTGACCTTTAAAGAGAGGTTTAAATACAACACTGCTTCGTTTTAAACTAAGTTTAAAGTTTGATGCAACAGAATGAAACGATAAACCACAATTTAATCTAGTTTAAAAGATAATCCTTGTTGGCGCAAACCCACCCTTAGTATTGACTCCCATGCAGTCATTTAGGTTGGAGAGGACAGTCTTCTATATGTCAAAAGCAGTTAACCAATCATTGACTTTGGAGCAAGCCGTCTTCCTGCGTGAGGTGAATGGCCGGCGAGGTGAACCTGTCATGTGGGCTGTAGTGGGACTCATATTATTTCTTTAACCCTTTCACTGCCACACGACAGAAGGTTAAACCTTTACTATCACACAACCGACGTGTGATAGTAAAGGGTTAACCTTCTGTCGTGTGGCAGTGAAAGGGTTAACCGTCCGTTGTGTGGCAGTGAAAAGGGTTAACATTCTGTGAATTGTCGCGGTGAAAGGGTTAACCGTTTTGGTAGTGCGGCAGTGAAAGGCTATTAATGTAGGCTATTACACAAAATCTTTATAAACACACAAACATCATTTTCATTTCCATATTATTTTCTAGATATAAACAAGGCAACAACCTTCCAAATGTGCTAAATCAAATAAATTAAACAGATTATCCCCAACACAATGTAACAAATTACCTTTGTGTTACAAAACACACAATAGCCAATAGTTCACTTTTAAAAAATATAGTCTATGTGGGTCCCCTGCATCTGTTTTCTCATGTGCATTATATAGGTAGAAGGTTTTCATGTCAAATCTGTCTTGTGCAAATATCCAGTAAAATATTGCAATAATTATAACATTTTACTGAGAGTACTGGGCTCAAACTTTAGTCAATAGTATATGTACTATTTTGTACATTCTGTAGAAATACTGTAGTGCTTCATAGTATTCATGTGTCGTGGTTCTCTTTTTGTACACACTGTATCAATTCTACATAGTGTTTTTATAGTGGATGTTTTTTTGTACACACTAAAGAACTTTACCCTTATAAAAACACTACGGTTATTTCTATAGGGATTCGGATTGTATGTAAAATTATTTCTGCATACTAAAAACAACACATGAATACTATGGTTTATTAATATATCATACATTGGAAATAAAACTTTATTTATAGACTCTATGAGCCATTTGACCTCTGACCTGCAAGTTATAGAACGCATAGATAAATAATAGTAACAACCTCTAAACCTGTAATAATGAAACTATGTATCCCTTTGTACTTTGTACTTTGTTGTCAGTACAGTGTTGCCATAGAGATACAATTTTCAAGGTTTAATCGTTAAATGACCAAGCTACGAAGTAAAAAACAAAAAACAAAAAAAAAGACGCTTAGGGTATTTTGAGTTTAGGGTATGAGGTTATGTTTAGGGTTAAGTTCATGAACAACTCTTTAGGTGAAAACTATTGATGAAAACCCTATTTTCAGTGGCTGCCATGTTGGCTCCACGGCTGTTGCCGAGAAATGGGTGATTCCATACCAGCCAGCCGACCAATTCATCTAAATTGGATTGAAATCTTAATATGGCCTAGTGCAATATTCAAATGGCAGGAGGTGTAATGTTTGATAAAGGTGAAATGTGTCAAAATAATAACATATACAGGCCTGATGTCAGGAATAATAACATGTATACGTGTGGACTAGGCCTGATGTCAGGAATAATAATGCAATTGCAACATCAGACAAAATAATCGAAAATTCGATATTTCTTTTCCAAATAGTTTAGCCAAAATTGTTTGGTGTTAAAACGGCGTAAACGTTGAGACTTCCAGCCTGGCGTGAGATATATATTTTTTTAGATCTAAACCTGATCAGAACCCGGTGTTGTTCATCAACTATCCTGTTCCATCTGTATAGTAAGATAACTTCATTCAAAGCAAACAAGCCATTGTGATTCCTAGTGATATAATTCATCCAGTATTAGCCACTACCCATAACGCTAAGCATCCCTTTAGTGTATTATCAACAGTTAAATAACTTTGGCCTCTAGACCGGTCTGGATCGGTCTGAACTGGACCGTTCATTTGAGTATGGACCATTTGATCTGCTCCTTGGCTGACTGTAGAACCTGGAAAAGATACAGAAAATATAATTTAGTGGGAAATACTAATATTACTATCACACCAAACAGCTGTATTATAATGTTCTTGTGTTTTTTTTTTAATGAAATGGTGACTTTCTTTTGCTATATACCTATTTTCAGTCACTAACTAGGTGGGTTAGTATTGTCTAGAAGTAGTCACTGAAGTTGCATTGAAAATCTCTCTCTCTCTCTCTCTCTCTCTCTCTGAAACCCATTACCTCCACCAAAGTAAACAACAACATTTTGCATGTAGTCTAAATTACCCATTGTCCATGAATTTACTGTTAATCTGAGAGTTGACTGTGATTTACTGTGAAACACTGTTATACCGCTTCCTGACAGCAGATGGCGCCTGGAGTCCAGTTAAAACTCCCAGCAGGCTGAGTTGATTTTGCAGACCATGTCGTCTTGTTTGAAACTGATCTAAAGTGCATTTTGTAGTTTTGGGAGAAGCTTCAAGCCAGGGAAGTGGAAAATTCAAAGGAATATTTTCATAACTGAATCAACAGTGCTCAGAGGCAAACTAGATTTTTGGAACACTGTTTGAAGGTACTGAAAAGTCACTGTTGCACTGTTCGTTGTTGTTTACAAAGGCAGGACCAGCTATTTTGTTTACAAACATATTCTAGGTTAATGTTTGGTTCACAGTGCCTCTAAATTATTTAGTTTTTATTTATAAGATAGAATAACTGTAGGTACATGCATGTATATATATGTGTGTAAATGAAACTGCAGGCTCTTCAAATGTCAATAAAAACTCCCTTGGAATTGTGTCTTACTATTCTAAATTCTACCAATACCTACATCCCATTACATAATGTAACATGTTAATGTTAATGGTTAATGTTGAGACTTACATTAGTGGTCATAGCCAGTTTCTCTGTTAGGTGCTGTTAGGGTTAAAGCAAAGGTTAGTGATAGCAGTTACACACACACACACACACACACACACACACACACACAAGTATGCACATACGCATATATCCAGGCAAGCACACACACATGCAGTATATGTGGTATATGCACATGCACACATATTCTGTACATGCACATCCATTCGTGCATGCTACACACACACATACAGGCCTTCGATACTGTCAATCACTCCATTCTGATTGACAAGCTAAAAGCAATTGGTTTTGATAGTCTATCAGTGAGCTGGATGCACTCCTACCTGGAGGGGAGAGAACAGATGGTGGAGGTAAACGGTACCCTGGTGTTCCACAAGGAAGCATACTAGGACCGCTACTGTTCGTAATTTATGCAAATGACATGTCGTCAGCTTGTGACTGCAACTTGTTCCTGTTCGCGGACGACTCAGCCCTGCTGGTCTCTGACAAGAACTAGTTACAGGTTGAAAAAACCCTCAGCTCGGAACTAGGCAAAATCTGTATCTGGCTCACTGATAACAAACTATCATTACACATGGGCAAAACAGAGTCCATTCTCTTCGGTTCAAATAACAAACTCAGCAAGACCGACGGCTTCTCAGTTACAGTGGGTGACAATATTGTCACAAGGAAAGATGAAATTACATACCTAGGTTCCATCCTAGAGGCAAATCTTTCCTGTGACAAAATGGCATCCAATGTAATAAAATAAAATCAACCAACGAACTCGATTCTTGTACCGGATCTCCTCTCTGGTAAACAAGAATACCCTGAAGACTCTGGCAGGAGCACTCATTCAAGGGTACGACTATGCTTGCACCTCATGGTACCAAAGCACCTCAAAGGCGCTAAAAACAAAATTACAAACATCTCAAAACAAACTGGTCAGACTACTGCTTGACCTTACTCCTAGAACCCACCTCACCCTGCCCACTTTGACAACCTAGGATGGCTTAGAGTAGAGTACAGCAACTTGCAATGGGCCTGGTCTACAAGATACACTACACGACTAAGGTACCCATGTACATGTCAAAATACTTCCCAAAGGTCAGTGAATACCACGATCACAACACCAGAGGGAGCTCCACAAATCATGTTAAACCCAGATTCGGCTCAAACAAGGGACTAAACACGTTTCGCAATTATGCCAC
Source organism: Notolepis coatsorum (assembly GCF_963971535.1). NCBI lineage: Eukaryota > Metazoa > Chordata > Actinopteri > Aulopiformes > Paralepididae > Notolepis > Notolepis coatsorum. The sequence goes on from NC_140178.1 coordinate 24,059,584, forward strand.
ATCAATGTGGAACGCCCTACCCACAGCTGTAAAGGAATGTGAATCACTACCCACTTTCAAAACCACTCTCAAAGAGCACCTACGAGTGACTGCAATTCGAAACTGGCCCCTGTAAATGTCCTAACGCAATCGCCTCCAATGTACAATAAATGTCCTATTAAACCCAATAATACACGAGACCCTCTTCTTGGGACCAAGTAAGGTTTAGTCGATAATTCAATGTAGTTACCCCCCCGCCCTGCCCCGCCTACCCAACCCACCACCTCCATTGTAGTTTCCCCCCCCCCCCGCACCCCTCCTACCAACCTCCTACCTACCAACCTCCTCCAATGTACAGTTTCTTTGTCAAATGTATATACTCTCTTTTTTAGACTCTTCTTGTATCAAAAACAGTACTGTATTTGTAAATCTGGTATGTCATAAATGTATAGATGTAGCAGTACTGTCTATCTGTATGTCATGTATGTCATATGTTATGATGAATTGAAAATGGGGGACCCTGATGTAAACAAGACGAAAGTCTTTCGCTGGTCTGCATCCCCTTAACAATTGTGTGTATTGAGCTGTACTGTATTGTACCCATTCTGCAATCTGTTAATACAATTTTCAATCAATCAATCAAACACACACGCGCGTGTGCGCACACTTCACACACACACACACGCACACACACACACACACACACGCACACACACACACACAGTGAAATTCAAGGCATGAAAGCATAGTGCTAGTAGAAGCAACAGAAGGGGTTGTATGCTGGTACTAAACACTAATCAAGCCCTACACTGCTGAGGAAATAACAAGCTTGGTGAGTGATTTCATCTTGAATACAGACGTATCTATCTAGACCATTGCAAGCACTGTAATTGCAATCTTGTCCTGTGAACAGTCTTCTGCCCTTAGTGATTTCCTTCATTGAGGAAGGAAGACTGAGAGGAAGATGAGACACAGGAGAGAAGGTTCTTTATTGAGACAGTAGGAAGGCAGAGAGAGACAGAGTAGGGGAGACACAGTAGAGAAGGTTCTAGGAAGCTGAGAGGTAGTATTCGATCCCAGGCCAGCAGGGGGCAGTGTTGACCATCTCTGGACAGTGGACACACTGGCCAGCAGGGTGTGTGTTACTGTAACCACCACTTATGGGCAAACTGGCCAGCCGGGGGCGTGTTACGGTAACCATGATACCATCTGAGCACACTGGCAGAAAATGTCGCTACTTTAGAAAAATGCAAAAGATGAAATCTCTTACTAAGCTTGTCATGTTTTGCAGTGTGTAGCCTAGTAATGCTGCATTCGTTTATAACTCGGAGGTTGAGAATTCAGACTTCCTACTAGGAAAAATAGAATAGAATGGCGCGGTTCCAAGTTGCAAACTCTGGTATGATTTCTCAATCCCCAGTTGAATGAATGATGAATGAAAACTTTATTTAACAGATTGTAGAATGGGTACAATACAGTACGGCTCAATACACACAATTGTTAAGGGGATGCAGACCAGAGAAAGACGTTTGTCTTGTGACTCTTGTTTACATCAGGGTCCCCCATTTTCAACTCATAGTGACATTTATGACATACACAACATACACAGGTATATACTGTTACATTTGTGACATATGATGTGCAAATATACAGTAGGCTACTGTTACCCAGAGATCCTAACAGAAAATATATACATATGATGGGGAGGAGACTGTACATTAGGAGGGGGTGGGTGGGTGGGAGAAAATATATACATACGGTGGGTAGGAGACTGTCTATTAGGAGGGGGGTGGCCAGTTTAGAATTGCAGCCTCCCGTAGGTGCTCTTTAAGAGCGGTTTTGAATGTGGGTAGGGATTCACATTTTTTTACGGCTGTGGGTAAGGCATTCCACATTGTTGTGGCATAATTGCGAAACGTGTTTAGTCCCTTTTTTGTGCCGAATCTGGGTTGCACATGATTTGTGGAACTCCCTTTGGTGTTGTGGGCGTGGTATTCACTGACCTTTGGGAAGTATTTCGACATGTACATGGGTACCTGAGTGGTGTAGTGTATCTTGTAGACCAGGCCCATTGCAAGTTGCTGTACTCTGTCGTCTACTCTAAGCCATCCTAGGTAGTCAAAGTGGGCCGGGGTGAGGTGGGTTTTAGGAGTAAGGTCAAGTAGTAGTCTGACCAGTTTGTTTTGTGATGTTTGTAATATTGTTTTTGAGGTGCTTTGGTACCATGAGGTGCAAGCATAGTCGTAGTACCCTTGAATGAGTGCTCCTGCCAGAGTCTTCAAGGTATTCTTGTTTACCAGAGAGAAGATCCGGTACAAGAATCTAGTTTGTTGGTTGACTTTTTTTATTACATTGGATGCCATTTTGTCACAGGAAAGATTTGCCTCCGGTCTCGACTCCCGGAGTCAGCATTGCTTGGGGCTTTGGCTGATCACTATACTAACCCGTTTGGCTGGGTTAGGGGGAGGGCAAGTCATGGGTGGGAATCTGGCGTTGTGGACAGCGACGCCTACAGGTCAGGTCTGGGCGCTTGCTCAGCGGAGGCAGGACTTGATGAAGGCAGCGTGCCCTCCCACGCGTTACACTTCACCAATGAGAGTCCTCGCTGCCAGGTGAAAAAATAGTCACTGGCTGTCGCCGCGCGTTTCGGAGGAAGCGTGCGGATGACTTCAGGGTTCCCTTGTACCGACCAGTAGAAGAAAAAGCGCACAACAGACAGGTAAGGGAGGGGGGGAATTGGCACAACGACTAAATTGGGACAGGGAGAAAACTAAGAAAAATCGGAGAAAGAGAGGATTAAAAAAAAGGAAAGATTTGCCACTAGGATGGAACCCAGGTATGTAATTTCATCTTTCCTTGTGACAATATTGTCACCCACTGTAACTGAGAAGCCGTCGGTCTTGCTGAGTTTGTTATTTGATCCGAAGAGAATGGACTCTGTTTTACCCATGTGTAATGATAGTTTGTTATCAGCAAGCCAGGTGCAGATTATTCCGAGGGTTTTTTCAACCCGAGACCAGCATGGCTGAGTCGTCCACGAACAAGAACAAGTTGCAGTCACAAGCTGACAACATGTCATTTGCATAAATTAGGAACAGTAGCGGTCCTAGTATGCTTCCTTGTGGAACACCACAGCTCACTGTAAGGGGATGGATAGAGTACAGTTTACCTCGGCTCCACCATCTGTTCTCTCCCCTCCAGGTAGGATTGCATCCAGTTCACTGATTATCTGAACCAATTGCTTTTAGCTTGTCAATCAGAATGGAGTGATTGACAGTGTCGAAGGCCTTTTGTAGGTCCAGCATGACCATGCCGCAGTATTTGCCTGCGTCCACCTCTTGTTTGATGTGGTCGTTTAAATAGAGAAGGCATGCGTCAGTGGAGTGGGATGTTCTGAAGCCAGATTGGAATTCGTAGATTAGATTTATTTCCATGACTTTCGAGATGGAGGTAAGAATTACAAGCCTCAGCATTGTAATATTAAATGTTAATGTTGTTATTCGCTTAGTTAGTTATACATATATTTGTAAGTATATTAGTTATATGTCGTCGTAAACGGTCTTTGTGAGTTGTAGTTTATGCAAGACAAATTGTAAGAAGAAGCATCCATCCAGGTTTTTCCGGCTTTGTAGCTTGAATGTAGGTCAGAGATGATGCGCTTCCTACTTCCAAATTCCCACATCTGACCATAAATGAATGCAGCATAAGTACTGCTGTGGACTAATGTCATAAGCAGGGCAACACAAAGAAACTCATAGCACCATAATCATCTGGAATTATTTTACGATGTCAATATATATCACAATATGTAAACAGTATGCAAAATCACAACACAAATATAATCGCATTGCTGTTCGTTGCATTGAACTGCGTGATAAGTGTGATATCAAACCAAAATAGGAATAGGAATAGGAATTCTTGGACAAATATAAAAGTTAGAGGAGCTTGAAAATAATGAGAACTAGTATTTTTGTAATTTATTTATCTTTTGCTGTAGTGGATAAGTATATTATTTTTGATATGGATAGATAACTTATTACATATTCATATGATATTGTAAGGAAGGGGCAGGACCAGATAAGCTTTGCTTCTTTCTGTCCCTTCTCGAACAAAACCATTTGTCTTGAGCTATGTTGACAATTGCTTCCATGTCTAGGAAGATATATTTTATTTTATTTGTATTTGTATTTTATTTATTTTTTATTTATTTTTTGTTATCTTTTGTTATTTCAAGTTTGTGTGTTTATGGTTGTTCGAGATAAATAAAGATCAAATCAAATCAAAATATCCTCAAATATCTAATTGAGAAAAGATTTTAGTAAAAATTGTTATAATTTGTTTAGGTGACAGAACTATGTGCAATGATACCACAATCATACTTTCATCGCAAATCCCGATATGATAAAGGATAATTAGTGTGGTTGCCAGGCAATGCCAGGCAAACACACTCTCGTAATGAATTATTGTCCTAATAACCCTAGTTACCAGGCAGCAACAACCTTTACATTCAAATGACCTTATAGCATTGAAATAAAGCAAACTGTATCATATCAACCCTCATAGCATGACATGGCAGACTCATGGAACGCTACACAAGCTAGCTCTAACTAGCTAACTAACTATCTAGCAGGCTAACTCTCCCTTGGGTTGAACATGGCACTTTGAGAAACACAGTAAACATGGCCTCCTGGTAAAAATGTTTGTTTACAAAGTCACTTTGACTTACTGTGGTGATGAGTTAGGGTCTGTGGTGAGTTAGTTAGTGTCTGTGGTGGTGAGTTATGGTCTGTGGTAAGTTAGTTAGTGTTTGTGGTGATGGGGTAGGGTCTGTGGTGGTGAGTTTGTGTCTGTGGTGAGTTATTATAGTTACCTTTTACTATGTTGAGATGTAATGAGATGACATTGTCAGGAACTAATTTATTTCTCAATGTATCCGTTTTAGGCCCAAGGGAGAGCTAGCTTAATTGTGTAGCATTCCATGGGTTTGACGTGTCAGACTAGAACCCTCATTGTCTGTGTGTGTTTGTGTGTTTGTGTGTGTGCGCACGCGTGATTGTGTGTGTGTGTGTCTCACCTGAGCCATACTATGTTCTGATAATGGGTTATCGTCCACCTGTAAGAGACAGATGAACATGTTAGAGAGAGAAAGAGAGACAGAGAATCCTCATCATTAGTGTGCATTAACCCTTCACATTCTGTCACCTTCATCTCATCATGTAGTAGTTTATGACAGCAGTTCTCCAGCTACATTATCATATTTGTCACGTTTGGTATAGATGATTTATTGTTGTACTACCCCATATGGCTCTGAGCCCTGCACATGGCTACATGTTTGTCTTTCTCAGAGGGAAAAGCCAAGGAATACAGTTCTCATTCCACTACGTGGCAACAGGAGGACACTAAATCCACTGTTAATCTATTTCAAAGTCGGTTGTGTTGTTAGGAGCTTTAGAATAGGCCCTTTTCATGTTATTTTCATACGTCATCGCAGGGTAAACACAGGTGTAATTAATTACAGTAATTAGGGCTCCATTCTATCTCGGTGGTCCAGCGTCAGGGCCGTGGGGCCGGTTGCACGAAACACCTTAAGTTAAGATTTTCCTTCAAATAAGAGATATGGTTTCCTTCAAATAAAACTGGTTGCACAAAACACCCTTAAGTCTTCTCCTTAACTCATTCTGCGCCGTTCACGCATATATACGTGTTTGTCCGCCAATCGAATAACGCCAACCACGTGTATATATATACGTTATTGAATCGTTATTTCTTTTATTCGCTATTTCCATTCATAAACATGCAGGTAGCTGTGTGTTATCACTGGGGATGGGTCTGAGAAAGCAAAAGTCCAATATCGCCGCCTAACGCCTTACAGCCTAAATACTCGAGCAGGGCAAGCGGTTATAACGGATGCATCCACCTGATTTCACCCTACTATGACACATCAAAATGGCCACTGTGAAAAAGGTCTATATTTGGTGTATATCACCACTACCACTACACTACACTACCACTACACTACACTACCACTACACTACCACTACACTACTACTACCACTATACTACCCCTATACTACTACTACTACACTACCCCTATACTACCACTACATTACACTGCACTAATACACTATACTGTCTACACTACACTACACTACGCTAGGCTACGCTACACTACCACTACACTACACTACCACTACACTACACCACTACCACCTCTCCTCATCCCTCTCCCCATCCCTCTCTCCATCCTTCTCTCCACCCCTCTCTCCATCCCTCTCTCCATCCATCTCTCCATCCCTCTCCTCATTCCTCTCTCCATCCCTCTCTCTATTCCTCTCTCCAGGTTAAGGTTATGGTTCAGTTTATAAAAGGTAAGGGTAAGGTTGGAGATAAGGTAAGTATTAGGTTTATAAACAGTGAGGTTAAGGTAAGGGTTAGGTTTATAAACAGTGAGATTAAGGTAAGAGTTAGGTTTATATACAGTGAGATTAAGGTTATGGTTAAGGTAAGGGTTAGGTTTATATACAGTGAGGTTAGGGTTAAGGTAAGGGTTAGGGTCACACTAGCGTGTGAATACACATGCAGATTAATTAAAACAATCTAGTTTCCCTTCAGTAGTTAGGCACGTTCGGACCACATAGTTAGTATAGTATAGTTACATATAGCATAACTGTATATTGTAATATAGTAGTGTATATAGGACTCATTACCTTTAATTCGTAAGCTTAGCATTGTATTGTATTTTATCTTAGTACCTTTTATCATGTCTATTTTATTATCTATTCTATTTTATTCTATTATTTGTATTCTTTTGCACAATCAAGGCAGGCATGGCCACCTTCATTTCACTACGTGTCTCGTATGTATGTGACAAATAAATCTCTTGAATCTTGAGGAACTTTCATAGTTCTAATAACTATTGGAGGAACTACCCCTTTTTTGTGTAGGAACTGAGGACGATCGTAGTTCTTTTGAGGGACTTTCTTAGCTCCTACTTCAGTGCAGGGACTCTCCCAGCCAAGGGAAACCATGAGTGCCATAAGTATACAATGATTGGTCTAGACTCTAGAGTCTAGACATAAGATTCATGGTATCATTAGACCTACGAGTGCTCAGCTGTGCTCTGCTGCACAGGGCTGGAGAGACAGACATGCCCGAGTAAACCTCCTGTTGCAGGTGAAATAAAACGTTCCCAGCAAATCTCTTAGGTACATTAATATTGTGCTGTCAGAGCAGTCTCACGTTTGTAGGTTAAGTATTTAAAGTTCGCTATTAGCCATTTTAGCACTCTCATCTTGTTATCAAACTCTTACTTGTAAAGTTGATCAATCTAGTGTGATGCACGGAAACGATAACTTTCTTCAGTGAATCTCTTGGCGAATGTGTGTGAAGTAACGTTATTTCCAGTGTTCGCTAGAATGCGGCCAAGCTTTCTCACTATTGATTGATTGATTGATTGATTGATTGAAAACTTTATTAACAGATTGCAGAATGGGTACAATACAGTACGGCTCAATACACACAATTGTTAAGGGGATGCAGACCAGAGAAAGACTTTTGTCTTGTTTACATCAGGGTCACCCATTTTCAATTCATAATGACATTTATGACATACACACAAGGTGTACACACTACACAGCCTTCTCACCCGCTGAAAGGTGGAAGTGCGGTCTGAGTTTCTTTGCACTGACGTGCAAAAACATGTGGCATTTTTCACACTTCACGATGCCTAATGTTCGCATGTAAAGCCCAACAAGAGAGCAGTGAAAGTGCCTTTCATCCTGTCTATTTTGACACGCATTTCAGCACCATGGACAGAGAGCGGAGGTCTAATTATCACCATTAGTTGTTTGCTAAAACTGTGTAATGTAGTGCTTGACCATAAAATAAATAAATGCATTGAATTACATAATTTCTAGTAGGACTCTGTTATAACAGTTGACTCCTTTCAGTTTGTCCGTCTAGGTTGCCGGTGATGTAATCAAACAAGACGAAGCCATAGGCCTGCTCTGACACCAGCTGGACCAATGGGAAGAGAGGGGAGGGACAGTGGGGTGGGGCAGAGGAGAGGAGAGGGGAGGAGGGGGATGGTGGAGAAAAGAAAGGGGGGGAAATGGGAAAGGAGAGGACAGGATTACAGAGAGAGAGAGAGAGCAGAGACAGAGGTAAGTCAGTAAGCAGGAGGTATGCAGAGGGAGGAGCCTAAAGGGACATTTCACTTTAGTAGAACTTGTCAGGTTCCAGTAATAGTAAGCAGTAAGCTAGAGACCACTGCTATTCTGATATTTAGTCCCCAAGATGAATATAAGTGACTCACCTTACCACTCAATTTACTCACTTTAGACACTTTAACAAACTTTATATCTATCTATTATTAGATTTTCACTACATTCATACCTCATTTGCACCCTACCCTAAGTTTTGTACCTCATCTCATTTCTGCATTGTACCTCACTGTTACTCATTTTACTCTGTATTGTATATTGTATATATATATGTATATTGACTGAACATTCCCTTACTTACTTTTTTTTACTGTATGTAGCACACTCTCAGTGGCTCATACAGAAACAAGCATTTCATCATAAAGTATTCTGTATTTTGTTGTGACAAATTATAAACAAACTTGAACTTGAAACTTGAATCAGAAGCCTGAGGAATAGTGGTGTTGACAGCGGATGACAGGGACAGCAGTGGTAACTAGCTTACTAGTAGATTACTTTAGAAAGGTAGAAGAGGTAAGACTTTTGACAGGTTCTACTAATTAGTTCTACTAATGTCCCTTTAAGGAGACTAGATGGAACATACACTTGAATAGAATTACAAGTTTATCAGGCCACACCCCCTCTCTGGCTCCAGAAATTGTCTCTATGACAGTAACCTCTGGTAAAAAAAATTATATTAGCCACAATAATTTGTATTGATCTACATAGAAACACACAGTTCTCCGAGATTGTAAAGCAGTTGGATAGATTTAATAAAAAATATATAACATAGTGACTACTACTAAACTGCTGTTCCTAATTTCCTGGTCCCAACAAGAACTAAATAAATCTATGCAACTGCTTTACGATTTCAGAGACCTGTGGGTTTCTATATGACATAGCGAAGCTATTGTGACCAGCAGAGCCTACGGCCATATAAGAGAATGTCCAGGAACCTGAGAGGGGGCGGGGCCTGTGGTACGTTTAACAAAAACATGTTAGCATTGATAGCAGTCATCGTTCAAACCAAGCTAGCTCAATAGCTTGCGGCAAACAGTACCCCTTGGTTTTAATGAAGAATGGTAGCAATGCTAACGAGAGGGGATTAACAATGCAGAAACCTTTTTCACTACAATATGACAGCTGCCTTGCAGAGAGAAGTGACAAACTAAAAATGCCAAGGTGCCCCTTTAAAGGAATGCGCCAACATTACGGGAAATGTTCCCATAATGTTCCCGCTTCCATTCATGTGTGCTAAACTAGGCTAGCTTGCAGCCGGATAGCTTTCTACTGAACGCACAGAGAGGAAATTGGTATCTTCTTGTCTGACTCTGGAGAAGACGGTACACACATTTCCCATAATGTTGGTGCGCTCCTTTAAGAATGGGACCATAGAATGTTTGAAAAGGAGAATCCTTTGGATTAGAATGGTAATATTATCAATCCAATTCCATTCATTGTACTTTTAAAAGATGTTATAATAATATTATTATTATATTATATATTTAAATAAAAAAAATATATATAATAATATATAATGTTATATGTTAAAGAAAATCTGTAGGAATTGTCTTTTTTTATAACTTTGTTTTATTTTCCATAGAATGTTGTTAATTGTCAGATTAATGGATTTGATTTGTTGGTTTGTGATGATTGACAGCTGCCTTACCCTGTAGTTGACCTTCTGTAAGACCTGTTGGGGGTCACTCTCCAAGATCACCCTGGTGACAGAACAACAACAGCCAATCAGAGACCAGGATGGGACTAGCATTGTCCCATATAGTATACAATTTACATGCATTTTAAAAAACTATTCCGCAATAATAAAGATTAATCATATTATATATTCAACACTAATTCCTATATAATAACAGTGATTTGCGCTTACATGCACATTAATATTGACATGTTATTCAGGATATTCAAGTATTCTGCCTGAGTTTAAACGCCATATCCCATTTATGATAGCAGGGATAAGCTCACATTTCTGGAATATTAACCCTTTCACTACCACAGAACCAAAGGGTTAACCCTTTCACTGAGACAATACAGAAGGTTAACCCTTTCATTACCACACTACAAGTGTGAAAGGGTTAACCTTCTGTAGTGTGGTAATGAAAGGGCTAATGTGCAGTTTGTGTTTGTTTTTCTATCTATCTGTCAAAATATCTATCTATCGATCTGTCTGTCTGTCTATGTATGTTTACTTGTCCGTCTACCTGTCCGTCTACCTATCTGTCTGTCTGTCTGTCTGTCTGTCTGTCTGTCTGTCTGTCTGTCTGTCTGTCTGTCTGTCTGTCTGTCTGTCTGTCTGTCTGTCTTACCCTCCGTCGATGATCTCATCCACAACCAGGAAGACTCCGTCCATGTTGTCTAGAAGACACCTCCTCTCCACATTCTTCCTACAGGACAGACAGCATAACATGAGACCACATAAGCAGACAGACAGACAGACAGACAGACAGACAGACAGACAGACAGACAGACAGACAGACAGACAGACAGACAGACAGACAGACAGACAGACAGACAGACAGACAGACAGACAGACACCATGACATATAGAATAGAATATAATAGAACAGAACAGAACAGAACAGAATAGAATACACATTTAATAAAATGAAATAGAACAGAACAGAACAGAACAGAACAGAACAGAATAGAATAGAACAGAACTGGTCCTCGTCCTTGTTGGAAGGATCTCTCAATGAACTGCCCTCCTAAGGTTTCTTCATTTTTGTTATTATTTTTGTCCTATGAAGGTATTTCTAAGACTTTTCCCACACCTTCACTGAGGGTTAAAGGTCAGGAGGTGTTCTATTGTAATGTGGGCCTAGATATGTAACTGTACATTTGATTTGATGTTGAAACACAAATAAACTGCACTTGAAACAAAGCCTGAAAGACCTGGACCGGACCGGACCAGTAATGTGTCTCTCCATGTCTGACCACATGTAGTGTGACTGTATTGTTTATATAACTGTTGAGTTTTGTGTGTATGTAGTGTGACTGTATTGTTTATATAACTGTTGAGTTTTGTGTGTATGTAGTGTGACTGTATTGTTTATATAACTGTTGAGTTTTGTGTGTATGTAGTGTGACTGTATTGTTTATATAACTGTTGAGTTTTGTGTGTATGTAGTGTGACTGTATTGTTTATAACTGTTGAGTTTTGTGTGTATGTAGAGTGACTGTATTGTTTATAACTGTTGAGTTGTGTGTATGTAGTGTGACTGTATTGTTTATAACTGTTGAGTTGTGTGTGTATGTAGTGTGACTGTATTGTTTATAACTGTTGAGTTTTGTGTGTATGTAGTGTGACTGTATTGTTTATAACTGTTGAGTTTTGTGTGTATGTATGTAGTGTAGGGCTGACCCCTATTAGTCAAATAGTCGACTAATCGATCGAAAGGAGCCGTAGTCGACTGCCAACCTCTTAGTTGAATGCAAAAAATATATATAATAATAATTATATATATATTTGTATCTTTTTTTTATCATTCTTTCCAAAAGAAAAGAGGCCTAGAAGCGTGGCTAACGCTAATGGCACGCATACCAGAGGCTAACTGCCTAAGAAAACAGGCACAGAGGCACTGAAAGAGGATTTCACCCATCTAATGAACACACTAGACTAGACAAATATCTAATGTAGTGTGACTGTATTGTTTATAACTGTTGAGTTTTGTGTGTATGTAGTGTGACTGTATTGTTTATAACTGTTGAGTTTTGTGTGTATGTAGTGTGACTGTATTGTTTATAACTGTTGAGTTTTGTGTGTATGTAGTGTGTATTGTTTATAACTAGCGTGGCTCTTTAGCACAAATAATATTTCCACTTCTGGATAAAATATTTGAATCTAAAAGTGTTTCAAAAACCAAAAGAAAAAATACTTTAAAATAAAAAGGATAACAATTTATATATAAATATATTGCAGGCCATATTACACCTATAATATCTGTCAACATAACCACAATGTGATATTTTCTCATTATATGGAGTAGGTGTCTCAGGTCTGTCTCTCTGACTCTCTGTCCCTCTCTCTTTCTTTCCATCTCTCTGTGTCTCTCGCTGTCTCTCTGTCTCTCTGTCTCTCTCTGTCTCTCTCTCTCACTCTCTGCATTGGTACTGCATCGGTTTCTATGACAACAGAGGCAGCTGCTGTTCAGCTGATGTTGTTGCAGTTGAGGAATAGGGTGTGACACACACACACACATGCACATGCACACACAAACACAGACACACGCACACACACACACACACACACACAGATCTGAACCTACCTGAGAATTTGACTGAGAGATTCAAACATGCAGCTTAGTACCGACATCAGCATCAACTAGAGAGAGAGAGAGAGAGAGAGATGGAGAGAAAGAGCGATAGAGAGTGTGTAATTTGCAATTATTTCTTATTTAAACTAATAATAGATTCCTTTTTGTAAGAGCAGGTTCTGAAGGTCTGTTCTCACCTCGTTCTCCTGAGCGCTCCCCACCACGTAGAGGAACAGATCAATACTGACTTTATAAACTATAGTCATCCCCTCCAAGAACGCTATCTCATCTACACAGAGAGAGAGAGACATAAACATAGAGACAGATAGAGAGAGACAGAGAAAGAGAGGGGCATAGAGAGGCAGATATAGACAGAGAGAGAGAGACATAGAGACAGATAGAGACATAGAAAGACAGAGAAAGAGACAACGACAGAGAAAGAAAGAAAGAAAGAAAGAAAGAAAGAAAGAAAGAAAGAAAGAAAGAAAGAAAGAAAGAAAGAAAGAAAGAAAGAAAGAAAGAAAGAAAGAAAGAAAGAAAGAAAGAAAGAAAGAAAGTTTAATTATCATAACAGATATGAACAGGGAGGGACACAGTGTCATTCTCACATAGAGTGGCTGTGTGTGAGCGAATGACTGAATCACTGAGTGAATGAATTAATGAACAAATGAATGGATGGATGGATGGGTGGATGAATAGATGGATGGATGGATGGATGAATGAATGAATGGATGGATGGATGGATGGATGGATGAATAGATGGATGGATAGATGGATGGATGAATGGATGGATAGGTGAATGAATGGATGGATGAATACATGGTTGAATGGAAGAATAAATGGTTGAATGAATGAATGAATGAATGGATGAGGTCACAGAGGAGTTAATAGATCAGAGGAGGACTCAAACATTTATCTGTTGTTCATTTTCTTCTTCTTCTGAGAGAGGGGGTTAGTGGAATGGGAGATAAAGGGGGGAGGAATGAAGGTGAGGTGGAGGAATGAAGAAAGGAAGGTTGTAACAGAAGTAGGAACGTTTCCCAGCGGACAGTGTGTGGATCCCAGCATATCACATGTCTTCTGCCATTTCATTGGTACAAAAGACCGTCAGCTGCCGTTTCATTGGTACAAAAGACTCCTGAGGGCCGTCCGTCGATCCCAGCGGGCCCCCTCCCCTTTTGTCTCTCAGAAACCCGACACCACTGAGCCCAGAGGAGTCAAACCTGGGGATTCCTGTTCCACAAACAAACCGACTAATAGGCGCTTTCCTTTCCCACAGCAGGGCCAAGTGGGGCTTTATCGTTACTGTAGGGACCAGGGGCCAAATCAAAAACCGTCACATATCAATTGTTCTGTCAATCCGTCAATTAATTTGATCTATTCAATCATGGTTGTGTATCATGCCAAAGAGTGTCATGGTTTCTCCATAGAGCTCCATTACACTTTTAGTCAGGGGAGTGTCATGGTTTCTCCATAGAGCTCCATTACACTTTTAGTCAGGGGAGTGTCATGGTTTCTCCATAGAGCTCCATTATACTTTTAGTCAGGGGAGTGTCATGGTTTCTCCATAGAGCTCCATTATACTTTTAGTCAGGGGATTGTCATGGTTTCTCCATAGAACTCCATTATACTTTTAGTCAGGGGAGTGTCATGGTTTCTCCATAGAGCTCCATTATACTTTGTCATGGGAGTGTCATGGTTTCTCCATAGAGCTCCATTATACTTTTAGTCATGGGAGTGTCATGGTTTCTCCATAGAGCTCCATTATAATTTTAGTCATGGGAGTGTCATGGTTTCTCCATAGAGCTCCATTATACTTTTAGTCAGGGCAGTGTCATGGTTTCTCCATAGAGCTCCATTATACTTTTAGTCAGGGTTGTGTCATGGTTTCTCCATAGAGCTCCATTATACTTTTAGTCAGGGCAGTGTCATGGTTTCTCCATAGAGATCCATTATACTTTTAGTCAGGGGAGTGTCATGGTTTCTCCATAGAGCTCCATTATACTTTTAGTCAGGGCAGTGTCATGGTTTCTCCATAGAGCTCCATTATACTTTTAGTCAGGGCAGTGTCATGGTTTCTCCATCGAGCACCTTATTACATGTTTAACACAGCAGCTCAGCGCAGGTTGGGGGCAACTCAGTCACGTGATTCAGCGGGTATTGCTGATTGGCTCAAACACAATCATAAATAGCATTGAATCGTAAAAATTGTATTATTGTTCTGCATGTGGTATTAGAAAGGAGTGGGCCTTCCCTCCTGGCTTCAGGTGTCTGACTGGGTCGCGACCCTGTTCAAAATCACAAGTTGTCTCACTAGCTTTTTCATTGGCTTTTTATAGTTGGATCAACTAAATGGAGAGGGTGAATGTTAAATATCAAGTAGACTATTTAGTTAATTAAACTATTTTAGTTAGTGTCGTATATGTATAGACTAATACTGGTCTCTGCGTCGTGTTTCTGAATGTCCCAAAAAGGTATATGTATCATGTGTAATAATAACTTGAAGTCCACAAGTTCACTAGAGTTGTATCAAACGATGGAGCTTTATTGGCTGACCACAATGACCAGTTCAAATTCACCCTCCAACCGATTCTATGTACACTCTAGAAAAATAGGTGAATCCAGTTACACGTAAGCAAAGGTGTACTGGTGTCCGCCTTAATCAAAATATAGATTACAAAGATTCTGAACAAGCAAAGTCCAATCATAAAATAAAAAGTTCCTTTGTTCTGCAGTAGATGTCGATGTTTGCCTTCACCGATGAGAGCGATATGGATTCGTCCATTTCTTCTTCTTCTTCCGTTTTCTCCTTAGTCAAACCGAGTTTCAAGTAAATTTGATTGTCAAACTATTAATCACTGACTGTTAACTAGGAATATGAAAGCATTCATATTCCACATTAGCTCAACACCACATACAAGTGCTAGATATTGCCCTCAAGTTAAGCCCAATGATTGGTCAATGATTTTCACTGCTCTGAACAGAACGGAACGCAACAGAACAGAACAGAGCAGAGCAGAACAGAACAGAACAGAACAGAACAGAGCAGAACAGAACAGAACAGAACAGGGGTGTAACTTACTGTCAGCTTTGTGTGTCTTGTTGAAAACATTCTTCTCAAAGTTCTTCTGCTCCTTTATAGAGGGATACAGCTCCGTGTCGTAATACTGGAAAACAATATAGCAAGTATTATTAGACTGACTGACTGACTGACTGAAAACACATACATGATATGTAACCCTTGTGCGGGACCTGTTTTCAATGTTTACTCAAAGAGAAATGATACAACTAATCATTTATTTTACCTGAGACTCATTGGCCTTGGCTCATTTTATGTGAAGAATGAATGAACGAATGAATGAATGAATGAATGAATGAATGAATGAATGAATTAATGAATGAATTAATGAATGAATGACTGAAAACTTTATTTAACAGATTGCAGAATGGGTACAATACAGTATGGCTCAATACACACAATTGTTAAGGGGTTGCAGACCAGAGAAAGACGTTTGTCTTGTTTACATCAGGGACCCCCATTTTCAATTCATAGTGACATTTATGACATACACAACATACATGACATCATGACATTTATGGCATAATTGTACTTTTATTAATCCCCTTGTGGAAAATTCATCTTCTGCATTTGACCCGTCCTAACTATTTAGGAGCAGTGGGCCAACTCCAGTTGTACTGCCAGTACCTACACAACATACATGACATCATGACATTTATGGCATAATTGTACTTTTATTAATCCCCTTGTGGAAAATTCATCTTCTGCATTTGACCCGTCCTAACTATTTAGGAGCAGTGGGCCAACTCCAGTTGTACTGCCAGTACCTACAGTAGGTCAATGGGGGCAAGGGAAGGTACTGTATCTATCTAGCATGTGTGGTAGGAAACCGGAGTACCCCGAGAAAAGGCACGCGAACACGGGGAGAACATGCAAACTCCACACAGAAAGCGCCCCTGCTGGGGTTTGACCAAAGTATGTTTTGTCACAAAAACACACGCAAGACATAACATGGGCTTTTGGTCATGGAGGTATTTGTTTTGCTCAGAGGAAATAAAGCACAGGGCAAAGTTTATCTTCAGCTCTGAAAGAATGAGCTGTCATTTGTTCCCATGCGGCCATGCCACACCCACTGCCTGGTCTCTGCGTCAGTCTCTGTCAGTCTCTCTCTCTCTCTCTCTCTCTCTCTCTCTCTCCCATGCTTTGCGCTCTCATTGGCCGTAGCTCAGGGTCCAGATATGTAGCCTGCTTGATATTTGTTGGCCATTGACGAGTCTCTCGGGTCACGTCTTGAGCAGTTCACACATACTGTAACAAGAGAGCGCTGACTTGCGAGCACCAAGTGAACGCAGATTGGCCTCCGATCTGATCTGGGCTTTTTGTATGCGATCTCCAAAAAAAAGTGAGTGAGTGAGTGTGAGCAAACGAATGCTGGGTTGATTGGTTGAATGGAATGGACTGCATTTATATAATGCCTTTATCCAAAGCGCTTTAGAACTTATGCCTCACATTGACCCATGCACTCACACATTCACACATCGATTGCAGAGGCAACCATGCAAGGTGCCAACCTGCTCATCGGGAGCAGTTAGGGGTTAAGTGTCTTGCTCAAGGACACTTCGACACGCTGCCGCTCTATCTCCTGAGCCACTCTGAGTCATTCATTCATTCATCAATTAAGAGTGAAAAATAAATTGAAGATCAGAATGTCCAAACACATCTAATCAGTCACCAAAAAGCCATCAGTGACTGTCCATTCCAACACTGTCAACATTATTTCCCCTACCTTGGATAGTAGTCTGTTACCGTCGTTGTCGAGGATGAAGACAGCTTTCACTGTGTACAGGGACGGCTCCTGAAATACACAATTAAGATTTAAGAATTTACAGTTTGAAGAATAATCAATTAATAATTTTAATCAGTCCGTCATCGTCAACTTATAAAGTCGTAATTGTATGATCTGTCCAAATTGTATATACAAGGTGATAGGGTTCGGTGCGCTAGTTAGGTCAAAAGTTGGAACCAATCAGATGCAAGGCAGCCAACTTTCTTTCTTGATGCAGGTGGTCTGATAAACCTTTAGGAATCCCAGCATGTCAACATCATATTTCAGACGATGTTACATGATACTCCATGTGCATAATTAATAAGGTATGTTTGCACCACAAAAGGTGAAAGGTCAACGATACGTCACAACTCATAAACTCGGATATATCATATTATGGAACGTTCGAGTGCAGTTTCCCAGTGGCTAACTGTGAGATTTACGACTTTGACGAGGACCTGCCAAATGCACCATAATTCAGTGAGACATCAGCATCCACTTGATAACATCAATGACCTAACATTACCCACACTCTGACCCTTCACCCTAACATACAAGCAACATTTCTATGTACAGTAAACTCCAGGCAGACTCAAGTCACGAATTTGAAGACTTCAGACTCGGCTCAACAAATTCATAAAAGACTTGCAACTCGACTTTGACTTTAACACCAATGACTTGTGACTTAACTCGGTCTTGAGCCTCATGATAGAATTGATAGTCTCCCCAAGCCCAAAATGTTAAAAGGTTATTATAAAGTTATTATAAAAGCTAAAAGATAAGGGACGGTACGTCAAATTCTGTATACTGGTATTTATGACATTATGATATGCTGATGAGCAGATAATTAATTGTTTCGTTTCAGGGGCGATGGGGCAGTTAGGAACATTTATGACATTATGATATGCTGATGAGCAGATAATTAATTGTTTAGTTTCAGGGGCGATGAGACAGTTAGGAACATTTATGACATTATGATATGCTGATGAGCAGATAATGTATTTCTTTGTTTGAAGGGAGATGAGACAGTTGTCTGTCTGATTTAGGAACAAGGTTTTGGATTAGCTTAATCACTGACAGTCTACAGTACCATGCTGACAGGAAAGGATCTAATGGGTCTGACATCAATATAATATTCACCTCCAGTTTATGAATGACATGCCTCACAGATCACTCAGTATTTCTGTCTGTCTGTCTGTCTGTCCCCCCACCCATCCATCCATCCGCTGTCCATCCATTCATCCACCCATCCATCCATCTGTATCATCCGTCCAGTTGACTTTATAGACCTGGGTCAAAGTTCTGTTATGCACTGACTAGCATAGCTTCACAGTCATAGTGTATCACAGAACTTCGACCAGGGTCTCAACATGTAAGCTGCCAGAGGAGGCCTGCCTGAAGCCCCGTATGCCCAAATATCTGTCTTTGTCCGGCAGGATCGCCCTTTCACATCATCACACATACACCCAACTCAAAACTAGAGTTGTTCCGATACCGATACCAGTATCGGAAATGCTGCCGATACTGCCTAAAATGCTGGTATCGGTATCGGCGAGTACACGTAAATTCTAGCCTCCGATCCCATGATGTAATTTATCTCCTGCCGAGTCCTGCGGAGAGTGAGGATTATAAAATGAACATGTTTTAAAGTGTGATGCTGTGTCATTTTAACAGCAGATACACTTTCTTAAATTCCATTGTCCCCGACAGTGCGGTGTGACAGGGAGCTCGGACGGGATGTGTTTTGCTGGTGTTATGATAGCATTAGCTGGAAAGATAGCTAGTTGGAACAACATCCGCTTTAACGTTACATCAAATCAGATGATCGCCTGTCCTTTCTCCAGGACCTAACACTGTCCGTGACCGTCTATCAACAATAATGCACCCACGGTGAATTGTATTTAAGTTAAGTAGCTACTGACTAGCGTTAGCTGACTATTACTAACGTTATCAAATGTCAATGCGGGAAGACGAGCTAGGTCAGTTAGCTTAGCTTGATAACGTTACCGTGTCTAAAGTTGGTGCTATTTATAATCCAGCAATAATGGCTGCAGACCTGCAAGCAAAGTACAGCAAGTGCCAAAGGATAAGAGTCTGAGGCGGAGTTTCAAAAGAGAATGTCGAATATTTATTTTGCATCAAAAATCACAACATGAACGTTCTATCTGCCACTAGCTTACAGACTGAATAGGGTATATCTGCAGAGCCACGGAGTAGCGAGTGCAACACCGTTTAATGTCCGTGTGGATCATTGGAGTAGGGTATATCTGCAGTGCTGCAGCCCATACTCATTGATTAATGATACTAATACAAATCTATACAATCACCTGTTGTTGAATAAATACCATTACTTTCCAGTTATTACTAAAAACAGTATAACAGTATCTGTTAAAAAAAAAAAAAAAAAAAAAAAAAAAAAAAGTATTTATATAATTTTTTATTTTTTTTTGTATGCACTGGTATCGGATAAATATCGGTATCGGCCGATACCCAAAGCTTAGGTATCGGAATCGGATCGGAAAGGGAAAAATGGTATCGGAACATCTCTACTCAAAACCACCAGATCAGATCTCAGATCTGTCCACTAGTCTACACTTAAAGCACTGTGGGATACGCTTTAAAAAGGTAGAATCTGTAATACAGCGACCTCTAGGCAAAAGAGCCTCGCTTGGCACTGCACTTTGTTGTGATTCTTTTTGTTTTGTGTGTGGGTTGGAGTTGGGGATATAGGGGGGGGGGGGTTGCTATTGCTGGCCACACCTCAGGCTTTGCCAAGAGAGGTCTGCAGAAATGCACAGTATGATAGATTACTCCAACCCACACATCAGACCAAAACAAAAAATTTAAACAAAGTGACTACAGATTATACCTTTAAAGCCCCAATCTGTGTTAATGTTATAATCTGATTTAATTTGTTATAATATGTTATGATATGTTATAATCTGTTTTAATCTGTTATATAATCTGTTATGAATGTAATATATATTTACAGTGGTGTAGATAAAACAAGGACATCGTTGCATTTTGGATTAAATTGGTTTTATACACAGTGCCACGCCTCTCAGCCGCCACTAGGGGCAGAGTGACTAACTGTGAATGAATGAATGAATAAATGGGTGACAGAGTGAGTTACAGATCAGTCTATGATGTGCTTCACATGTGAAAGATGCTTTTTTTTTCTTTTACTTTATTACCCATTACCATTATAGATCTGAATATAGGTTTTCTTTATTCTAATGTTTACAAATGATGATGATGATGATGATGATGAGGATGATGATGATGATGATGATGATGCTCATGAATGCTGGCACTGATAAGATGATGAAAAGAAACATGTAATAACCAAATTATTTTAATTTAATAAACTTCTGACTTTTTGGCATATCTGGAGGTCTGGACAGACGGACAGACAGACAGACAGACAAACAGTCACTGCCAGTGTACAGACCTACTAGCTGCCAGTGTACAGGCCTACTAGCTGCCAGTGTACAGACCTACTAGCTGCCAGTGTACAGACCTAGTAGCTGCCAGTGTACAGGCCTACTAGCTGCCAGTGTACAGACCTACTAGCTGCCAGTGTGCAGACCTACTAGCTGCCAGTGTGCAGACCTACTAGCTGCCAGTGTACAGGCCTACTAGCTGCCAGTGTGCAGGCCTACTAGCTGCCAGTGTACAGGCCTACTAGCTGCCAGTGTACAGGCCTACTAGCTGCCAGTGTACAGGCCTACTAGCTGCCAGTGTACAGACCTACTAGCTGCCAGTGTACAGGCCTACTAGCTGCCAGTGTACAGGCCTACTAGCTGCCAGTGTACAGACCTACTAGCTGCCAGTGTACAGGCCTACTAGCTGCCAGTGTACAGACCTACTAGCTGCCAGTGTGCAGACCTACTAGCTGCCAGTGTACAGGCCTACTAGCTGCCAGTGTACAGACCTACTAGCTGCCAGTGTGCAGACCTACTAGCTGCCAGTGTACAGACCTACTAGCTGCCAGTGTACAGACCTACTAGCTGCCAGTGTGCAGGCCTACTAGCTGCTAGTGTGCAGACCTACTAGCTGCCAGTGTACAGACCTAGTAGCTGCCAGTGTGCAGACCTAGTAGCTGCCAGTGTGCAGACCTACTAGCTGCCAGTGTGCAGACCTACTAGCTGCCAGTGTACAGACCTAGTAGCTGCCAGTGTACAGACCTAGTAGCTGCCAGTGTGCAGACCTACTAGCTGCCAGTGTGCAGACCTACTAGCTGCTAGTGTACAGGCCTACTAGCTGCCAGTGTGCAGACCTACTAGCTGCCAGTGTGCAGACCTACTAGCTGCCAGTGTACAGGCCTACTAGCTGCTAGTGTACAGGCCTACTAGCTGCCAGTGTACAGGCCTACTAGCTGCCAGTGTACAGACCTACTAGCTGCCAGTGTACAGGCCTACTAGCTGCCAGTGTGCAGACCTACTAGCTGCCAGTGTGCAGACCTACTAGCTGCCAGTGTGCAGACCTACTAGCTGCCAGTGTACAGACCTACTAGCTGCCAGTGTGCAGGCCTACTAGCCTAACCTGCCTATTCAACCACTACAGCTTTTCCACAAGAACAGCTCTTACATAACGTTACCTATTATACACAACCAGTTCCACTGCATTCTCTCAGACAGGCCTACTATAGTATACAGTACAGTGACACCAATAGGATACCAAGACATCAATAGCCTATGACACCGATATGGCTATTATATCACTGATCCAGCCCAGTCCTCAGGGCTAACAGGCAAAGCCAGAGACACTCAGTGGTTTTCTGTGGCAGCCATGTTAGGTCGGTGCACAGTCTAATGACCGAATTATGGCCAAGTCATACATCTATGGATAGGGCCAAATCTCCTCTTTCCAGTGGCAGTGTTAAATCTGGATTTAGTCATTTCCTCGCGTGACTACTCACCTTTTTCTGATGCAATGCACAGAGAATTTGCATTATTCAGAGAAACTCTTATTTTCTAAAAATACATTTAAATCATCGGTAAACAAACGTAGTGCTGAAAATATACACTTTGACTGCTGTTTTGATAGGGTTAGGGTCTTTACTCTTGGCTACATTTGAACAAGAAACACAACATTAATTAATACGTCTGTATTGATCGATTTATGACAAGGACAGCAGGGTTGGTTTTAATGAGCCTTGCTCCCAGGGTGAGAAACTATATTATTTACTCAGTTTGAGTCCCACATGACAAGAGTACTAGGATGTTTAGTTGTGGAGCCGTTACACTAAGTGTTACAACATAAGAAAGGCCTTTACCACAAGCGGCTAGGAGACATTGTGGCTTGTCTGTCAGCTACGGTAGTGAGACTGTGTGTTTGCATAAGAGATTTTTGGGATAATGTACAACTTCTGTGTGTTTGCAGAAGAGTTGCCCAATTCTTTTGAGATAACCTACCAGTTCTGTTTCGAGTATTGCCAATTTAGCGAAAGGTAAGGTTAGCCATAGAGCCACTGGTTTGCTACAGTTAGCTATAGTTAGCATGCATACCATCGAAGCCATTCAATAGCCTGGTCCCAAGTTTGTACGTCTTCTATATCTCACGTTCCCTATTAACACTATTTTTGCTTGAAATGCCCATCATTCGCAATGTGACATTCAATAGCCGTTCAATAGCCATTCAATAGTATTCAAAAGTCAAAGTCTATTCGATCAAATTCATTATTAATATGACGTTAAGATAGCTCATCATTCAATAGACTGGTCATGAAAATGTGCCTCTATGAGAATTTCAAGGAATGAAAACTGGTTCTACAGTTTCAACAGATGTGTTCATATTCAGGCTGTATTGTATAGGTCACCATGTAATATCAGAACAATAATGAACAGCTGTATGACCCGGCTCTAAAATATTTATTTCAACATGGCCACAAAATAGTCTTCCTAGGCTATGGGTAGGGATTTTGTAGCTACATTGTCATCTTTTCAAATTAGCTGAATTTGACAAATAATAAACAAACTTGAGGAAACCTCAAGTCACACTATTGAGGAGGCTGGCAGGGCCTTTGGGAGTCTCCTCAGTGCTGCATTGCAACACTGGGCCAAACAAGGTATGTGTGAGTGTGAAATGTATAAACACACTTAAACAAAGGGAATAATGTCCCTGAGTAAAATGGTATGTGTTCACAAAGGCTAGTAGTACTAAATCAAATCAAATGTATTTGTAAGGCCTGACAACACACGTTAATGTCCCCATGGGCCGGACACGTCTTCTTTAAACAAGTCAAGAAGAAACATCACAATAAAAAAAAAAAAAAAAAAAAAAAAAAACATGAAATCCAAAATAAAATGTCAAATAAATAAATGCAACACTCCCAGACATACCCCAGCGAAGGTAAGGAAAAACACACTAAAAACCTAGCAATAGGGAAAAAGCACCACAGGCAATGTGGAGGAGAGAAACCTTAGAAGGGCCGTTCAAGGGGGGATCCCCCTTCTTAGATGTTGGTGATAGATAGTGTTGCTGTGGATGATCAATGGGTGGAGAATAAAACAGGCGAAACAGTTGGTATGCTTGTACATATACGTGTAATAAAACACAAATATGTACATGCAATAGCAACTGGGGTACATAAGAACATTTTTGAAAGATTTAAATAGAATAGAGCTAAGAACAGCAACAACAAAAGAAAAAGCATAGGGAAACGAGCACTAGTATGAGAATAGGATAACGGCTAAATGTCAAGGCTCGGAGCGCAAAATATCAGTCATATTCCGTTTGCACATGAATATGTATTCCGTTCGGATCCATTTGAGGTATGGGGGCGACGTATAGAGGATCGTATCCTCAACTAATGGGTGACTGCAGTGTTCCAAGTTTGTTTGCTCAAACTGCCTTTTCATATAAAGCAATCAAAGAATGTAACAGGCTCCCTGATAATCAAACTATTGTAGTTTTTCTTGTGAGGTCAAAAGCTGTATTTTAAGCAACCAACCGTTGTCAGCACTAGGGTTGGGTACCGTTCACATTTGAACCGATACCAGTACCCGACGGTAACTTTTTTCTGTACTTTAGTGTCTATCAGTTGTAAAAAAAATTATTTAAAAAAATCCAAACTTAAAATTATTTATTATCATTATTATTTATTTAGAACAATTTGTTAATATACAGTATATATAATATTGCAGCGAGCGTTGTCTGCATCTAGCTTTGTAAAGTGTAACCACACTTGCGACCGTTTTCGGCTTTGCCGATTGCTTTGCCATTGCTGAAAACGCAATTTTTTTTGCATTACCGAAATGTGGCACTGGTGGATCTCACGTGAATCGGTACTCGGTAGTACCGACGTGATTCGGTCGATACCTTTAAAAGTACCGGCTTCTTAGGGGAGCTCCAGTAGCTCACCACGTACCTCGAGCGCTATTTCGGCGCCGGGGACAACCGTGCTCGTCACGGATCTGGGGCTGAGCGAGTTCGAATCCCGGACTGCAGCCGTGCCTTTCCCAGAGTGTCTTCCCCCCCATCTGTACCCCTTCAGCCTGTTTCTGTCGGTCATTCTTGACCAGAGTAAATGCGATAAACGCTAAAAAGAGCCAGGGGAATGGCCAAAGTTTAAAAAAAAAAAAAAAAGTACCGGCTTCGGTACCCATCCCTAGTCAGCACTGATCGCTTTACTGTACATGACTGTGATTGTTGTTGAACCTACCTCGTACACTACAGAATCTGGTGCAGCCGTCTTCTTGTTTACCACAATGATTAACCCTTTCACTACCACACTACCAAACGGTTAACCCTTTCACTGCGACAATACATAAGGTTAACCCTTCCACTGCCACACGACAAAGGGTTATTTAACCTTCTGGAGTGTGGTAGTGAAAGGGTTCATGTACGTGTCGTGCACACACTGTCCTTTTCATAAACCAAATAAACTAAACTGAACTAAGGCCATGCTGTCCTTGAGTAAAATGTTATGGGTTCACAAAGGCAGTAGTAATAATCACAGAAATGAGCAGAGCTCTAGACTAACCTTTCCACTAGTGGCACTGCTGCGTCCAGCTTTCTCAGTGGGTGGAGTCATGTATGTCAACATAAAGTCCGTAAATTAGATAGAGAATACAGAAAAGAGAGCAGCGTTGTACTGGCTAGACTCTGGAAGTGCGTGTTCATATTTGCCTTGGTGGCAGTGGCACTAGTGCGCGTGGGGGAGAAATGCCATGGCTCTGCAACTATGTCATCCGACATACGCCGGGTCTAGTTTAATGAGCCTATGGCTCCCATGTTGAGAGACGACATGTACTCAGTTTGGGTCCCCACATGACAGTACTAGTATGTTTTAATGAGCCTGGCATTACGTTTATGAATCTCTGTAAACATTTTTTTTAAATCATATTATTCAGTCTAATGGGATTATTTCTCTTATAGAACAGTCCAAAATTATAATGTATCTTACAGAACAGTCCAATAGGATTGTCAGTGTTATAGAGCAGTCCAATGAGATTGTTAGTCTTATAGGATTGTCAAATAGCATTGATCCTCCTAGAATTACCCAATAGGATAGTTAGGAGTAGTTTCGGACAGTCCAATAGTATTGTTAATATTGTTAAGAGTGATTCCATTGGTTTACTAAAACTACTGCATACACTGCCCAGTACCAGAGAGTGCCACATACCTCCCCTGGACTGATAGCATGGTTTCACAGGACAGTATAAATCAATGGGGGGGGATACAAAAAGAATAATGTTTGTAATGGGTTTATAACTGCTCTGCATTCACTTGAATGGGCTTGCTGGAATACATTACACATGCAGTAATGGTGCGTATACTTTAAAACCCACCTGTGGAATATAGGTGGGTTTAAGAGAGAATGAGAGGGACAGCCAGGCAGGCAGGCAGATTCAGAAAAAGTGAGTGAGTGGAGTGTGAGAGAGAGAGAGAGAGAGAGAGAGAGAGAGAGAGAGAGAGAGAGAGAGAGAGAGAGAGAGAGAAGGAGAGACTAGGCTAAAATGGTGCGCGAGGCAGGACCAGAGCACCCCCGGGGGAGAGAGAGTGCAAACGGTGGACGTGGCACCTACACCGCTTCACACACACATGATCTACTGAAGTTACACAGGCGGCCTTACACTACAGTTCATTGTAACCAGGACCCAGGCCCACTTTATATCGCACGGGTCGTTAAACTACTTTTTAGGAAACGTTGTTGTTGTTACAATAATGAAGTGAAGTTATAATGCATGCATCTCTGGTTAAAGTACTTGCACACACACAGGGAAATACATCTATTTATGTCCGCCCGTTGGCGAGGAGCAAAAGTGACAAACACGTTTTAGAACATTCACATTTTTTGCCTGTGTATCCGCAAAAAAAAGAGCAATGCAGAAGCTGGCATTATCTGGTACTAGAATTAGACTAAATAAGCCCCCTATGTTCAGCCAATCTGTAAGCGAGAGAGTGAGAGAGCTAACCCCCCCCCGTGCATATATTGCTATAATAACGCAACAAATGACATGCAACATACCGGCGTTATGTCAGACATGCGACCCGAAGCTAAACCAACCAGACCCCGTCCCATTAATTTCTGAGCCATCATTAGTTATGAAACGTCTATAAAAAATCACAATATGCCCCCCCCCCCTTCGCTTACCAGGGACGCGGAGTCCATAGCGGCTGTATCGGGTGTTGACGTGGACAGTCTGAGCTGTCATTCTAGTAGAGGCTGTGAGAGGCAGCGAGAGCGCGTCGGTACGACGCTCCACCCCCCCCCCCCCCCGCACCCGCCCCCACCGAGGAGAACGGAGAGGCGCAGCGGAGCAACGAAGCGCGCTGTCGCTTTCAGAATAAAAGTTCGCTCCCTCTATTGATTGATTGATTGATTGAAAACTTTATTAACAGATTGCAGAATGGGTTACCTACCGTACAGTACAGCTCAATACATACAATTGTTAAGGGGATGCTGCAGACCAGAGAAAGACTTTCCTTACACTGTACATTGGAATATTGACAAAGCCATACTTGGTAATTTACTGTACATTGGAGGGGGTTGGGTTAGGACATTTGCAGGGGCCAGTTTCGAATTGCAGACAGTCTCCCGTAGGTGTTCTTTGAGAGTGTTTTTGAAAGTGGGTAGTGATTCACATTCCTTTACAGCTGTGGGTAGGGCGTTCCACATTGATGTGGCATAATTGCGAAACGTGTTTAGTCCCTTGTTTGAGTCGAATCTGGGTTTAACATGATTTGTGGAGCTCCCTCTGGTGTTGTGATCATGGTATTTGTAACTGAGGGGTACAATTCCCTGACTGTATTGTTAAGTATGGTATTAAACCACTACCTCTTGTACTTTAACTTCTGGCCATCCAGTACATGATATAAATATGATGAACACTTTCCCACCTGATGAAACGAAGTCCACACAAATGTACAAATCGAATATTTAATATAGCAAAAGGTATATACAACGTTCACTTGTTTACACTTATGATTTGAAATGCACTTGTATGGCAAATGAGTATTCGTAGGTAAATCAACATTGAATGTCCAATCTCTGGTTACGCAGGGAGTAAGTATACAACCCGGTTCTTTAGGAAACTATAGCGATGGTACTTAAATGATTATAGCTGGATACACTAAGGGGGGGGGGGGTCCCGCTGGTTGTAAGACAGTAGGAGGGGGGGGTTAGAGAAGCCGCTGGCGGTATCCCATCTGGCCGACGATTTCTTGGGAGAATTCAAAGTCTTGAACACGGTGCCCACAGAACCTCGGTCCGCAGACGAATACAGCTGGACCCTCTGGTGGACGGTAGCTGCCGGTCCACAACGGAGAGACGTGAGGCGACCTCACTGGTGTAGAGCGCCGTCTCACCTGGACTCCTCTCCGGGGGGTAGTTCCAACACTCAGCAGTGTTGGCCGTTATCCATGGAATAATCAAAGCACCCAAAGCATAATCCAAGCCGTGGAAGGCTCGCCGTCGTCCGGGTAGAGTAATCCAATGTACAGGTCCAGTCGCCCTGGCCCGGAGCTCCTCGGATGCAAGCACCACTAGTGGTCTGCCCAGCCTGGTTAAGACTCCAGATAACGTCAGGAACGATGGGGGTACTGATAACTTTATAACTCTAACCGAACGATGCACCATACATAAATAGACTATTATTAGCTTAATAGAATACGTCCAACTCGACGGTATAGTGCCAAACTATGACAATTCAACTATTAATCCACACGATATCTCAATGCCTATTCTGAGGCCAAGTAGGCCTTACTGCACCACACGTGCGTCGTGGGTGAGGCTTTGCGTCTGTTACTCGGTTGGAGGGTAAAGAACTAATGGACTAAAAGAAAGTTCTACTTTACTTGCGCCATATATATATGCGCTATGAACAAATAGTACCATTCGTATTTCGCCAGACGTATTCCTACGCGGAACCGGGCTTGCCACGACATGTTGGGCGGCACGATTGAACTTGAACCTAGGGGTATGGCTGCTGGCGCCAGGTTCTCGTCCAATGGTAGAATGAAACTATTATGGGCTGTTTAGTAGACTAAAGGGATATTCAGTGCATATTGTACAAGGAATATACAGGGGATATCAAACGATATACAAATACTATTTAAATATATATATATAAATAAATATATATATTCGGTTTAATCTGATCCTTCACAACAGCCGCCCCCTAATTAGTCCCACCTAATTAGCTAAGCAGAGACAGATTAACCGCACTGTCTACCACTCAAGGTCCGCTGTAAGGGTCAGTCAACTCACAAAGTCATGGGGTCATGGTCATCATCGATAGTGTCTGGGAGTCGGGGCAGTTCTATTAGCCTCGCCACGGGTCGTGTGTAAGTTCGCCCTTGGACGAGTACTTCAGCTGCTCGGACCTTGCCATCGGCACCGGTGATCACTTGGCTTACGCGGCCAGCCGGCCACATAGCTCTGGGTAGTGACTGGTCGATAATCATGACGACTGTTCCTTCTGTCAAATTGTCTCTCTCTTTTACCCACTTCTGGCGGGTCTGTAGAGACGGTAGGTAGTGGAGTAGGAAGCTGCTCCAAAACTTGTCAGCTAGTACTTGACTGTACCTCCACATTCTTCGGCCGTTCGCTTCTTCAGGCCTGTACATTGTCTGGGGTAGCGCGGGGTCCAGCCGCCCCATTAAGAGTGTGTTGGGGGTGACTGGGTCGACATCTGCTACATCACTGGAGACGTAACCGAGGGGTTTTGAGTTCAATACTCCCTCGATCTCCGTGAGGACTGTCATTAGGACTTCCTCCGCCACAGTCTGGGCCCCAAGCACGGCGTACAGGGCTGTCTTTATAGAACGTACTTCTCGTTCCCAGGTTCCACCGAAGTGGGGTGCGTTCGGGGGATTGAACTGGAAGTCAATCTGGGATGGAGCGAGGTGGGTCTTAAGTTCTGGGCCCATAGCTTGGAAGCTCTCTCTCAGCTCTCTTTCTCCGCCTTTGAAGTTTGTCCCGTGATCAGACAACAATGTAGACGGTTTTCCTTTCCGTGATGTGAATCTTCGGAAGGCCATAAGGAATGAGTCTGTGCTCATGGTCGGAAGGAGCTCGATATGTATCGCTCTGGTGGTCATGCATTTGAATACAATACCCCACCGCTTCTCGGTTCCTCTTCCTCTCTTTATATACAACGGGCCAAAACAGTCCATGCCTGTGGAGTGGAATGGCTTGTCGCCGAGTCGGAGGCGACAGGGGGGTAAGTCAGCCATCCGTGGTATGCTGGGCTGCGCGCGGCACTTTCGGCAGTCTAGACAGGTTCGCTGGAAGCGTCGCACTGCTTCTCTCCCTTGAAGTATCCAATAGCGACGTCTGATCTCCGCGAAGACTCTCTCTGCTCCTGCGTGGTGTACATCCTCGTCGTATTTCTTTATGATCAGCTCTGTGACCTTGTGTCGGCTGTTCAAGACTATCGGGTACTTAATGTCATCCGGTAGATCGGGGGCTCTCCGCAGGCGACCACCCACTCTGATGAGATTATGGGCGTCACTCTCGGGTGCCAGGTGGAGCAGTCTGCTGTCTGATGGGACGGGCTTTCCTCCCTGTAGACAGTCTAGCTCATCGGGGAACGAGTCTCTCTGGGCTCGTTGTAGTAGAAGAAGTTCTGCTTCTTCGTAGTCAGCTGCTGACATGTCAGTGGTGGACTGAATCTCTGGGTGGTGCCACAGGAATGTCTTTTGCTGCGCACTCTCTAGGGTAATGCAGTCATCTATGTTGGGGTCTGTGGAGGCGACTGTGCTCAGTCCGCAGAACATAGGTTTCTTGTTCTCAGCCTCCTCGTTACTTGCTTCCCGTGGGGTGGGCGTAGGCCACTCTTCTTCAGGGAGCTGGAGGAATTCTGGTCCGTCACTGTAGATGTTGCGACGGGTGAGGTCATCCAGAGACATTCCCCGGGTGATGACGTCAGCTGGGTTGTGTTTGGTGTCCACATACCGCCAGCTCGCTGCTTCTGTTAACTCTTGAATCTCGGTGACTCTGACTCCCACGAAGACTTTGTATCTGCATGAATCAGACTTGATCCATGTGAGTACTGTCGTGGAATCTGACCACAAGATTGTTCTGTGCACCGGAATGGTGAGTTCACGTTGGATTAACGTGGCTAGATGCGCTCCTGCTAGGGCTGCGCAGAGCTCTAGACGTGGGATAGATTGTTGCTTTCGTGGGGCTATTCTTGAGCGGGCCAGGATGAAAGCAGTGTGTATCTTTCCTCCCTTCTCTTGGGCACGCAAGTAGGCCACCGATCCATAGGCTACTTCGGAGGCGTCGCTGAAGACGTGTAGATCAATCTTGCATGTCTCTGGCCTCACTGTGGATGGGAAGTAGCTGCGGCGTATATTGACGCCTGGGAGTGAGCGGAGTTCCGTCTCCCACTCTCTCCATGTTGAGGCAAGGTGTGCGGGTATTGGGTCGTCCCAGCCCTGGTCCTTGTCCCATAGTGCTCGTACAATCATATTTGCCCTGGTGGTGTAAGGTAGAATACATCCCAACGGGTCATATTGTCTGGCGAGTGTTCTGTACACACTCCGTCTGGTGGTCGGTGTCGCCGTCGACCTTCCCTGCTCCGTCAGGGGTTTGTGTCTATAGTGGAGCGAGTCTGTTTTGAAGCGCCAGACTAGTCCTAGTGTCATTTCTTGGGCTTCTCCTGGGATGGTCGCCATCCAGGTCTCGCTGCTGGCAGCCTTGTCCGCGGGGGAGAGGCTGCGCAATACGTGCGGGTCACTGCTGGCCCACTGCCTGAGATCAAAGCCGCCTTTGATCAGGGAGGCGCGTAGCTTGATTAGGAGAGCCTCGGCTTCTTCTTGAGTCGAAACGCTTTGTAAACAGTTGTCCACGTAGAAACTGTTCTTCACACTGTGTCGGACCTCTTCATCTGCTGCTGGGTCCTCTGCGACGTGTTTCTGTAGTGCAAATGTAGCACAGCACAGGCTGCATGTGGTTCCGAAGGGGAGTACTTCCCACTGGTAGATGGCTGGGTTCTCATCTCCGATCCTCTCTCTCCATAGGAACCGCAGCAGGGGCTTGTCCTCCTCCACTAGTCTCACCTGCAGGAACATCCCTTTGATATCCCCGCTGATAGCCACCTTGTCCTGGCGGAAGCGCAGTAGCACGCCTAGTAGGGAGGGGCCGAGTGTGGGGCCGGGCAAGAGCTCTTTATTCAGATTTTGGGATCCGATCTGGTAGCTGCAGTTAAACACAATGCGATCCTTGCCGTTGTGATGGACCTTGTGATGCGGCACGTACCATGATTCGGTCGTCTGATCGGCCTCTTTAATGTCAATCTTTGTTACGTGTCCCGCTGTGATTAGCTTCTCAATCTCAGCGCGGTACACACGCTCTTGAGCGGGGTCTTTGGCTAGGCGCCGCTCCGTGTTCAATAGATAGCGCTCCGTGGCGTCTTTCTTTGCGTGAAAGGTGGGCATTCCCTCTCGCCTCAGGAGTGGAGTTGCGTATCTCATCACTCCGCCGACTGTGACTCTCTTTGTCCCCTGCTCGAGTAGGTTGATGGCGTAAATGTCTTCTTTAGAACGAATATCTTTCTTTTCGTTCTTAAAGGGCATTGTCTCTAGTGTCCATAGCCTCTCGACATGCTGCAGGAGAGTGGTGTCTTCTTCTGTCGTTCTGGAGTGGAGGCAGCTAGTGGCTGCTGTTCGGTTGAGAGATTTAGCGAGGGGGCCTTGTAGTGTCCACCCTAGGCGGGTCTCGACTGCGGCAGGACAGCCTCGGGGTCCTGTATGGACCCGGTCAATCGGGACTATGAGTTCCGCATGGTCGGAGCCTATCAGCAGGGTCGGGGTAGCGCCGTCTATGAGCGGGATAGGTAGTTGTCGCAGGTGCACATATTTATCCATCAACTTGGCGATAGGGTAGGTGTACTGCGATAGTCCTATTTCTTGGCTGGTGAAAGCATTTGTAATCCTATACCGTCGCTCTGGCTGCCCGTTTGCTGCGATAGTGAAGGAGACATTCTCGCCCTTTATCGTCTTTAGATCTCTTCTTATTGTCCGAATCGTCATTTCGTTCTCGCTCCCCCGCAGTCCCAGCTGGGCCGCAGCGGACGCGAGCAGAAGGGTCTTCTCTGACCCGTCATCAAGGACGGCGTAAGTGTCCATGACTTTATCTTGGTAGCTCAATGTCACACGGACTACCTTTAAGAGCACTTGGGCGCCGCTGCTGCTGGCGGGGTCAATGTACATGACACTTGCCTTGGTGCCGCTCGATGGTGCAGGTGGAGGCCGTCTTCTGTTACTGTCGTGTAGTATATCTAGATGGGCTCCGTCGCACCGACTGCACCTTTTCTTTAGGCGGCATTCGGCTGCCCTGTGTGGTCGCGCACATCGGTAACAGCGCCTGTTGGACTTTATCCATTGACTCACTTCTTCTGCATTCATCTTTGTGAACAGGTCACATTGTGACAGCCAGTGTTCTTTCTCACAGTAGGGACACGCCATCTTCCACTTCTCTTTTCTCGAGGGGGTGCTGTGGCTCTTACTGCTCGGTACTGACTCTGATTGGTGCATGACAGTCACCGATCTTCTTCCATCATTTATTCTCCTGGGTCCCTCTCTGGAGCTTGGCGTGCTCCGCCCGAACGTATCCAGTCGTAAGCTGCTGACTTCTCTCGCCAGGAAGTCGGCTAGATCAAGGAGGGATGGTTCGGGGCCGTTGGGATCCCGGTAGTCTCTCTGCCGCCTAAAACGCTCTTGTCTTGCGGGTGGCAGCTTCTCCAAAATCCTCTCGACGTTAGAGTTGGCGTATAGCTCATGCATGCCCTTTTCCCGTTGCGCTCCCAGCATCCCTACCAGGGACTGCACTTTGATTGACAGGTCGTCTAATGAGCGATTGTCTGTTGCTGGGGGTAGGCGATCAATATGCCTTATCTCTTGGATTACGTAATCCCATATACGTCCATATCTCTGGTCCAGCGCTGCCAGGGCCGCTGTGTATGGGGTCGTAGAGGTGGCATAGGCCAGCGCTATATTGTGCGCTCGCGGTACTTTCAGGTGCTTCAGTAATATTGCATACTTGTGGCGTTCATCAGCGACATCCACCATCATTGTCTCTAAGCACATCCGGAGCTCCGTGTACTGTGCTCGATTCTCATAGGTGAAGTCTGGAAACGACGGTGTGGCAATGTATGACGCCGTGGATGGCTGATACATCGGCGAGCGTTGGGGGAGAGACCTCCTAGGCGAGTCCCCTCTTGCGCCTCTCTGTGGGCTGGTACCGACAGGGTACCATGGCCCGCTGGTCCAGGTGCTATTCCTCGGGGCTGGTCGTGCGTCGTGCTCACCCGTGAATAGAGTCGGGGGTCTGTAGCGCAGCGCCGCGGGGGTATAGCCTGGGCTGTACTGGACCTCCTGGTCCGGTGGAGTACTGTGCTGTCGTCGGGCTTGGTTCTCCTCCTCTCCCTCTTCTTCCTCTATCAGGTCTTCCAGATCCTGTAATCGTTTATTTAGCTTCTCCGCAGTGTATGCCGCTCCTTCCTTGTAGCTGGGTCTCACTTGGACCGGTCTGGGAAGGGGGTCTGCGGGGGGTATAGGCTTGGTCTGTTGGTCAAGTTCAGGGTCGCTTGCTCGGTTAGGAGACGCTGCCCTTGACTGTTGTCTCGACGAGTTCCTTGAACCCCTGGCGGAGGGAGAGGGTGTTGCCTTGCGGATCAGCTGCTCCATTAGCTGCGCTTGTAACTTGTCGCGCTCGACTTCGCGCTTGGTGAGATCTGCTTCTCTTTGGGCACCGGCAGCGGCGCGCTGGGCGTCGGCCCGGTCTCTTGCCATATTCTCTTCCGTCTGAAGGCGTCTCATCTCCAGGCGTGTGCGCTCTTCTTCGCTCCGTTGCTGTGCTTGGAGTCGATCGCGTTCGCCCTGAAGTCGATCACGTTCGGTAGAGGCTGTCAGGCTGACGAGGAACGCCTGTTGTAGCATCCTCTCCGTTTCGCTGGGGGAAGGCGGTTGTGGAGGTGAGCCGCTCCTGTGTGAGCCGCTCCTGGGTGTACTCCTTGGGGAGTCCTGGAGCTCTATTTCCTCGGCGCTCTCCTCCTCTTCTTCCGTGCAGAGTTCTCTCTCTGTAGGGTTGTCTTCCTCCCGGGGCTGGTCGGGGACTACTTCTTCGGTAGTGGCGGGGGGTAAAGGCATGTCAGCTCCCTCCTGGTCCCCACCGTGAGCTTGGTCAGTTACATTAGAACCTACTAGGGCCTCTGTGGTCGGGGAAACCTGGTCGTTAAGGTCAGACATAATTTTACTTTCTACTTTTACCGCGTTTACCGTTTGTCGAAGGCTAGGTAGTTGACTGACAGCGTAATCCTCTAAGTACTGAGGTGTCTGTCGTCTGTGCCGCGGGCGTTCTACGTTAGGAGGACCGTTTCGTGGAGTGTTCATCATAGGCCATTTTAATATTAATAACACTATATTAATATTACACTAGTTACCCTCCGGCTCGAAGGACCAATTGTAACTGAGGGGTACAATTCCCTGACTGTATTGTTAAGTATGGTATTAAACCACTACCTCTTGTACTTTAACTTCTGGCCATCCAGTACATGATATAAATATGATGAACACTTTCCCACCTGATGAAACGAAGTCCACACAAATGTACAAATCGAATATTTAATATAGCAAAAGGTATATACAACGTTCACTTGTTTACACTTATGATTTGAAATGCACTTGTATGACAAATGAGTATTCGTAGGTAAATCAACATTGAATGTCCAATCTCTGGTTACGCAGGGAGTAAGTATACAACCCGGTTCTTTAGGAAACTATAGCGATGGTACTTAAATGATTATAGCTGGATACACTAAGGGGGGGGGGGGGGTCCCGCTGGTTGTAAGACAGTAGGAGGGGGGGGTTAGAGAAGCCGCTGGCGGTATCCCATCTGGCCGACGATTTCTTGGGAGAATTCAAAGTCTTGAACACGGTGCCCACAGAACCTCGGTCCGCAGACGAATACAGCTGGACCCTCTGGTGGACGGTAGCTGCCGGTCCACAACGGAGAGACGTGAGGCGACCTCACTGGTGTAGAGCGCCGTCTCACCTGGACTCCTCTCCGGGGGGGTAGTTCCAACACTCAGCAGTGTTGGCCGTTATCCATGGAATAATCAAAGCACCCAAAGCATAATCCAAGCCGTGGAAGGCTCGCCGTCGTCCGGGTAGAGTAATCCAATGTACAGGTCCAGTCGCCCTGGCCCGGAGCTCCTCGGATGCAAGCACCACTAGTGGTCTGCCCAGCCTGGTTAAGACTCCAGATAACGTCAGGAACGATGGGGGTACTGATAACTTTATAACTCTAACCAAACGATGCACCATACATAAATAGACTATTATTAGCTTAATAGAATACGTCCAACTCGACGGTATAGTGCCAAACTATGACAATTCAACTATTAATCCACACGATATCTCAATGCCTATTCTGAGGCCAAGTAGGCCTTACTGCACCACACGTGCGTCGTGGGTGAGGCTTCGCGTCTGTTACTCGGTTGGAGGGTAAAGAACTAATGGACTAAAAGAAAGTTCTACTTTACTTGCGCCATATATATATGCGCTATGAACAAATAGTACCATTCGTATTTCGCCAGACGTATTCCTACGCGGAACCGGGCTTGCCACGACATGTTGGGCGGCACGATTGAACTTGAACCTAGGGGTATGGCTGCTGGCGCCAGGTTCTCGTCCAATGGTAGAATGAAACTATTATGGGCTGTTTAGTAGACTAAAGGGATATTCAGTGCATATTGTACAAGGAATATACAGGGGATATCAAACGATATACAAATACTATTTAAATATATATATATAAATAAATATATATATTCGGTTTAATCTGATCCTTCACAACAGTATTCACTGACCTTTGGGAAGTATGTTGACATGTACATGGGTACCTTGGTTGTGTATCCAACAGTCTCTATGGAAAACAACTAGATTTTTCTTTAGATGCGAACAGTGGATGTGGAGCACATCTATTATAATGACAGGCAAGCAATGTCACTCACTCATGTACATGTCAAACCACGACCACAACACCAGAGGAAGCTCAACAAATCATGTTAAACCCAGATTCGGCTCAAACAAGGGACTAAACAAGTTTCGCAATTATGCCACATCAATGTGGAACGCCCTACCCAAAGCTGTAAAGGAATGTGAATCCCTACCCACATTCAAAACCGCTCTTAAAGAGCACCTACGGGAGGCTGCAATTCGAAACTGGCCACCGTAAATGTCCAACCCCCCCACCCCCACCCCCTCCTAATAGACAGTCTCCTCCCCACCGCATGTAT
The DNA here is from genome assembly GCF_963971535.1 of Notolepis coatsorum. Lineage (NCBI taxonomy): Eukaryota > Metazoa > Chordata > Actinopteri > Aulopiformes > Paralepididae > Notolepis > Notolepis coatsorum. Next base: position 24,096,633 of record NC_140178.1, read on the forward strand.
ATATTCTCTCCCCGCCGTATATGTATATTTCTCTCCCACCCACCCACCCCCTCCTAATGTACAGTCCCCTCAAGTCAAGTCAAGAGTTTTAATTGTCACGGCATACAAGTATACAATGAAATGCGGGATCTATCTATCTTTGTCAGGATCTATGAGTATTTGAATACCGTATATGTCACAAATGTATCAGTACTAAATACCTATATGTCCCTATGCCATCTCTCTCTCTCTCTCTCTCTGAGACACGTGTTAGGCCCGATCACGGGTATTTTTGACACAGAGGTTTTATAATTATTAAAAAAAAAAACGATGTAATATACATGTAGTACAATGCCAAAGCAATAGGTGGCAATGTAGTTCAAACATGAAGGCCATTTCAACCAATCAGAAGGGTTGAACGCGTCACTACACATCCTGCTCAAAACAGAAACCCGCCATCTTTAAATTACCTCACGTAAACCATTAGCAACATAACATTTATTTGCAGCAAAAAACAAAGTGCAATAAACAAAAAAGGATACATTCACTGTGTATTCTGCCTCATTTGTTGATGAAACAAAACCAACATCAACACAATTTACCACCAAGAGCGGAGAGTTTAGTCTCACAAAAAGATTGCTGATGGGGGAGCTCCAGTAGCTCACCGCGTACCTCGGACGCTATTTCGGCGTCGGGGACAACCGTGCGCGTCACGGATCTGGGGTACACAAGTTCGACTCCCGGACTTGCCGTATTTTCTCAGAGTGTCTTTCCCCCGATCTATACCCCATTCAACCTGTTTCTGTCGGTCATGCTTGACCAGAAAAAGCGATAAACGCTAAAAAGAACCAGCTGAGGCGGTTAGGTGGCCGAGCGGAGATTGCGTTCGTCACCAACCCCGGAGCTGTGAGCTGGATTCGAACAGCACCAACCCCGGAGCTGTGAGCTGGATTCGCCTGTTCTAATCCAGCTCACAGCTCCGGGGTTGTCACCAGCTTGGCTGGCCGTCTGCACTAATACAATTGGCTGTATTAGAGGGTGGGAGAAGCTGGCGGGGTGGGTCCGGGTCGTTGTAAACAGCGACTCCTACAGTTCGGTCGGGGACTTGAGGGGGATAGTGTGGTCCTCCCACACGCTACGCCCCTCTCGATGAGAATCCGCGCTGCCAGGTGAAAAGAAGCGGTGATTGGCTGGACGTGTGTCGGAGGAAGCACGTGGTAGCCTCCACTCTCCCAGATGATCTGACTGTGGGGGGTAAGTGCGCAGCGACCAGGAAGGGACTGGGAATTGGCATACGACTAACATTGGGATGGGAGAAAATCGGAGGAAAATGGAGGGGGGAAAAGATAAAAAAAAAAAAAAAAAAAAGAACCAGCTGACTGGTCAAAGTTTAAAAAAAAAAATAAAAGATTGCTGATGTTGTTAGCTTACATGCTAATGTGATCGGGATTCCCATTATAATAGTTAGCATTGTGGCTAGCGTACATTAGCGTAGTAACGTTAACGCTAGTAGAATGAATGGATGAAAACGTTATTTAACAGATTGCAGAATGGGTACAATCAGGGGCGTAGCTGGGGGGGGGGGGGGGGGGGGGTAGTTTAGGATGATTCCAAGGGCCCAGCACTGGGGGGGCCCCCAAAATATATATATATATATATATATTTTTTTTTTTTTTTTTTTTTACTAGACATCACTCAGGTGTATTATTGATGCTCTCATTGATACTATGTTTGTTTCTGAAGTGTGTGTGTGTGTGTGTGTGTGAGATATATAGAGAGAGAGGGGGGGCTTTGGTAGACTATTGCATTGGTCCATTCATTGAAGATGAACGCAATGCGACATCCTTTACTAGGCTCACCCACCAACAGTGCAGGTGCTGAACTGCTGATCCGAATGTATAGGTAAAAACCATATTATGCGTTTTCATCAATAAAAAAATGCCCAAAAAATATTCCGCTAGCGCGCTTGCGCGCGCTCGCATTCACTGGGGGCCTACAAACACATTATTTCATGGGGCCCAGAATCTGGAGCTACACCCCTGGGTACAATACAATACGGCTCAATACAAACAATTGTTAAGGGGATGCAGACTGTTATAGTTGGGACTTGGTTCCTTATAACAATAACTTGACAACACACATGAGCTTAGTTGGTAGCCGCAGCTTCAGGTTTACTCTGAGCGTCAGGTCAGGAATGCGACAACAGACATCATCAGTCGATCACAACACTCTTCAACACAGACGATACGTTTCGAACAAAAGTTTGTTACAATCTGTCAGTTTATCGCGTTAATTAGATTAATTAATTACACAGCAAATTATTGCATTATGAAAATTAACTCAAAATTAATTACAAAAAAATATATATATATATATATATATATATTTTTTATGCTATTTCTTTTGTATCTCATTCATTCCATAAGAATGTAGAATACACATTTACAGATTTTTTTTTATATGGTCCATTTGCATGTCCTTGGTATCTGATTCTAGGGACATCTATGAATCTCAGGGAATGTATTCCCAGTGTCAGAAATACTGTGGGCTAGATCCACAAAGAATGGATTGCACAGTGCAAGTGGCACCCTTACTTACAATTCATTATGAATTGAAAATGGGGGACCCTGATGTAAACATGACGAAAGTCTTTCTCTGGTCTGCATCCCCTTAACAATTGTGTGTATTGAGCCGTACTGTATTGTACCCATTCTGCAATCTGTTAATAACATTTTCATTCAATCAATCAATCTGCGCGGTGAATAATGCCGGTGATTAATTTTATTTTGAGTAAATTGTAATGAACCAAATGAGAATATCAATAAAAAAAAATGTAATCTTTGACTGTGAATAAAACCATGCTCAAATTGACCAGAAAATTAATAGATGGAAGATGATTAAACAGAAGGTTTTGTAGATACAGTACTCAATATCAGGCATAAAATGGTTATGCGATTAAAATGCGATTAATTAGATTAATTAATTACAAATCCTGTAATTTATTAGATTAATTATTTTAATCACCTGACAGCACTAATTTTCATATAACGCTACTTGGGACAGCTCTGCCGTAAACACTGGAAATAATCTTGGTTACTATGTCCACATGCAACCATGAGCCCAAAACTCTACCCTGGACTCCGGTTTTGAAAGAGCACGGTTGCACTGTTCCAAAAACGTATTGCGCCATACAAACCGGAAATGGATCTAGTAGATCGACGTCAAATAAGTGGGATCTTTTTCCTCCAGTCTCATCGGCGAACGGTAAGAGGACAGTAACGTTACTTTCAGCTTGATTGTTTATTCTTTTCACTGCAAACCGATCTGATCAATATATCACCCATACTACATAAAGCATTTACTGACGATCACGGAATTATAAATGACCCCCCCCCCCCTTCCGTTCATCCGCGCATGATGAGGCATAACGTCTAGGATCATATACAGTTGAATTTTTTAATATAGCGTGTATCGTGAATAAACGGCAGTTGATAATCTATATATGCGTTTATGCCTATAACTCACGTTCTATGAATTACTGCAAAAAACGATAAAAACATACTTATATTCTAGAAGGTATTTTTGGAAGAATCAATGAATGAAAAAGTATAACGTTCCTACATCCTGAACGATAGATAATCGATGTTGAATGGGCCATAGTAATGTCAATTTAGCAATACAATTTAAAAAGTTATAGCCCTGCAAAGAAGGTGAACATCTCCATAGGCTTAGAGTGGTGGCAGTGAGCCTACATTGATGGATATAACCGTGGCAGGGAATGTGTTAAGGGGATGCAGACCAGAGAAAGACTTTCATCTTGTTTACATCAGGGTCCCCCATTTTCAATTCACCATAACATATATGACATACATGACATACACAGTAGATACAAGATACAAGATACAAGAGTTTTATTTGTCACGGCATACAGGTATACAGTGAAATGCGGGGGGTCTCGCCCGCAACAATGTGCATAATACAAGTAATAATAATAAGAGTCCAACCAATAGAGCGACATAGTGAAATAAACAAGTAAACAAAGTAGGCATATCGGTATCTGTACATGAGCTATTTACAGAGCATGGTAGGACATGCTAGGTCCTGTGGCAGTGCAGTACACTGTTAGCTACGGATGTACTGCTACGTCTATACATTTATGACATACCAGATTTACAAATACAGTACTGTTTGTGATACAAGAAGAGTCTAAAAAAGAGAGTATATACATTTGACGAAGAAACTGTACATTGGAGGAGGTTGCTAACGTTAGCTCACAACTAAAGCAAATTACAGACGTAAAATAGGCCCTAATGTCCAAAATAGCGAAGGTGCCCCGGCCTAAGGTACTTACATTTTCACTGAAAGACATATTTGGTTATTTTTCAACGAAGAAGAATGAATGTTAAACCAGAGCTAGAAGTAGAAACTCATATTTGCTCATATATGCTCCACACGCTAGCGCACTATGAAGCCCCGCCCAACATCGCCTGTGCAGTAGTGCACCGCACAGTACAGGCCCCCAACGCACAGTACAGGCCCCTCATATGTATGGGGCTGCGGCACTGCAGATTTATCCTACTCATTTGGTCGGCCATTCGAGTGCAACTTCCTGGTGGTTAACCTCGGAAATGTCCCACTTTACGCGTTGATGAGGACCGACCGAACGCACAAAATATTATAGCCCTAAACTACCGAGCATGCTCCAGCTTGATGCTTTACAAAGGACTACACTGAGGTGAAAGGGCCAGGGGGCAAGTGTCAGACAATGCCAGTCAAAGGTTCCTACTCCTACCAAACACACACCAGGAGGGCAGGGCTGAGCTCTTATCATGTGTTCAGTCAGTATATCAGTATATCCCTTACCTACTCTTACTAGTTATACCACTGGCCAGTATGGTAGTACCATAGTGTATTTATACCTGTATCACTGTACATAATAATACTGTAACACTGTACATACATCAGATTAGCATTATTACTCATTTATATATGTAACGGTTGTGACATTGTCACCTTGAACTTCGATGCCCCGAGGGAGTTTCGAACCCGGGTCTCCCACGCCACGGGCAACAGCACAGACCGCTATACCAAGAGGTGAATTCACTACTTTGCAATGTGTCTATCTGTCTTTTGAGGATGAGAGTGGGTTTAACCCATAGCACCGCTACTCAACCCAGCCCTTCGCGGTACCATCCGTAACACCGCAAACACACCAGTCGCGCACTCATTCACTCGCGGGTTCCGTGCGAGATCGCGCGCGTGGCCGGGCACACCGAGTCCGACTTCAGAGCGGGCGAAAGTGCACGGAGGAAGGCACATTTACATTGGAACTGCTGTAAATGCCTAGTCTATTGCGAAGTCAGTCCCCGTTTGAAGATTTTTTAAAGATTTCCAGTTCCAGTGTTCTATTGTCCATTTCGCATATATAACCAGTTATTATATAATTAATTAGAATGTTAGAATTCATTTTAGAATGATGATCAGTGTGACTGTACTCCTGAAAAAGTATAGTAATAATGTTTATTTGTATATTGGGAAAGATACAGACACATTAGCGGTTGAACAACATCTATATGTGTGGTAATAATGCAGATATTGAGTGTATTTCTGTGAAAATGCGCATGGCGCAGGCGCACGCCTCTGAATACAACCAAAGAAAAAACGATCGCTTCCACCCCGCTGGTCGCACGCCCGCGTGCGGCCGGTGGGCACAGCTACTGTACGTCCGTTAACATGGGAGCGAAAATGAAACGCTGGTCGCCCGCCAGCTGGTGTGTTTGCGCTGTTACACTCACCCTCCTAAAACTCACTCCACTCCACCCAAAGCATCCGGGTCACGGCACCAATGTAACGGTTGTGACATCGTCACCTTAAACTTTGATGCCCCGAGGGAGTTTCGAACCTGCGTCTCCCACGCCGCGGGCAACAGCACAGATCACTATACCAAGAGGTGAATTCACTACTTTGCAACGTGTATATCTGTCTTTTGAGGATGAGAGTGAGTTTAACCCATAGCACCGCTACTCACCCCAGCCCTTCGTGACTGCGCTTCACGGTACCATCCGTTACATTCCAGTTTAATCATTTGTACATTGTATATTGTTATTGCACTTGACTGTTACCTTTGTTTGCACTCTGGTTAAATGACAACTTCCGTTGTACTGTACTTGTGCTGTATGAAGACAATACATTTGAATCTAATCTAATCTAATCTAATAGACTGGCTAATAATAGCTCCATAGATGGCATATTTTAAAGTTATAGTCTGTTGAATATAAAGACTGATTAACAACACAAGCGCAGCGCAAAATATTGTATATAGATGACTGTAAACCAAGATTAACAATATACTAAGAAATATAATGACGTGGGCGGCTACGTGGTGTAGTGGGCAAGGCACTCGCCACGAAATGCTGGAGACTTGAACTGACGAGCCCAGCGCTCCACATTTGCTTTCAGTTTAGCTGGTCGTCCGTACTAATACACATTGGCCGTATTAGGGGGTGGGAAACTGATGGGTGGGGATTGGGCGTTGTGGACAGCGACTCCTACAGGTCGGTTGGTGCGCCTGTGCAGTAGAATCAGGAAGTGTCGGGGGCAGCGTGAGCCTCCCACGCGTTACTCCTCGCCACTGAGAGATCGAGCTGCGCAGGTGAAAAGATGCGACTGCTGTTACCTCAAGTACCGGAGGGGACTTGTGCTATGTATGACTTAGTCCACATTGCAGCCGGCTTGTGGGAGGCAAGAAACAGCGTCCGTGACAGGGGAGGGTTGAATTGGATGATACGAAATTGGGCTGGGAGAAAATATAGAAAATGGGAGAAAAAGTGGATAAAAAAAAATATATAATGACACGATAATCAATCAAAACAGACAAAACAAAACACAAAATCAAGTCACTTCAAACTAAAATGTTTTATGACCATCTAACGCGGAAGACTCAAGTTTTAAACTATGTGAGTCAATATTTATATTGCTATTCTCTGCATTGCTTTTATTCTGTCTAGTTTAGTAGACATTTTATGTATATTTGCTATGGTAATAGTATATTATAATATATACAGGTATGTATACAGGTATGTGAACAGGCCGGATATATGCAGATATATTCAGCAGTTGTAGATAAATATATATGGTATACAGTATAATATTATTGTACATCATACAGGTATGTAAACAGTAATAGTAGAGTAACTATATGATGAGATATGAGGACCAGACATGGATTGTGGGGAAATAACTGCAACTCCAATTCTAAGAATATATGTTCCTGATATGTTGCACATTGAATGTAATGTAATATATTCACCTTTATTTGTAGCTACAGAGAATGCACAGTGGATTTGACTTGGCCATTTGATGCTGGCACATCACATAACTCATTATTTTACTATTACAGACAGAATATATTTTCAGAAAGTATACTTTCAGTATATTCATAATTCGTTATATATTCAGAAAGTATACTAAAGTTGCATTCAGGAGTTGTATCAGACTAGAGAGAGCCAATATAGACTTAGGGGAACTTGTGTATTCAATATCGCAAAGGCAAGGACAAATATGAAAAGTCGATGTATATCTGTTAAAGGGGCAAAATTATGGAATAGCTTTGACAAAGAAGTAAAAATGTATAGTTTGCTACATACTTTTAAGAAATTACTCAAATATAAGGTGATACATAAATATAAAACAAAAACCTCATTATTATCCTAGTTATATTGTATCTATAACTAGCTGTGTTCAATAGTGACAAAGGGAAAAAGAAAAAGAAAAACATATATATAAAAAAGGAAAAAGTATTAAAAAATAAATAAAAACATAAATGTGTATACGTTTTGTACATAAAACTATGAAACGTTTGTAACTTTGCTAAATGATATACTGAATTATGTTTAATTTTTGTGTTTTTCTTTTTCTTTTTGTAAATAGTGTAATGTAAAAAGGGTAGGCAATTATAAGCCTCGGCTTCAGCCTACACCTTTTCGGTCATTTAATTTTTTTCGTTTTTTTGGAAGTTCTACTATTATGCTTTGAGAGAGAAAAAAATGACAGAAATAAAAATAAAAAATAAAATCAATCAATGTCAAAATACTTTCCAACTTTTTTTTTATCTTATTTACAAATACAATCAGTTATTAAATCATTGTTGTCTAAAGGCATAGTGTTGTGAAGGATCAGATTAAACCGAATATATATATGTATTTATATATATATATTTAAATAGTATTTGTATATCGTTTGATATCCCCTGTATATTCCTTGTACAATATGCACTGAATATCCCTTTAGTCTACTAAACAGCCCATAATAGTTTCATTCTACCATTGGACGAGAACCTGGCGCCAGCAGCCATACCCCTAGGTTCAAGTTCAATCGTGCCGCCCAACATGCCGAGGCAAGCCCGGTTCCGCGTAGGAATACGTCTGGCGAAATACGAATGGTACTATTTGTTCACAGCGCATATATATATGGCGCAAGTAAAGTAGAACTTTCTTTTAGTCCAGTTCTTTACCCTCCAACCGAGTAACAGACGCGAAGCCTCACCCACGACGCACGTGTGGTGCAGTAAGGCCTACTTGGCCTCAGAATAGGCATTGAGATATCGTGTGGATTAATAGTTGAATTGTCATAGTTTGGCACTATACCGTCGAGTTGGACGTATTCTATTAAGCTAATAATAGTCTATTTATGTATGGTGCATCGTCGGTTAGAGTTATAAAGTTATCAGTACCCCCATCGTTCCTGACGTTATCTGGAGTCTTAACCAGGCTGGGCAGACCACTAGTGGTGCTTGCATCCGAGGAGCTCCGGGCCAGGGCGACTGGACCTGTATATTGGATTACTCTACCCGGACGACGGCGAGCCTTCCACGGCTTGGATTATGCTTTGGGTGCTTTGATTATTCCATGGATAACGGCCAACACTGCGGAGTGTTGGAACTACCCCCCGGAGAGGACTCCAGGTGAGACGGCGCTCTACACCAGTGAGGTCGCCTCACGTCTCTCCGTTGTGGACCGGCAGCTACCGTCCACCAGAGGGTCCAGCTGTATTCGTCTGTGGACCGAGGTTCTGTGGGCACCGTGTTCAAGACTTTGAATTCTCCCAAGAAATCGTCGGCCAGATGGGATACCGCCAGCGGCTTCTCTAACCCCCCCCTCCTACTGTCTTACAACCAGCGGGACCCCCCCCCTCCCTTAGTGTATCCAGCTATAATCATTTAAGTACCATCGCTATAGTTTCCTAAAGAGCCGGGTTGTATACTTACTCCCTGCGTAACCAGAGATTGGACATTCAATGTTGATTTACCTACGAATACTCATTTGCCATACAAGTGCATTTCAAATCATAAGTGTAAACAAGTGAACGTTGTATATACCTTTTGCTATATTAAATATTCGATTTGTACATTTGTGTGGACTTCGTTTCATCAGGTGGGAAAGTGTTCATCATATTTATATCATGTACTGGAAGGCCAGAAGTTAAAGTACAAGAGGTAGTGGTTTAATAATACCATACTTAACAATACAGTCAGGGAATTGTACCCCTCAGTTACAATTGGTCCTTCGAGCCGGAGGGTAACTAGTGTAATATTAATATAGTGTTATTAATATTGAAATGGCCTATGATGAACACTCCACGAAACGGTCCTCCTAACCTAGAACGCCCGCGGCGCAGACGACAGACACCTCAGTACTTAGAGGATTACGCTGTCAGTCAACTACCTAGCCTTCGACAAACGGTAAACGCGGTAAAAGTAGAAAGTAAAATTATGTCTGACCTTAACGACCAGGTTTCCCCGACCACAGAGGCCCTAGTAGGTTCTAATGTAACTGACCAAGCTCACGGTGGGGACCAGGAGGGAGCTGACATGCCTTTACCCCCCGCCACTACCGAAGAAGTAGTCCCCGACCAGCCCCGGGAGGAAGACAACCCTACAGAGAGAGAACTCTGCACGGAAGAAGAGGAGGAGAGCGCCGAGGAAATAGAGCTCCAGGACTCCCCAACGAGTACACCCAGGAGCGGCTCACCCAGGAGCGGCTCACCTCCACAACCGCCTTCCCCCAGCGAAGCGGAGAGGATGCTACAACAGGCGTTCCTCGTCAGCCTGACAGCCTCTACCGAACGCGATCGACTCCAAGCACAGACGCTTAGCGAGCGCGAACATTTTACCATTGAAAGAGAACGCCTCCAAGCACAGCAACGGAGCGAAGAAGAGCGCACACGCCTGGAGATGAGACGCCTTCAGACGGAAGAGAATATGGCAAGAGACCGGGCCGACGCCCAGCGCGCCGCTGCCGGTGCCCAAAGAGAAGCAGATCTCACCAAGCGCGAAGTCGAGCGCGACAAGTTACAAGCGCAGCTAATGGAGCAGCTGATCCGCAAGGCAACACCCTCTCCCTCCGCCAGGGGTTCAAGGAACTCGTCGAGACAACAGTCAAGGGCAGCGTCTCCTAACCGAGCAAGCGACCCTGAACTTGACCAACAGACCAAGCCTATACCCCCCGCAGACCCCCTTCCCAGACCGGTCCAAGCGAGACCCAGCTACAAGGAAGGAGCGGCATACACTGCGGAGAAGCTAAATCAACGACTACAGGATCTGGAAGACCTGATAGAGGAAGAAGAGGGAGAGGAGGAGAACCAAGCCCGACGACAGCACAGTACTCCACCGGACCAGGAGGTCCAGTACAGCCCAGGCTATACCCCCGCGGCGCTGCGCTACAGACCCCCGACTCTATTCACGGGTGAGCACGACGCACGACCAGCCCCGAGGAATAGCACCTGGACCAGCGGGCCATGGTACCCCGTCGGTACCAGCCCACAGAGAGGCGCAAGAGGGGACTCGCCTAGGAGGTCTCTCCCCCAACGCTCGCCGATGTATCAGCCATCCACGGCGTCATACATTGCCACGCCGTCGTTTCCAGACTTCGCCTATGAGAGTCGAGCACAGTACACGGAGCTCCGGATGTGCTTAGAGACAATGATGGTGGATGTCGCTGATGAACGCCACAAGTATGCAATATTACTGAAGCACCTGAAAGTACCGCGAGCGCACAATATAGCGCTAGCCTATGCTACCTCTACGACCCCATACACAGCGGCCCTGGCGGCGCTGGACCAGAGATATGGACGTATATGGGATTACGTAATCCAAGAGATAAGGCATATTGATCGCCTACCCCCAGCAACAGACAATCGCTCATTAGACGACCTGTCAATCAAAGTGCAGTCCCTGGTAGGGATGCTGGGAGCGCAACGGGAAAAGGGCATGCATGAGCTATACGCCAACTCTAACGTCGAGAGGATTTTGGAGAAGCTGCCACCCGCAAGACAAGAGCGTTTTAGGCGGCAGAGAGACTACCGGGATCCTAACGGCCCCGAACCATCCCTCCTTGATCTAGCCGACTTCCTGGCGAGAGAAGTCAGCAGCTTACGACTGGATACGTTCGGGCGGAGCACGCCAAGCTCCAGAGAGGGACCCAGGAGAATAAATGATGGAAGAAGATCGGTGACTGTCATGCACCAATCAGAGTCAGTACCGAGCAGTAAGAGCCACAGTACCCCCTCGAGAAAAGAGAAGTGGAAGATAGTGTGTCCCTACTGTGAGAAAGAACACTGGCTGTCACAATGTGACCTATTCACAAAGATGAATGCAGAAGAAGTGAGTCAATGGATAAAGTCCAACAGGCGCTGTTACCGATGTGCGCGACCACACATGGCAACCGAATGCCGCCTAAAGAAAAGGTGCAGTCGGTGCGACGGAGCCCATCTAGATATACTACACCACAGTAACAGAAGACGGCCTCCACCTGCACCATCGAGCGGCACCAAGGCAAGTGTCATGTACATTGACCCCGCCAGCAGCAGCGGCGCCCAAGTGCTCTTAAAGGTAGTCCGTGTGACATTGAGCTACCAAGATAAAGTCATGGACACTTACGCCGTCCTTGATGACGGGTCAGAGAAGACCCTTCTGCTCGCGTCCGCTGCGGCCCAGCTGGGACTGCGGGGGAGCGAGAACGAAATGACGATTCGGACAATAAGAAGAGATTTAAAGACGATAAAGGGCGAGAATGTCTCCTTCACTATCGCAGCAAACGGGCAGCCAGAGCGACGGTATAGGATTACAAATGCTTTCACCAGCCAAGAAATAGGACTATCGCAGTACACCTACCCTATCGCCAAGTTGATGGATAAATATGTGCACCTGCGACAACTACCTATCCCGCTCATAGACGGCGCTACCCCGACCCTGCTGATAGGCTCCGACCATGCAGAACTCATAGTCCCGATTGACCGGGTCCATACAGGACCCCGAGGCTGTCCTGCAGCAGTCGAGACCCGCCTAGGGTGGACCCTACAAGGCCCCCTCGCTAAATCTCTCAACCGAACAGCAGCCACTAGCTGCCTCCACTCCAGAACGACAGAAGAAGACACCACTCTCCTGCAGCATGTCGAGAGGCTATGGACACTAGAAACAATGCCCTTTAAGAACGAAAAGAAAGATATTCGTTCTAAAGAAGACATTTACGCCATCAACCTACTCGAGCAGGGGACAAAGAGAGTCACAGTCGGCGGAGTGATGAGATACGCAACTCCACTCCTGAGGCGAGAGGGAATGCCCACCTTTCACGCAAAGAAAGACGCCACGGAGCGCTATCTATTGAACACGGAGCGGCGCCTAGCCAAAGACCCCGCTCAAGAGCGTGTGTACCGCGCTGAGATTGAGAAGCTAATCACAGCGGGACACGTAACAAAGATTGACATTAAAGAGGCCGATCAGACGACCGAATCATGGTACGTGCCGCATCACAAGGTCCATCACAACGGCAAGGATCGCATTGTGTTTAACTGCAGCTACCAGATCGGATCCCAAAATCTGAATAAAGAGCTCTTGCCCGGCCCCACACTCGGCCCCTCCCTACTAGGCGTGCTACTGCGCTTCCGCCAGGACAAGGTGGCTATCAGCGGGGATATCAAAGGGATGTTCCTGCAGGTGAGACTAGTGGAGGAGGACAAGCCCCTGCTGCGGTTCCTATGGAGAGAGAGGACCGGAGATGAGAACCCAGCCATCTACCAGTGGGAAGTACTCCCCTTCGGAACCACATGCAGCCCGTGCTGTGCTACATTTGCACTACAGAAACACGTCGCAGAGGACCCAACAGCAGATGAAGAGGTCCGACACAGTGTGAAGAACAGTTTCTACATGGACAACTGTTTACAAAGCGTTTCGACTCAAGAAGAAGCCGAGGCTCTCCTAATCAAGCTACGCGCCTCCCTGATCAAAGGCGGCTTTGATCTCAGGCAGTGGGCCAGCAGTGACCCGCACGTATTGCGCAGCCTCTCCCCCGCGGACAAGGCTGCCAGCAGCGAGACCTGGATGGCGACCATCCCAGGAGAAGCCCAAGAAATGACACTAGGACTAGTCTGGCGCTTCAAAACAGACTCGCTCCACTATAGACACAAACCCTTGACTCCAGAGCAGGGGAGGTTGACGGCGACACCGACCACCAGACGGAGTGTGTACAGAACACTCGCCAGACAATATGACCCGTTGGGATGTATTCTACCTTACACCACCAGGGCAAAGATGATTGTACGAGCACTATGGGACAAGGACCAGGGCTGGGACGACCCAATACCCGCACACCTTGCCTCAACATGGAGAGAGTGGGAGACGGAACTCCGCTCACTCCCAGGCGTCAATATACGCCGCAGCTACTTCCCATCCACAGTGAGGCCAGAGACATGCAAGATTGATCTACACGTCTTCAGCGACACCTCCGAAGTAGCCTATGGATCGGTGGCCTACTTGCGTGCCCAAGAGAAGGAAGGAAAGATACACACTGCTTTCATCCTGGCCCGCTCAAGAATAGCCCCACGAAAGCAACAATCTATCCCGCGTCTAGAGCTCTGCGCAGCCCTAGCAGGAGCGCATCTAGCCACGTTAATCCAACGTGAACTCACCATTCCGGTGCACAGAACAATCTTGTGGTCAGATTCCACGACAGTACTCACATGGATCAAGTCTGATTCATGCAGATACAAAGTCTTCGTGGGAGTCAGAGTCACCGAGATTCAAGAGTTAACAGAAGCAGCGAGCTGGCGGTATGTGGACACCAAACACAACCCAGCTGACGTCATCACCCGGGGAATGTCTCTGGATGACCTCACCCGTCGCAACATCTACAGTGACGGACCAGAATTCCTCAAGCTCCCGGAAGAAGAGTGGCCTACGCCCACCCCACGGGAAGCAAGTAACGAGGAGGCTGAGAACAAGAAACCTATGTTCTGTGGACTGAGCACAGTCGCCTCCACAGACCCCAACATAGATGACTGCATTACCCTAGAGAGTGCGCAGCAAAGAACATTCCTGTGGCACCACCCAGAGATTCAGTCCACCACTGACATGTCAGCAGCTGACTACGAAGAAGCAGAACTTCTTCTACTACAACGAGCCCAGAGAGACTCGTTCCCCGACGAGCTAGACTGTCTACAGGGAGGAAAGCCCGTCCCCTCAGACAGCAGACTGCTCCACCTGGCACCCGAGAGTGACGCCCATAATCTCATCAGAGTGGGTGGTCGCCTGCGGAGAGCCCCCGATCTACCGGATGACATTAAGTACCCGATAGTCTTGAACAGCCGACACAAGGTCACAGAGCTGATCATAAAGAAATACGACGAGGATGTACACCACGCAGGAGCAGAGAGAGTCTTCGCGGAGATCAGACGTCGCTATTGGATACTTCAAGGAAGAGAAGCGGTGCGACGCTTCCAGCGAACCTGTCTAGACTGCCCAAAGTGGCGCGCGCAGCCCAGCATACCACGGATGGCTGACATACCTCCCTGTCGCCTCCGACTCGGCGACAAGCCATTCCACTCCACAGGCATGGACTGCTTTGGCCCGTTGTATATAAAGAGAGGAAGAGGAACCGAGAAGCGGTGGGGTATTGTATTCAAATGCATGACCACCAGAGCGATACATATCGAGCTCCTTCCGACCATGAGCACAGACTCATTCCTTATGGCCTTCCGAAGATTCACATCACGGAAAGGAAAACCGTCTACATTGTTGTCTGATCACGGGACAAACTTCAAAGGCGGAGAAAGAGAGCTGAGAGAGAGCTTCCAAGCTATGGGCCCAGAACTTAAGACCCACCTAGCTCCATCCCAGATTGACTTCCAGTTTAATCCCCCGAACGCACCCCACTTCGGTGGAACCTGGGAACGAGAAGTACGTTCTATAAAGACAGCCCTGTACGCCGTGCTTGGGGCCCAGACCGTGGCGGAGGAAGTCCTAATGACAGTCCTCACGGAGATCGAGGGAGTATTGAACTCAAAGCCCCTCGGTTACGTCTCCAGTGATGTAGCAGATGTCGACCCAGTCACCCCCAACACACTCTTAATGGGGCGGCTGGACCCTGCGCTACCCCAGACAATGTACAGGCCTGAAGAAGCGAACGGCCGAAGAATGTGGAGGTACAGTCAAGTACTAGCTGACAAGTTTTGGAGCAGCTTCCTACTCCACTACCTACCGTCTCTACAGACCCGCCAGAAGTGGGAAAAGGAGAGAGACAATTTGACAGAAGGAACAGTCGTCATGATTATCGACCTGTCACTACCCAGAGCTATGTGGCCGGCTGGCCGCGTAAGCAAAGTGATCACCGGTGCCGATGGCAAGGTCCGAGCAGCTGAAGTACTCGTCCAAGGGCGCACTTACACACGACCCGTGGCGAGGCTAATAGAACTGCCCCGACTCCCAGATACTATCGATGATGACCATGGCCCCATGACTTTGTGAGTTGACTGACCCTTACAGCGGACCTTGAGTGGTAGACAGTGCGGTTAATCTGTCTCTGCTTAGCTAATTAGGTGGGACTAATTAGGGGGCGGCTGTTGTGAAGGATCAGATTAAACCGAATATATATATGTATTTATATATATATATTTAAATAGTATTTGTATATCGTTTGATATCCCCTGTATATTCCTTGTACAATATGCACTGAATATCCCTTTAGTCTACTAAACAGCCCATAATAGTTTCATTCTACCATTGGACGAGAACCTGGCGCCAGCAGCCATACCCCTAGGTTCAAGTTCAATCGTGCCGCCCAACATGCCGAGGCAAGCCCGGTTCCGCGTAGGAATACGTCTGGCGAAATACGAATGGTACTATTTGTTCACAGCGCATATATATATGGCGCAAGTAAAGTAGAACTTTCTTTTAGTCCAGTTCTTTACCCTCCAACCGAGTAACAGACGCGAAGCCTCACCCACGACGCACGTGTGGTGCAGTAAGGCCTACTTGGCCTCAGAATAGGCATTGAGATATCGTGTGGATTAATAGTTGAATTGTCATAGTTTGGCACTATACCGTCGAGTTGGACGTATTCTATTAAGCTAATAATAGTCTATTTATGTATGGTGCATCGTCGGTTAGAGTTATAAAGTTATCAGTACCCCCATCGTTCCTGACGTTATCTGGAGTCTTAACCAGGCTGGGCAGACCACTAGTGGTGCTTGCATCCGAGGAGCTCCGGGCCAGGGCGACTGGACCTGTATATTGGATTACTCTACCCGGACGACGGCGAGCCTTCCACGGCTTGGATTATGCTTTGGGTGCTTTGATTATTCCATGGATAACGGCCAACACTGCGGAGTGTTGGAACTACCCCCCGGAGAGGACTCCAGGTGAGACGGCGCTCTACACCAGTGAGGTCGCCTCACGTCTCTCCGTTGTGGACCGGCAGCTACCGTCCACCAGAGGGTCCAGCTGTATTCGTCTGTGGACCGAGGTTCTGTGGGCACCGTGTTCAAGACTTTGAATTCTCCCAAGAAATCGTCGGCCAGATGGGATACCGCCAGCGGCTTCTCTAACCCCCCCCCTCCTACTGTCTTACAACCAGCGGGACCCCCCCCCCCCCCCTTAGTGTATCCAGCTATAATCATTTAAGTACCATCGCTATAGTTTCCTAAAGAGCCGGGTTGTATACTTACTCCCTGCGTAACCAGAGATTGGACATTCAATGTTGATTTACCTACGAATACTCATTTGCCATACAAGTGCATTTCAAATCATAAGTGTAAACAAGTGAACGTTGTATATACCTTTTGCTATATTAAATATTCGATTTGTACATTTGTGTGGACTTCGTTTCATCAGGTGGGAAAGTGTTCATCATATTTATATCATGTACTGGATGGCCAGAAGTTAAAGTACAAGAGGTAGTGGTTTAATAATACCATACTTAACAATACAGTCAGGGAATTGTACCCCTCAGTTACACATAGCTATAGGAACAAACGGAGTC
The DNA here is from genome assembly GCF_963971535.1 of Notolepis coatsorum. Classification (NCBI taxonomy): domain Eukaryota; kingdom Metazoa; phylum Chordata; class Actinopteri; order Aulopiformes; family Paralepididae; genus Notolepis; species Notolepis coatsorum. The sequence goes on from NC_140178.1 coordinate 24,113,921, forward strand.
ATGGAAAAGACATTAAGGGGAATTACAGGCAGGAAGGGCATTGTTTCTGCAATGTATAAACTATCATGTTCAACCACCCCTGATACCAATACCCAAACTAAAGTCCAATGGGAGCGAGACATGGGTATATCCATATCTGAAACACAATGGGAAGCAGCACTTAGGAATAGTACAAAAATATCAAAATGTGTTAGATATAAAATTATACAATTAAAGATACTACACAGGGCCTATATAACACCCTGTACATTGAATAAAATGAATCACACCCTACCCAAATTGTGCTGGCATGGGTGTGGAGTAGAGGGTACGCTCATGCACTTGCTGTGGCACTGCCCGCTTGTTAGGAAATTTTGGTTGGACATTGCTGAGGACCTGTCAGTTACTCTCCAAATTGACATTAATCCTTGCCCTATAATGTGTATATTGGGTGTAAAAATGGACACTGCTCAAGCAAAGATTGTAAATAATACTGTAGCACTGGCTTTTCTAGCATGCAAACGGATTATTTTAATGAACTGGAAAGAACGCAAACCGAACTGCTTCAGTATGGAGAACTGGCGCAAGGACTTCATGGACTTGCTATCGATGGAACAGGCTGCTCTGTCTCTTCAAGAGAGTGATAGGCCCGATGGCCTTCAAGGTCCCCTGAACTTTATTAGATCACTATCTGGAATAAGTTTGTCTACTGAACCTTTGTAACGCTCTGCAACCCCCCCCCCCCCCCCCCCCCCTCGCCCCTTGTTGTTATTGTTATTATTATCATTTCTTGTCTTGTTTTGTCGTGTATGTATTGTCTTGTTTGAGAAAAATAAAAAACTTTAAATATCAAAAAAAAAAATACTTTCCAAAGGTCAGTGAATTCCACGACCACAACACCAGAGCGAGTTCCACAAATTATGTTCAACCCAGATTCGGCACAAACAACAATTGCAACCCTTTAACACTTTCAGAGCCCAAGCTTAATCTTGATTTACCGGTTGAATGCCCACCATCCACTTCAATGTTAGCGTTAATAACGCCTAATCTATGTTTTAAATTATGGCTATGTGTCTAATCTGCCCGTCGCTTATCAATGACTCGTTTTCCAGTCAACATTGTCGAAGCGGATTGTTTTTTTATCGGTTCATTTTCGTTTTATAGCATTTTGAAAAGCCTTCGTTTTCAAGGAAAATATAAATATTCCATGATAATCGCCCTTTACTGGAATATTCTAGAATACACAAAAACATTGAAATTTTTCGGCCTATTTATGAATCGTTTTCAAATAAACGCTAGATTATCGATAGTATATGTGTACGTATGAACGCTATATAGGCGATCTGAAAAATCGATTATCTGATTTCCTCAAAGCGACCGCCCACACACACACACACACACACACACATAGGGCGAACGCTGAGATCTCAGCGAATACAACTCTGATCATCCCAAGACTTGTAAAATAGATTCCTTACCTCAGATCAGATGTTCTCCAAAAAGATCATTCCAATTCCTGATCGCCATTCCAAAAATCGATCGCTTTTAGTTTTATTGATCCAACGCTACATACTGTACATATGTATTCCACGCTGTTCTGAGGGTCCACAATTAATCCGATCGGCTCGGATTACATGCCTGAGAAGTAAAATGTGGATTCCGGATTTTTCTTTTCTCATCTATTTCTCATCCACAGGACAAACAGGTCCACTGACGACGCGGTCTCCCAGGTACTGCACAGCACCCTCTCTCACCTTGACCGCCAGAAGGGGGGCTATGTGAGACTGTTGTTCATTGACTACAGCTCAGCGTTCAACACCATAGTCCCCACCAGACTGGTGGACAAGCTGATCGAGCTGGGTCTGAGCTCCGCCCTGAGCGCCTGGGTACTGGACTTTCTGAGTGAAAGACCCCAGGCGGTCAGGGTGGGGGGTCAGACCTCCAACACCATCACCCTAAGCATCGGGTCCCCCCAGGGCTGTGTTCTGAGCCCCCTGCTGTACTCACTGATTGTGTGGCCAAGTTCAGCTCCAACTCCATAGTGAAGTTTGCAGACAACACGTGGTGGTGGGGCTGATCTCGGACAACGACGAGAAGGCCTACCGGGAGGAGGTTGAGGTACTGGAACGCTGGTGCCAGGACAACAGCCTGCTCCTGAACATTGGTAAAACCAAGGAGCTGATCGTGGATTATAGGAGAGGACATCAGGAGACACACACACCACTGAGGATAAACGGGGCTACCGTGGACAGGGTGAGCAGCTTTAAGTACCTGGGGGTCCACATCTTAGAGGATCTGACATGGACAACACACATAGACTCAGTCGTAAAAAAGGCGAAGCAGCGCCTCTACCACCTGAGACAGTTAAGGAAGTTCAGAGTATCTGGGAAGATACTCCAGTCCTTCTACTCCGGAGCTGTAGAGAGCATCTTGACTGGAAACATCACTGCCTGGTATGGAAACAGCACGGCACAGGACAAGAAGGCCCTACAGAGAGTGGTGCGCTCAGCCGAGCATACCACGGATATTGCACTACCTCCCCTGCAGGTTCTATACAACAAGAGGTGCAAATCCAGAGCCTGCAGAATAATGAAAGACCCTCACCACCCCAACAACAGCCTGTTCCAGCTGCTGAGGTCAGGCAGACGCCTGCGAACCCCAGCTACTAGGACAGAGAGACTTTGGCTCAGCTTCTTCCCCCAGGCCATCAGAGCCTTGAACACTGAACTCTCTACACACAAACACACATGAGCACACACACGACACGCACGCTGTACACGCTCGCACACTAGCAGCCACTTTAACATGAGCAAGCACACACTTATGCTGCACACGCCCACACTTATGGCCACTAAGGAAAGGTCACTTTAAAAATAGTATAGTAACAGTAACAGTGTATATGCACTACCAAAGGACCTAGCATGTCCTCCATGCTCTGTAAATAACTTATGTACAAATACCGATATGCCCTACTATGTTACCTGTTTACTGCACAATGTTGTTTTATTGGATTCTATTATATGTTTATTGCACAATGTTGTTTTATTGGATTCTATTATATGTTGTTACTACTGTATTGCACATCGTTGCGGGCAAGACCACCCGCATTTCATTGTATACTTGTATGCCGTGACAAATAAAACTCTTGACTTGACTTGACTTGACTTGACATTTTCATTGAGTCCATTCCAAAAGGGTGCATTACCATCTGGGAGACGATAGGGGGCGGTTCTTTCACATCTGAGCTCCTACAGGGGCTGCATACCAACGGGAGACTCGGTTGATGAAATATGAATTCAGATCGCTAATAAAAAAATAAAACGCTAATAAATGTCGTGGGCATTCAGGCATTGGGCTGATTAAACGTGATATGATGTTTTGGGCATTGAAAGTATAAGGCCCACTTGCAGGTTAAACCCTACTCTTCAATTATGGGTAGTTTACATAATTGGTATCTAATTTCATTATTTATTTTTTCCCATTTGACGCCGGAAATTCCACCCAGAAAGGGTTAAAAATGTCCATGCACGAATAACATGTATGGAGCCAATCAAAAAGCTTATCAGACGCTATCAGGGCTGTGACGTCACTGCAGGTAACTCCCCTACCTCTCATCCACTACAATGGCGTTTGACGAGTGCAGAAAGCTATTTCCTTGATCCAAATGGACGCCTTACAAGATGCAAATGGGTTTAATCGTCGGAGAGACTTTGATGGACCAGGTACTACTGCATTTTTGGTTATAAGGTTTTTAATGTCGTAAAAAAAAGAACTACATGTACCACTAGGCAGCCTGTTGTTCAGTACGCGGCGCTATTGGCTATCGCCTTATCCCCGGGTCATAGTACCTGTTATGGTTTGAAACCGACCCCAATAGCACAACACAAGACAGGTATTAGAGTAAGCCAAAACAGGGCAATATTTATTATATAACAAAAAGCGGCACAGTCCCTTTAAGGGAGAACACAAAAAACACTAGAGTCCATGAAATATGAAAACTGCGGCACTGTGCCTTTAACAGGCGAACAGGCTAAGGGACTAGGGGCAATGGAAAGGGGGACAGGGACAGAGGCCCGGAGAGGCGGGCTAGAGACAGGGACAGAGGCCCGGAGAGAGGGGCTGGGGACGGGGACAGGAATCCAACGGCGGAGGCCTGGCACAGGGGCCCGACGGTGGAGGCCGGGCACGGGGATCCTCTTCCGTCCCTACACAGAGTAGGGCTCTGCTGCTCAGAAAGGAATCCTCCTCCTCCTCCTCGGATGCTGCAGACGGCCAGCGCAGAACAAAGGGGGTCCCAGAAGACCGGGGCGAGAACACGCCATCCCCCCGTGGAATAGGGAGCGATGGCGAGCCGGGGTCCGAGGGAGAACACGCCATCCCCCCGTGGAATAGGGAGCGATGGCGAGCCGGGGTCCGAGGGAGAACACGCCATCCCCCCGTGGAATAGGGAGCGATGGCGAGCCGGGGTCCGAGGGAGAACACGCCATCCCCCTGTGGAATAGGGAGCGATGGCGAGCCGGGTTGACGTCTGGAGTGGGAACACTGGAGTCCTCCCGTAGAGAATTAGAGAGCGAAGGCGGTGTCCCACTCCAGGCACACGGCGACAGGTGGTGATGGCTGGCACGTCGTCTCACGCCGGAGACGCGGCAGGTGATGGTAGCAACAAGATGGCACGACGTCTGGAGTGAGAACAAAGGGATCCTCCCGTGGAAGTATAGAGAGCGAAGACGATGTCCCACTCCAGGAAACGGCAGTAGATGGTAACGTACAGAACCAGCGTACAGAACACAGAACGACCCGCCAAGGACTGGAGGTGAGTCTGCAAGCTAAGTACTCTCCCGAGCTGATCGCAAACTCCCAACAGGTGCGTGAAGGTAGGGGAACAAGAATGTCCAAAGGTGGGGGCTGGTGAAGAGTAGGAGACAGGGAAAAGTCCTCGCAAGGGTGGGGGCTGGTGAAGAGTAGGAGACAGGGAAAAGTCCTCGCAAGGGTGGGGGCTGTTGAGGAGAGTAGACAGGGAAAAAGGTCCAGGGACAGGCGAATCCTCACAGTACCAAGCTGGCTATATGGCTCTGGCTAACGTTAACGTTACCCCGCTAACGTTAGCATTATGTCTACTGTCGTGAACCATTTTAAATCGGGGCATGTAGAAGAGTTTCGGAAACGAGTAAAATGTGCAGGTCCTCTTCTCAGACCTGTGGGGCAAAGCACTGCACGCATCATGTCGGCTAGCAAGCTAGCTAGCTACACGTCACGGCATGTTGATAGCACGATAGTAGCCCCTTTCATGACTGATGCACTCGGTCACGAAACGGGCTACCACGATAGCTAAGTTCGATAGCATAAGTTCCCTGGCAGAATACTTTGTTTGTGAGGACAAAGGTATACAAAGAGGAGAGAACCATTTTAAATCGGGGCATGTTAGGAGTTTCGAGAATGCTGGCTAGCAAGCTAGCTAACTTAGCTACTAACGTTATATACACAATATGTACAACGACACAATGATTTACATTAGTATTTACAAATATGGTAACGTGGTTGTGGCTTTTACAAATAGTGGTTGAATGAATGAATGAATGAAAACTTTATTTAACAGATTGCAGAATGGGTACAATACAGTACGGCTCAATACATACAATTGTTAAGGGGATGCAGACCTGAGAAAGACGTTTGTCTTGTTTCCATCAGGGTCCCCCATTTTCAATTCATATAGACATATATGACATACATGACATACAGATAGTCAGTACTGCTACATCTATACATTTATGACATACCAGATTTGCAAATACAGTACTGTTTGTGATACAGAAGGAGTCAAGAAAAGGGAGTATATACATTTGACGTAGAAACTGTACATTGGAGGTTGGGTGGGGGGGGTCGGGTACATTGGGATATTGACAACCATACTGGGTAATTTACATTGGAGGTGGTTGGGGGGGGGGGGGGGCGGGGGGCACACTGTATAAACAAGTAACACTGTACATTGAGGGGGGGGGGGGAGGAGACACTGTACAAACAAACACAATTGTACATTGAACTATTGACAAAACCATACTAGGTAAATGACTGTACATTGGAGGGGGTTGGAATGATTGGGTTAGGATATTTACAGGGGCCAGTGTTGAATTGCAGTCTCCCGTAGGTGTCCCTTGAGAGAGGTTTTGAAAGTGGGTAGTGATCCACATTCCTTTACAGCTTTGGGTAGGGCGTTCCACATTGATGTGGCATAATTGCGAAACGTGTTTAGTCCCTTATTTGAGCCGAATCTGGGTTTGACATGATTTGTGGAGCTCCCTCTGGTGTTGTGATCGTGGTATTCACTGACCTTTGGGAAGTATTTTGACATGTACATGGGTACCTTGGTCGTGTAGTGTATCTTGTAGACCAGGCCCATTGCAAGTTGTTGTACTCTGTCGTCTACTCTAAGCCATCCTAGGTTGTCGAAGTGGGCAGGGGTGAGGTGGGTTCTAGGAGTAAGGTCAAGCAGTAGTCTGACCAGTTTGTTTTGAGATGTTTGTAATTTTGTTTTTAGCGCCTTTGAGGTGCTTTGGTACCATGAGGTGCAAGCATAGTCGTAGTACCCCTGAATGAGTGCTCCTGCCAGAGTCTTCAGGGTGTTCTTGTTTACCAGAGAGGAGATCCGGTACAAGAATCGAGTTCGTTGGTTGACTTTTTTTATTACATTGGATGCCATTTTGTCACAGGAGAGATTAGCCTCTAGGATGGACCCCAGGTAGGTAATTTCATCTTTCCTTGTGACAATATTGTCACCCACTGTAACTGAGAAGCCGTCGGTCTTGCTGAGTTTGTTATTTGAACCGAAGAGAATGGACTCTGTTTTGCCCATGTGTAATGATAGTTTGTTATCAGCGAGCCATATGCAGATTCTGCCTAGTTCCGAGCTGAGGGTTTTTTCAACCTGTAACTTGTTCTTGTCAGAGACCAGCAGGGCTGAGTCGTCCGCAAACAGGAACAAGTTGCAGTCACAAGCTGACGACATGTCATTTGCATAAATTAGGAACAGTAGCGGTCCTAGTATGCTTCCTTGTGGAACACCACAGCTCACTGTGAGGGGGGGGGATAGGGTACCGTTTACCTCCACCATCTGTTCCCTCCCCTCAAGGTAGGATTGCATCCAGCTCACTGATAGACTATCAAAACCAATTGCTTTTAGCTTGTCAATCAGAATGGAGTGATTGACCGTGTCAAAGGCCTTTTGTAGGTCCAGCATGACCATGCCGCAGTATTTGCCTGCGTCCACCTCTTGTTTGATGTGGTCATTCAAATAGAGAAGGCATGTGTCAGTGGAGTGGGATGTTCTGAAGCCAGATTGGGTTAGCTTTAGAGATAATCTTGCTACAAGATGCGCTTCATCCCAGCACTACCGGCGCACTGCCAGCGTTTTTCAGCTTTCAACCATGGATTAAAATATGAACGTGCGTGGTGATTGTGGTTGGGCGGACAAAATGTTTGATAAAAAACGCTAAAACTGGGTCAATTTCAAAAAAAATATTCCCCCTCTTCATGAAAGTCACAGTTGGCCTAGTCACATTGTTTATTGAACAAAAATACAACATGCAAGTGGGCCTTTAACAATTGTGTGTATTGAGTCGTACTGTATTGTACCCATTCTGCAATCTGTTAAATAAAATGTTCAATCAATCAATGAATGCCATGTTTCTCTCACTGCAAGATACAAGTGCGGGACAAAGCGGACGCTCTTGACGCTCTTGAACGCGCCTCGTCACGGGTCCTCATCTCCCGTTGCATGCCGGAGAGTGTAGTTTGTTATCATTATATAGAAGATGGTAGACGTACAGCCGCCACCCCTTCGATCCTTGGACGATTTTGTTCTGGGTTCGGCCCGGTTCGCCCCACCCGATGTTCGTAACTTAGAAAGATGGAACAACAGAATAATCAACAACCTGTTGTACTATCAGACCAATTATTTCGTATCCGCCGTAGGATTGTTTGTCATCGTCGGGTAAGTTCCATCATTCTGACGTGGTCATATCTGCTAGAAATAGGTCGTCTCCCCCCCCCCCCCCCTCTCTCTCTCTCTCTCTCTCAGAACATGCTGGAAATACATATTTAAAGGCGGTGTTCAGATCCGTTTCATTTGTGTTCTAGCTGTTGTGGCTGTTATTTGAACGCTGTGAAACGTTTGGGTTTGACTCAAACCGTTTGATCATGTAGCTTTGACTAACATGAATGAATGAATGAATGAATGATGAATGAATGAATGATAACTTTATTTAACAGATTGCAGAATGGGTACAATACAGTACGGCTCAATATAATTGTTAAGGGGATGCAGACCAGAGAAAGACGTTTGTCTTGTTTACATCAGGGTCCCCCATTTTCAATTCATAGTGACATTTATGACATACACAACATACATGACATCTATGACATAGGGTGTTACTTATTTTGTTCCCTGCATAGGGATACAAACATGACAAACAGGTATATTGTGACATGCAAATATGCATGTATATGCAAATATACAGTACTGTTACCCAGAGATCCTAACAGAAACTATCACACAGACAGACTGTCATGCACACACACACACAAACACACACACGCAAACTCACCACCAAACAACAATCTATCTTGCTCGTATAGCCTACTCAGTACCTACTGCCTACTCTGTCCTGTGTCAATTCATTCATCCATCTATCCCTCCATCCATCCCTCTCCAACCCCTCCCAGAGTATGGAGTATCTCCACCCTGCCTGCTTGACATTATGATCAGGGTAAATTACAGGTCAGCCGTCTCCACCTTTGTTCTGGTGCAGAATAAGAATCTACTAGGGCTGCTCGATTTATGGCAAAAATCATAACCATGATGATTATTCCGATTGATATTGAAATCACGATTAGCAGCCACGACTGTAACAAATCTTGCACAGTAGCCTAGCTTAGCACAAATGAATGGAAGCGGATACGGACCAGTTAGCCTATAGCTTAAAACTCCAGGAGAGGTGTTTTTGGCCAACAGCCAAGCTAGTAGGGATGGGCATTAAAAATCCAGATCGATTGATCGCATGCTATACTCGAGTGATCGTGTATTACTCGAAAAGGGGAAAAAAATATTTTAGAATAATCTTTTATTAAAAATTTTTTTTTACTTAATTTGGTTCATTCACGTATATGTTTAAGGAAACCTACAAACAGTTATAATCTTACACATGTGAAACAAATATGTAAACAAAAAATTGAATATTCATTTTTTTTCATAAAAAATATTAATAATTTAAGATCGATTTTTCTCATACCTCCGAGTAATTGATTACTCACGCCCATCCCTACAAGCTAGCTGGTCCGTGTCCATATCCGCTTCTAAAAGTGCTTGTTTTTGCCACTGAAACAGAATCTCGCTCTCGAGTTGTTGCAGGAAGACAACACTGGAAGCTGTGGAGTATGAGAGCATAGGGTGGTACAGCCCTAGACTTAGTGATGACAACCAGGCTGAACATTGATAAAGTAGAAGTAATCGAATGACCTATATCTGACCATCACTGTGTATTCTTCAATGCTAACCTAAACCTAAACCTAGACAAAAATGGTAACGTTGTAAAGCGAAGAGTACTAGATGACATTTCAGAAGAGAAGTTCTCAAACATCATGAGACAAACTGAACCATCCAGCCTGGACTGTTCTTTAAACTGCATGGTTGAAAATCTCAACAACACCCACTGGATGCTGTTGCTCCATTAAAGGTAAAAAGAAAAGTCAAGTGACAAAATCTCCCCATGGTTAAATAATAGCAGTGTTGGTCAGACAAAGAGAATCTGTAGAGCTGCTGAACGAAAATGGAGGAAAACCAAGCTCACGGTCCACTGCGATGTATATAACGAAGCCATGACTGCCTATAACAAAGAAATATGAGTGGCAAGAAAGGACTATTTTTCTAAGATTATCACAGAGAATGTTGGAAACTCTAGAATATTATTCTCAGCCATCGACCAGCTACTCAACACTGCCCCCACCCCTCCACAGTCATCTGCATCAAAATGTGAAGAACTAGCATTATTTAAGCGAATATTCGAGTATTGCAAGCCTAAATATTATAAATACATCGCTTCTGACTATACCAACTATAGGCCGATATCCAACCTCTCATTCATCAGCAAGATACATGAACAAATTTTCTCAATACAAATAAACTCCTTTCTCAAAGAAAACAACATCATGGAGGAATTTCAATCAGGCTTCAGAATGCACCATAGCACTGAAACTGCTCTTACAAAAATAATTAGTGACCTCAGAATAAACTCTGATGCAAACAAAGTCTCAATTCCCGCCCTATTAGATCTAAGCGCAGCGTTTGACACCAACTGGTTCAGAACATATATCAAAGGGAGAAAATATTACGTCAGGCTTGGAGATCATTCTTCTGAGAAACATGACACCTACTTCGGAGTTCCACAGGGGAGCTGCCTTGGTCCATTATTATTCTCACTATTCTGCAGCCCGACTGCTAACTAGAACCAAAAGGAGAGAGCACATTAGTCCAGTCTTAGCTGCTTTACACTGGCTTCCTGTAACATTTAGAATTGACTTTAAGGTCCTTCTCCTTACATACAAAGCTCTAAATGGACAGGAACCTAGCTACATCGCCAACACTCTAATAAATTACACACCAGCAAGAACACTGCGATCATCAGCTGCTGGACTACTAGAGGCTCCCAGAAACAGTCAAAAGAGGATCGGTAATGCAGCCTTTATCAACTATGCCCCAAAACTGTGGAACAAACTACCCCAAAACATCAGAGAAGCCAACTCGCTAGACATCTTTAAAAGACAGCTTAAAACATATCTCTTTGCTCAGGCATTTCACTGTGGGGTAATGCAGGCAAATATTTGATGCTCTGTTGTGAGGAGAAGATGACTTTTGACCTAAATCTTATCAAAGTTGTTTAACATTCCAGTTACGTACATCGTGAACATCACCGCCTAACCAAGGTTGATTCTCCTAACTGGGCCATTTTCATCTGATTGAACAATCTTATCACACTTTTTACTGTAACCTTGCTATTTACATTTTTAATTTTTATGCTCGCTTATGCCTGTATTTTTTACTGTTGTTGTATGTCCGTTCTATTTTATAATTTTTAGAAACTTAAATATTTTAAACTATTTTATTATTTGTATTACTGAATGAAACTGTAAACAGCCTATTGGGATGCTAGATCCTAATGTGAAACACTGATTTACCACACCTTGCTATGCTCGCTCATGCCTGTATTTTTTACTGTTGTGAAGCACTTTGAACTGCAACCTCTGTATGAAAAGTGCTATACAAATAAAGTTATTATTATTATTATTATTATACATGCTGCCACTCGGAGACATCATTAGAAAACACAATGTATGTTTCCATAGTTACGCAGATGACACACAATTGTACATCTCCGCTGAACCAAATGATCACACAGATATTAACTCCATTTCTGCCTGTCTCTTAGCAATAAACAAATGGATGACGAACAACTTCCTCAAATTAAATGAGGGCAAAACTGAAATCCTACTAGTTGGTCGTATAACAAAAAGAGAAATGTTACAGAGCAATATGGGGCAACTTACTCCTTGGATCAAACCCGAAGTTACAAGTATTGGTGTTATAATAGACTCAGACCTAAGCTTTAAATCACACATCAACAAGGTGACAAAAACATAATTTTTCCACCTTAGAAACATAGCTAAGGTACGGCCATTTATAAATAAAAAAGACGCTGAAAAACGGATCCATGCCTTTATCTCAAGCCGACTTGACTACTGTAATGCACTCCTCACTGGCCTCCCAAAAAAAACAGAACAACTCCAACTCATTCAAAACTCGGCAGCTAGGCTACTAACTAGAACCAAGGGGAGAGACCACATCAGTCCAGTATCAGCTAACCTACACTGGCTTCCAGTAACATTTAGAATTGATTTCAAGGTCCTCCTCCTTATATACAAAGCACTAAATGGAACAGGACCAAGCTACATTGCAAATTCTCTCGTCAACTATGTGCCTCCTAGAACATTGCGATCATCTACTACTGGTCTATTGAAGGTTCCAAGCCACAGTCTAAGGAAAATCGGGGATGCAGCCTTTGCAAACTATGCACCAAAGTTATGGAACACACTACCTATGGGCTATGGACATTAGGCAAGCTAGATCTCTTAATTAGTTAATATTTTCAAAAATAAGCTAAAAACTTACCTCTTCACCATAGCCTTCTAATACACTCCGCTGTTGATTGTACTGTAGCACAATTTTACTCTGTCCATTCTATTGTCCATTCTATTGTATTGCACTGCACTGTTGCATAATTTTACTATCTATTCTATTCTACTATTTTATTGCACTGTATTATTTTACTCTGTCTATTGCTTTTTATTACAGGTTCAAAACTGTCAGGTATTAAACTGTGTGGGTATCAAACAAGAGACTGTCAGGCTTTAAAACTGTGTAGGACCCAGGCCTAGAACTGCACCCTGAGAGGGAGGTTTGCCCTGGGTGGGAGGTTCGAAGGGTCAAAGTGGGTATCAAACAGGAGGGGAAACTGTCGAGTTTTAAAATGTGAATACCAAACAGAGAAGGTAAAAAGACGACTTTGAACTGTTGAACAGTAATCTTTTTTTGCTCTGTCTATTTTATCTTACTCTTTTGTCTATTTTATCTTACTCTTTTTATTATTGTCTATTTAAAACTGAATCAAACCATAAACAATGTGGCCTGTTGGGATGTTAGATCCTAATGTGAAAAACTGTGATTTTATATGTCTGCACTTTATGTGCTAATTTTATGCCTGTCTTTTTTCTGTTGTGAAGCACTTTGAGCTGCAGTTTCTGTATGAAAGGTGCTATACAAATAAAGTTGATTATTATTATTATAAGGAGGGTTCTATGGATAGTACGCTTAGCGTTACCGTGAAAAGTTTGTTAAGGTTAGCATTATCTAAAATCTAAAATGGATTGCTGCTGCCATGCTCTTTAATATGTAGTGTATACATCATAATAGTTTCCCTAAATAAGTACTTGAGCACTACTTGAGTAATTCATGAGAGTACTCGATCTGGGAAAACATTACTCGTGCCCATGAGTCAGGACAAAAGACTTCGTCAACTTTACCCACCTTCCCCCAATCTGACCCACCCGTCTGGGGTCGCGTTCGGACCGGACGCTCCTTGGCTACACCGGTGATCAATCATTTTTGCCATCAGCAGTGATTGGTCAGTTCAGGACCGTTCAGAGCCGGAGGTGGTCATTTGATGGAGGGGCCTGTCAAATGACACTCGCCGGATATATTGTCTTGTAACTCGAGAACCAAAGCACGCAATTTTGGTTGAGTGTGGTGGCGATCGAAAGGCGGCAAATTCAACTTTCAAACAGTGTATTGGATGATTGGCGAAATATGCAGCCCGAGCCGACAGACGAGAGCAAAGTGCCGCCACGCACGGGCATGACGGCCCGTATGAGGGCCGTTGGACATTAGTATTAGTTGAATTCATGACGTTGTGTTTGGTTTCTCTCAGGTATTTCCAGTAGGATTCATGACGTTGTTTGGTTTCTCTCAGGTATTTCCAGTAGGATTCATGACGTTGTGTTTGGTTTCTCTCAGGTATTTCCAGTAGGATTCATGACGTTGTGTTTGGTTTCTCTCAGGTATTTCCAGTAGGATTCATGACGTTGCGTTTGGTTTCTCTCAGGTATTTCCAGTAGGATTCATGACGTTCTGTTTGGTTTCTCTCCGGTATTTCCAGTAGGATTCATGACGTTGTGTTTGGTTTCTCTCAGGTATTTCCAGCCCTTCCAGCTGCTTCTGGGGGCCACGGTCGTCACCTTGCTCTTCCTGGGGTTTGTCTGGGCTGCCGAGAACCAGGCTCCCATTCGCCGTTTCCGTAGAAACCACCCGTCAGTCTGCCTGCTGGCTATCCTATTGGCCAGTTACCTTCTCCTGTCAGTGCTGGGTGGCGTGGCCGTGTTCCTGTTTGGAATCGCTTTCCCTATTCTGGGTAAGACGTACACACACACGCACACAAACATTTAGAATCTTTATTTATGTCCACATAAAGACAATGCAATCGGTTGTGTGATAGTAAAGGGTTAACCTTCTGTCGCGTGGCAGTGAAAGGGTTAACCGGCTGTTGTGTGGCAGTGAAAGGGTTAACCTTCAGTTCTGTGTATTGTCGCAGTGAAAGGGTTAACCGTTTTGTTAGCGCGGCAGTGAAAGGGTTAAAGGACACATATCATCAGTGCAATTGGACATTGTGGGTTATCCTGTTACATTCGTGCCCAAATTGGCAATGGCAACCAAAGTTACACACACACACACACACATAGGATGATGAACCTGACAATCAACACACAGCTCATGGGTACAGATAGCAGCGTCTTCTCCAAATTGCGTGGTGTTACGGTTCAGGTAGGTGTGCTGGACCCAAATGCAGAATAGAAGATGCGGAAACGATGGTTGCTCTTTCTCAACAAAAATACTGTTTCTTTATTTTGAAACGTTTAGAGCAAATATGAGGATGTTTTGAGACGCACAGTCTCCACAATAATGAGAACGGCTGAGACGCACAGTCTCCACAACTCGATATAATAATAAACAAAACAAAACAAAACAAGATTAAACATAATCGAATAAGGGCAGACGCAGCATCCTCCAGGCCGGGAGCGATGCGAGACTCCATAGTAGACAGCGTACTCACGGTAACGTTAGGTGAAGAACTGACAAAGAGCGAACACAACAACAGGTGAGAATTATGAAGGAGAGTCAACTACACACAGCAGGTGTTAATTAGCAATCAGGACAAATTAGGAGAGAGGAAAAGGGTGAAATACTCCAGGGTGGCGCTAGGGCTTTTACTCCTAAGTGAGAGCAAACGGCCCAAACGTTACAGCGCGGCTGCCAATAATAGCTGACATTGAGCAATATCTTGCTAACTGTTTGGCTCTTCCCTTCGGAAGACCGGCCATCTGAAGGCCTCTAACAACACCCAACTTATGAACATGACCCAGGCTTCCAAATATGAAGACTAAAAGTTTACAGTTGTAGCCCAGTTGTGATATGGTATGCTCTAACAGTTGATACTTCAACATTTTGGTTGTAAAGGCTTCTTCTAGACTGTAGTCAAACGTACAGCCAACTTCTAGAATGAGAACCTGTCTGTTATTCTCATTAACAATAACAACATCGGGGGTGTTTGCTGAAATATCAGAGAACAGTGAATTGTCACTACACAGATTGAACATACATGGCTTCACACTGGTGTGCTTATACAGCTTATATGTTGCAGGTGACCCGAGTGTGGAACTGACACTGTCTGCAATCAGATCCACGATCCTATCATGCTTACAAATGTAGAGCCCTTTGTATGCCTGACAACCATTGAGGATGTGAGACATGGTTTCTGGTGTATGCAGTGTGGGCTATGACTGCCAGGGAGCCAGATGGAAAGGTTGAGCTTCGATGGTAAAACCTGTAGCCTAGCTTTTAAAGTGAAGAAGATGATGATGCTCTCATCAATAGCAAAACAAATTTTAAACTGCGTGCGAGACAGAGTGGTCAGCGGCAGGGAGACAAGCAAGCTTCCAGTTTAAGCTCAGTCCAGTGTTGACGTTGTTGTTGTGCCGACATGAGATAGCCACAGGCATTGGTAACACACACACACATACACACACACACACATGCACACACACACACAGACAGCAGATGATGAATACTGTTAAGCTATATGCTGCTTAAGTCTAATATCTCTCTCCCTGTCTCTCTCTCTGTCTATCTCTCTCTCTTTCTGTGTCTCTCTCTGTTTTATGTCTCCCCTCCCCCTCTCTCTCTGCCCACCCCTTCCTCTCTTTTCCCCTCTCTCTGACTCCATCTCTCTCTCTGCTGTATGTCTCTGTCTCTCTACCCCCTCTCTATCTTTTCCTTGCTCTCTGATTCTATCTCTCTCTTTCCTCTCTCTCTCTCTCTCTGACTCCATCACTCTGCGCCCTCTCTCTCTGTCTATTCTCCTCTATCTTTCTGTCTCTCTTTCTCTCTTTGTGTGTGTTTGTGTACGTGTGTGTCTCTCTCTGTCTCCCGTTCTCTCTTTCTCTCTGTGTGTCTCTGTCTCTCTCTCTCTCTCTCTCTGTCTCTCTGTCTCTAGTGGTTCTGGTCCATGCATCGGTGAGGCTGAGGAGTCTGAAGAACAAGCTGGAGAATAAGTTGGAGAGCATCGGTCTGAAGAGGACACCCATGGGACTCCTCCTGGAGGCGCTGGGCCAGGAGCAGGAGGCCGGCTCATAGGAGAGGAGAGGAGGAGGAGGAGAGGAGGGAGAATCTTTACAGAGAGGTTGAGACAGGAATGAACGGTGACAAAATAGAGGTAAAAGAAGAAAGCTTAAGTTGAAGGAGAGAGAGAACAGAACCGAATGTATATCGGACAACTGAAGGAGAATTAAGAGAGGATTAAGAGATGGAATAACAAATAGAATGCATCATACCAGAAGGTTTCAGGGTTTCCAGGTGATGGTTGGATGCTCTCTGGGTATTTCTCCAGCATGACCGCATTGTTATTTTGCACATATTGATCATCCTATGGATATTGGAGCCAAAAGAACATAAGTGCAGGAGGTTTTGACTAATTTAAACATTTCACTAACTTCACAGTCAAAGACATCTCTTTGGCAAGTTAGTCTCTTACTTAATACGTATGTTCTTTGACAGAGTTACACGCCGCAGAAGTACAGATAACTGTACCTGCTGGAAAGTGAATGAGAACGCAAACTAAATATGTTTCGACTTTAGTTATGTATCAAGAACAGGTTTTTCTTGTTTTTCTTTTTCATCAGTACGTCATTTACAATGCCACTATCCACGTCTTAAGATAAGTCTGCCATTTTTATTCTCCATACTGTAAACATGGGTGGACGACCCGGGTCTCATGGGTGTAGAGCATTCCCCCTGGAAATAAAAGCCGGCTACTTGAAGGCTCGCCAAACAGGATGATGGAAATTAGCAGAGATATTGATGTAGCTTTTTAATTCCAGCATAAATGCAGTGTGTAACTTAAATACAGATGTAAACACTTAAGCTGTGCTGTGTTGCTGTAAAGAAATGCAAACCTTCTCCTCTCTCTGCAGCTTCCTCAGGTTTTTAAGTTGAGAAGGACTGACAAAAGAAACAACATATTATATGAAGATAAACCTAAAAAAAAAACACTGAGTCAGAATGAGGATGTTTGGTGTTCAGAACAAGTTAACACTGAAGTCGTAGAAGACTAGAAGCCGTCTCTTACAGCGAGGCCTAGAAAGCAGCCATCCCTTACAGCGAGGCCTAGAAAGCAGCCATCCCTTACAGCGAGGCCTAGAAAGCAGCCATCCCTTACAGCGAGGCCTAGAAAGCAGCCATCCCTTACTGCGAGGCCTAGAAAGCAGCCATCCCTTACAGCGAGGCTTAGAAAGCAGCCATCCCTTACAGCAAGACCTAGAAAGCAGCCATCCCTTACTGCGAGGCCTAGAAAGCAGCCATCCCTTACTGCGAGGCCTAGAAAGCAGCCATCCCTTACAGCGAGGCTTAGAAAGCAGCCATCCCTTACAGCAAGACCTAGAAAGCAGCCATCCCTTACAGCGAGGCCTAGAAAGCAGCCATCCCTTACTGCGAGGCCTAGAAAGCAGCCATCCCTTACAGCGAGGCCTAGAAAGCATCCATACCTTACAGCAGTGTTTCTCAAAGTGGGGGGCGCGCCTTGAGATTTAGAAAAAAAAAAAATTGGATTACAGAAAATTATCACTAAAGTGCTATCTGTTGCAGCTGCAATGTTCTCCATGAAAATACCATTTCTCAAAATCTGAAAATCATTATTTAATAAAACAGAAAAGGATCACCAAGTTACTCTGGATAAAAAAAAAACTTTACAGACAACATTGAGACAAAGCTTCCTGACACATCTCCATCCAAACTCTTGGAAGAACTCTTTGAAATCTCATCTGATACCACCTAGAGAGCTAGTTTCAGAGTGTGGTGCTGAGTACCAAGTATCTCATCTCATGGCCCACCAAGTATCTCATGATGCAGCAGTTAAGGTGTTGATACCATTTAGCACCACATACAGTATCTGTGTGAAGCTGGCTTTTCATCCATGACAGCTCTGAAAACAAAATATAGGGCCAATTTGAAAGGTCACGATATTGGTGTTTACATTTACATTTAGTCATTTAGCTGACGCTTTTATCCAAAGCTTGTTCTGTACGACAAGCCATCAGGAAGGGCACAACTCTATCAGCTGAGCAACAATGTTCATCAAAGTGTTGAGTGCTACAGTGTAGGTTAGTTTATTAGGACAAGTGCATGACAGTACGGTTAGTTAGGGTTAGATTTTAATATTTTTTTTTATTCAGATAATGGTTGAAGAAGTGCGTCTTTAGTCGACGGCGAAAGATTGGACGTGTTTCGGCTGTCCTAACTGGGGTGGGTAGTTCATTCCACCATTGTGGGGCAAGGACTGAGAATAGGCGACTTCTCTTTGATGACCCTCCCGGAGCTTGGATAGGAGTAGGTCTGAGGCGGCCAGAAGATGCAGAGCGTAGGGGTCTTGAGGGTGTGTAGTTAGAGACCATTGACCTGAGGTAGGCGGGAGTGTTATTTCAATAAATTTAAACATGGCCCATTTCATGACTATTTTGTTGGGGCGAGGGGGGGGGGGGGGGGGGCAAAATATTTTGGTCCGCCAAAGGGGGGCCTGACAGAAAAAGTTTGAGAAGCACTGCCTTACAGCGAGGCCTAGAAAGCAGCCATACCTTACAGCGAGACCTAGAAAGCAGCCATCCCTTACAGCGAGACCTAGAAAGCAGCCATCCCTTACAGCGAGACCTAGAAAGCAGCCATCCCTTACAATGAGGCCTAGCAAGATGGGTTTGGATTTATTACTTAACTTATACGTCAGTATTACGTCAGTTGGTTCAGGATCAATGCTGTGACTTAACAAGTTGGTAAATAATTTAAATGCAAAACGACAGTTGGATGTCCAGTCCCCTGAGAGTGAGTGACATATCTGAAAGGATTAATCAATATGATTACTTCATTACAGTAGACTAGGGGCTGTTCAAACTGACCGTTTACAAAATGTCCACAAGTCCGTCCATTAGCTGCTGTGTGGCTACAGTATATATGACAAACGTTCAAACTGCTAATATCCAATTCCGCTAATTACTACAAAAACCTTTTATGAAGCTCAGGATACTGTGTCAGCATTACAAGTACCCCAATGACACCTGTAGAGGACCAGACCAGTATGGTGATAAACTGTCCTTGAAAGAATATATATATATAATACATCCACAGATATTTTAGAATGGTGTGGAATAAAAGTATTGCTTTTCCCCCAAAAAAGGTTATTGATTCATTAATTTATAATAATAATAATAAAACGAATATGTGTGCTGATTAATAAAGGGGCTAAAACTCATATTACACCAATATGATCCTTCAACTGATCCTCTTCCAGTAGGTAGGTAGATGTATTTCTGTCTGATGGGAGATGTCTTTCTGTCTGGTAGGAGATGTCTTTCTGTCTGGTAGGAGATATATTTCTGTCTGGTAGGAGATTCTGTCTGGTAGATATATTTCTGTCTGGTAGGAGATTCTGTCTGGTAGATATATTTCTGTCTGGTAGGAGATATATTTCTGTCTGGTAGGAGATATAGTTCTGTGTGGTAGGAGATATATTTATGTCTGGTAGGAGATATATTTCTGTGTGGTAGGAGATATATTTATGTCTGGTAGGAGATGTATATCTGTCTGGTAGAAGATGTAGCATCTTTCTGCTCCAAAGCATGTGATCGACTTCTTTAATAAGAGGCTACCTCTTTGTTTTGTGTGACTGTGAAATACTGTAGATTGAAGGGCAGTTTATCATCATAATGGTCTGGTCCTCTACAGGTATTTTTCTGTCTGGCAGGAGATCTTTTTCTGTCTGGAATTAAATATTGTTTGGTGGAAGATGTCTGGTGGAAGGTGTTTTTCTGTCTGGTGGTAGATGTTCTTTCTATCTGGTAAAAGATGTGTTGGACCGATGTGTCATTACTTTCTAAACGGTCCATCAGAAAAGGACCAATTACGTTCCTCATCAGAGACCCTGAGCCTTTAGCTTTCCAGACTCAAAAACCCTCTGGTTAGGACGAAGCTATGCATCTACTACCACAAACGAATGAAGGCTTTTTCAGTTCACATTGTCAGTGTTAAGATTCCGAAGGATTTCTTGAATAAAAAAAAAACGGAATGTCTTTGTTGGTAAACAACTGAATATCATTGATAAATTCCAAGATATTTTATGTATAAACTATAAAACCCTTGTATTGTTGTTTGGGGAACTTGCTTTTGTCTGTTTTCATTATCACTTTCACTATAGGTCATTCTGTCGGCCCACAAAAATGTTGCCCCCCTCTAGCAGCTACATGTTTCTACCTAGGAGACTGAAATTGGGCATGGAGGTCAAGTGTGTGTGTGTGTGTCCATGCCAATTAGCAAAAAAGGGGGCGTGGCAATGGGAGTGCCCTATCACAAATAGGTTGCAGCTATTTGCAAATTTGCGCTTGTTATTATTAAAGCCTAATATCATTCCAAAGTCCTACTTTATGTTGGACATATTTCGGTACACAAACTACAGGGTAATTACGGTTACTTAATTAAATAAGTTAATTATTACCGTGTAATAACATATAAATTACTTAATTACTTGGTAATGACAAGTAATTATTTTTGGGTTTTCTCGTGAGTGTTTTCTCAGGAAGATTTACAAACAATTGAAATTACCATTTTATTTATATGTTATTACTCAGTAATTACCCTGTAATTTTTGTACCGTAATATGAGATACTACTGATATGTTTAAGTCTCCTCGACCAGGGTTTCATAAAGATTCAGTTCAATGAAAACCGTGTTTTTCAATCTCATTGCATTTTTTTTTACTGAGGAACTGTTGTTGTGAAAATAATGACTAAAAGCCTGTTGATCACTATCCCCCTTGAAGATATTGCATAATGCACTTGGATTACTTGGATTTCGATGCACTTGGATTACTGGGGGAGACAGTGGCTCAGGAGGTAGAGCAGTCGTCTGGTCATCCGATTCCCACTCCACTCGGGCAGCATGTCGAAGTGTCCTTGAGCAAGACACTTAACCCCTAACTGCTCCCGATGAGCAGGTTGGCATGGTTGCCTCTGTCGTCGGTGTGTGAATGTGAGGAACAAATGGTCAAATGCTTTGGATAAAAGTGCTATATAAATGCAAATATATATATATATATATATATATATATATATATATATATATTCTGATTGACCCATCAGTCACGTGAGTAGTGTAAGGACAGAACTGTGTGTGTGTGTTTAGTGGGGTAGGAAAAGAGCATGCATGGTTGACAATTTCAGTAGTTAAAGCGATAATGTGTAATTGTGGCACCTGCTGGCACTGCACTGTCTCTGTGTTTTTAAATACACTCACCTAGAGAGTCTTTGTCGCATCTGTGTGCGTTCTTTTTTCACATGCAGACTTTCTGCAGAGCGAATTCTTGGTTTCTTGGTGGTTGAGGTGCGGCTGTGTATTTGTTTTTCATTGTAAAACATTTGTTTAAAGGGGTTATGCACTGCTATTCCTAGCACTATTTGGGCAACTTTACACACTTCCTGTGAGTCTATGTAACACATCTGTAATTTTTATTCCAAAAATAATCATTGTTTTATATTTCTAATCTTGTACTCAAAACCAGCATTTTTCAGCCTCATGAAAGCAGGCTATTATTGGCTTGGCTCCACCCATACTAGCAGAATGCTTTGAGTGACAGCCACCCACCAAATAGCTCCGCCCATCTCCCCGTCAGAGATTAGGTTTCAGGTTACATACAAATATGGTATGTCATAAATATAGAGATGTAGCAGTACTGTCTATCTATATATATATAATATGTTACCATGAATTGAAATTGGGGGACCCTGATGTAAACAAGACGAAAGTCTTTCTCTGGTCTCCATCATAGCAGTACTGAGCAGTACTGTAGCAATACAAATATGGTATGTCATAAATATAGAGATGTAGCAGTACTGTCTATCTATATATATGTTACCACTATTTGTAAAAGCCACAACCACGTTACCATATTTGTAATAATGTAAATCATTGTGTCGTTGTACATACTGTGTATACACCGTTAGAAGCTAACATAGCTTAGCTTGGTAGCTATTGTGCTAACAACATATCCCGACGTCCGGCTCGCTGGCCGGCATGCACGCCCGACACAAAATGGTTCTCTCCTCTCTGTACACCCCCGTCCCCACGGGTACCCTGCCGGGGAGCCCATGGACGCGACAACGGCGGCAGCCGTAGGGTGCTCGAGCCCGCCGTAACGCTAGTGGTACACAATAGCTATGAGCTAACTAACGCTACGGCCGCCGCTGTTGTCGCGTCCACAAGCTCCCCGGCAGGACACCCGCGAGAACGGGGGCACACAAGGAGGAGAGAACCACCCCAAATCGAGCACTCATGCCGGCCGACAAGCCGGACACCGCGGTTGTTGTTAGCACAATAGTAGCCCACTGTGATGCACCGAGTGGGCCACCATTGATCAACATGCAGCGATGTGTAGCTTGCATGATGCGTGTGCAGTGCTTTGCCACACAGGTCTGAGAAGAGGACCTGCACATGATAGCAACCGGGAGCGTCGCGGAGCATTCAGCCTGCTGGCTACCTAGATCCACTTCAACCAGCCGAGCGTCGGGAGCTCCAGCAGCTTGTCGATGTGCTAATAGCCTGGAGCCAGCTACCGTTAGCTTGCAGAGGCTCCAGCACACCGACAAGCTGTGTAGCCAGCTACCGTTAGCTTGCCGAGGCTCCAGCACACCGACAAGCTGTGTAGCCAGCTAACGTTAGCTTGCAGAGGCTCCAGCACACCGACAAGCTGTGTAGCCAGCTACCGTTAGCTTGCAAAGGCTCCAGCACACGACAAGCTGTTTAGCCAGCTACCGTTAGCTTGCAGAGGCTATTAGCACACCGACAAGCTGTGTAGCCAGCAGGCTGAATGCTCCGCGACGCTGGTTGAAGTGGATCTAGGTAGCCAGCAGGCTGAATGCTCAACGACGCTCCCGGTTGCTAACGCCGGCCCCGGCTGGTGCTAAGTAGCTAGCGATCGCTCCCGAGTCCCGAGAGCTAACGCCGGTCTGTCTGTCGAAGACCGAGGGAACCGCATCAGGCTTCAGCTGATTAGTGATCTTCTGGACAAACCTTCCACCCTGCAGGTAGCAAGAATGGAGGCGGGCATTACTAAAACCACAGAGCCAATCACATCACCGTGCGCTATAAACAGCGCCCTGTGACGTGCACCAGGTCGTCAAATCAACATGACCTGATTTACTAGAGGCAAAGAGGGGATGGGCTGTAGCTGAGGAATTCGCCAATATAGTATTTAGGCCCAAAAACACATTGATACGAACTCCTATTACTATAATACAATGCTAGAGACTGAAAAATGACATTTATAATGCATAGCACCTTTAAATAATAATAAAACAAAATACCCTGTGTTCTTTGGGTGAAGAAATGATCACTTCTCCTTCGTTCTAGGCATACGTAAGGTACCGCGAGAAGGCTGACCAAGCTGGTCACACTAGACCATTGAGGTTAGAGCAGCTAAAGTGAGTGGTGTGTTGTAGCGCAGGTGGTCAATTTGTTCTGTACACACTCCAGAACTTAATTAATTACTAGAAGAATTACACATTGTCGCTTTAAATTAAGCAAAAACGAGTAAATAATGTAAAATCTTAAGGTTTCTGCACAACACCAATGTTGGGATCGTTGAGTGATTATGGATCATTGAGTCACTGTCCTCAACGTTTCCTTTCTATTAATGGTGTTTGAAGTTCTGTTTTTGCCTTTACGTACTTATTTGAATTCATTGCCATTGTGTCTTTGATTGGTGTTTGTAAAATATGCTGCCAGTAAAATGTTCTAAAACATCTTTTTAATAATAAAAGAAAATATGAATTCCATATTGCCCTGTCATCTTCATTCCATGTCAATATTGAGGAGGTGTTAAAGGGGAATGCCACCCATTTTAAAGGAACACGGCAACTTTATGGCAAATTCGCTTATTTGCCGTCTTCCCCGGAGTCAGACAAGAAGATGGATGCGTGCAGTACAGAGAGAGAAAGAGAGACCTGCAGCGTGCTAGCTAGCTTAAACAATGACTGGAAGTGGATACGTACCATTAGCCTACCGTCAAAAGTAACGAAATACACTTTCCAACAACTCCAAAACTGTATTTACCATGTGTAGAAATAACCGCCTCAGCCCCCTCCCTCAATAGCTATCACTGAGGTGCCTTTGAGCAAGGCACTGACTGCACATCCAACCCCTCCGGTGGAGCTGGTCCCGCTTTGACTCCCCCTGGTGCTTGCTGCAAGTAAAAACAGGTCCCTTGTCAAATTGCCAGAGTATATAACCATCAAATGTCTACAATGTATATTGTCATTGTAAATGTACATGCCTAATCTATTCTCTAGGGGTGGAACGGTCTCATTTGTGGCTAAAAGGTAGGCCTGCATTAGGTCATAGAGCATAGCCTACAGAGGGTGGTAGGCAGCCTATAGTTCATAGTTTGGAATCCATCCTAGCCATGATGCTCTGATTGATTGATTGATTGATTTATTGATTGATTTATTGATTGATTGATTGAAAACTGCATTAACAGATTGCAGAATGGGTACAATACAGTACGGCTCAATACACACAATTGTTAAGGGGATGCACACCCCTACTAATGCTTTCAGTCTCCAATGTGATCTCTCCACCTATAGATATATACAGTATGTGAGAGACTTTGATATAGTACGCAGTTATGGAATTCTCATCTAACAACATATCTTCTCAGACTGAGGTCCCTGAGACTAAATCGAATCAACTGGGGGTCTGTGGCCTAATGTGCATCAATGTGGGGGTCCTTGACATGAGAGGCTGAGAACCACTGCCCTACAAAGGCAAAAAGCCTTTCTGCAACCTCAGCATCATCACTGGATGCCTTCATACTTTATTTAAATATTTTCTCCATTTTCTGGTCTATATCCAAAAAAAATTAAATGCAACATTATGAATGGGAACATTGAGACATACGGATTGATGAACTAGGCTCTATACAACACCAGTTAACACCTTCTCTGCCAAGGATGCCTAAACTCGTCATTCCCCGCCATGCTCATTCTGCCAATGACGCCGTAACACGTCATTGAGATCAATATTTCAAAAATCTGTGATCGCAATCATATTTCTCCCCCGGAGACTTGAGATCTACTGTTGATCCCCTCTCAACTCTCCAACGGTTCAAGAGCGCCATCTGGTGGCCGATCGGCGGATCGCCCAAACCGGAAACGGAAGCTGGTGCTCATTCCAATTCAGTCCGATCACTCGCTAATAGTCCCGGGACTCGAGCTAGACACAATGGATAGCAATCCGTTACCAATAACTCGATAAACAACATGATTTGGACGTATATACTATTATACAACCTGGAGATGGATCGCATATTTCAACATCCCATAATAGGAATATTTTTGCTCCACGCTCATCGCCCAACGCTACGAGGAAGCTACGGTGAGTTTCAGCGTTTTAATTTAACGTGTTCGATACAAACTGCTCTAATGATCATATCACCCACACTAGATGAATCATCTAACGTTGGCCACGGAATTATAAACGACCCCCCCCCATCCGGTCAACATCAGATGATAAGTAGTAACTTCTAGAAGCACGTCCATTTGAAATTTTTTATCTCGCGCCGATCGCTATCAAACTGTATACAATCATCAATATAATGCATTTAGGGCTATAAATTACGTTCTGGAGAAAGCTGCAGAAAACGATAAAAACATACTTATACTTTAGTTTAGACCGTATTTTAGTATGAATATGTGAATGAAAAAGTATAACGTTGCTACACCCTGAACAATAGATACTTGATGTTGAATGGGCCATAGTAATGTCAATTTAGCAATACAATTTAAAAAGTTATAGCCCTGCAAAGAAGGGGAACTTCTCCATAGACAAATAGAGCTGGCAGAGGATGGTATAATGATGTACATAAGCCTGGCGAAGAAAGTGTTAAGCTGAGTAATGGCCCAGTGAGCGTTCTGGGAATACAAATTCCAGAAAATATGAAAGACCTGGTTAAGATAAATTATGAGTGAACAATTTATGAACTTGATACATTTGTACAGCCTTGGAAAGAAAACTATCATTGCAAGGAAAAGTTACACTGGTAGGTAAATACACTCGTAATTCCACAATTTATCTTCCCGTGGCACTCTCCTCTCCAGAGATAATTCTTTAAAAGAAAAGTACAAGTACAAATTTTCAATGGCTTTTTAGGAGAGATACTATGTCACTTTTTTCCATTTTTCAAATATGCATTGAAGGCATGGTTGAATTTCCAGTACTATCCCGCTGAGATGATATAAAGACATTCAAACTCAAGCACAATCGATGAACTCAAATGTGCTAATAAATGGAAAACATTTCTATAGAAAACGTTGCAAAATTGTATTATTTTTATAAATAAAAATAAATGCTAGACAGCACTAACTTGTTATCTTACACACATTTTTGTCAACCATTCCAACAAAGTGGAAAGACGAATTCAACGTTTTAGGATGTAAATAACAGGTCTGTATAAAATCTCTATAGGTTCAATATTGAACAATCGCCTCTATGCAGATTTTGTAGTGAGGAAGAGGAAGATCAGATGCATTTGTTTTATTTTTGCCCTCATGTAAATCTGTGGACAAACATTCAAAAGTGGTTAACTTCAGGATCTGTTAAGTTAAAGTTAACACTTCAAAATAATATAATGGGTGATTTGAGTGATCGATGCCCTCTGATAATAAATACAATTATTATTTTAGGCAAGATATTTATATTTAAAGTTCAATCCAGAATCAATCTGAGCCTAAGTTATATAAGAACACATTGAAGAGACTATTTCTTTTGGAACAAATAATTGCCATAATCCATAACAGTTTTCAATATTATAGCAAATGGGAGATTATTAGCTCTAGTGAAGGGTGGAATAGTCTAACATTGTAAATGTGTAATATTGGTGATACAAGTCGGTGCTGCCCTTTAGGTGTTGGGCATGTGTTTGGGGTTGATGCTTTCGCCCTGTAGGGCAGTGTGTGGGTGTGAGTGTGTGTAGGTTGGTGGAGGTTGGTTGTGTGTGTGGGAGGGGGGGGGGGGTGTATACGTGTGTATATTTGTATGAATATATGCATAGGGTCTGTTCGTTGATATATACCTAGTTACTAAACTAAGGGGAGAGATGTATGAATATACTGTATTTATGGGTATGTATATTAATTTATGTATGGGTGGTCTGTTGGATATATACCCAGTTACTTGTGGAGAGATGTATGAGTGTGTGTGGTATCTATATATATACAGTATATATTATATAGTACTCATACACAGAGGCATACAGATATGGTGGTACACGGGGTACTCTGCTGTACATGTTTGCCCAATCGCGTGACGAGCTGTGTCTTTGCCCATTTCCACGTCGAACAGCCTGCAAACTACATGGCGTTCTATCGCCATGCTCTAAGACAAACTCTAACCTTAACCAACTTCGCAAGAGTGCCTAAGCTTAACCGTCGAAAGAACTTGCCGTCACGCTCTAAGACAAACTCTAACCTTAACCAACTTCGAAAGAGTGCCTAAGCTTAACCAGTGTAGAAACAGGCGTCGGCCAATCAGAGAGCGTCTTGCCAGAAATACGGCTACGGAAAAAAATAACGCCCGCGGGAGTCTTATAAATACCAAGTCGCGTGTATTGTGACGATCTTCCTGGAGTTGGTGCCATCTGTTGTTACCTCTCCCCGACATGAGAGCTAAGGTATGTGTTATTTGCCTATATCTTTACGCATCAGCGGTGTTTGTTTGGGAGTTAGACGTGCGGTCACGGTGTACTATTCTTACTAGCTAACATATGCTAGCGTTAGTACAAATGTCTATAACGTACATTATTTCTTGTTTCTCTACGTTTGCGTCTGTGAAATGCTGACGCTACCATCAGTGTAGACTTTTTAGCTAACGCTGGCTAACGTTGTCTTCTCTTCAATTACAGTGGAAAAAGAAGCGCATGCGCAGGTAAGATCACACCCCTATCGACAGTTTTATGTATAATGAACTAAGGCAATTAAACAAATTGTATATTATTCAGTACATCACAACACATTCAGTTTTTAACAGATTGCAGAATGGGTACAATACAGTACGGCTCAATACACACAATTGTTAGGGGGATGCAGACCAGAGGGACTTCGTCTTGTTTACATCAGGGTCCCCCATTTGGGGTGGCAGGGGGAAACTGTACATTGGAGTGGGTTGGGTTTGGACATTTACAGTGGCCAGTTTCGAATTGCAGCCTCCCGTAGGTGCTCTTTTAAGAGCTTTTTTGAAGGTGGGTAGTGAGTGATTCACATTCCTTTACAGCTGTGGGTAGGGTGTTCCACATTGATGGCATAACAGAGTCTGCAAAACGTGTTTAGTCCCTTGTTTGAGCCGAATCTGGGTTTAACATGATTTGTGTAGTGTCGTGCTTCACTGACCTTTGGGAAGTATTTTGACATGTACATGGCTGGGTACCTTAGTGGTGTAGTGTATCTTGTAGACTAGTAGTACTTGTCCATGGTATTTTGTTTGAACAGAGCCTTGTGTTTCTTATTTGCAGGCTGAAGCGCAAAAGGAGAAAGATGAGGCAGAGGTCAAAGTAAACTGCCCCTCTACCTCCACCATGGCTGACTACACGTTCTGACCACAGTTAAGAGTCTTGAGGAGTTCCTGGTACCAAGTCTAGAGTCCAGTGCTGCCTGTACGATCGAGAGGCAATAAAGTGGAAGCAGAGTCGTGAATGGCGGCAGAGAGCTGATTATACCACCTGGATGAAAGACTTTGTTCTGGGACTTTTTGGACTCTGTTCTTAACTCTCACTTATTCATTTCTTATTGTTTATACTTTGATTAAAGTTTTTGGATTAAGAAAATATATTTGTCTTCAATTTTGGTCTTAATACTAAACCTGGCTGCTTCATTGTTGACCGGATGTGTTATTATTTAATGACTATCATAACAGTGATGGGATACCTGCATTAAATGATAAAAGATTTTAAGGCCCTTTTAGTATTTAATTCATTGCTGCTAAAAAAAAGGAGCTATTTGGTGTACTGAACCTGCAGGATTATGTCCTCTGTAGCAAAATGACAACTCTTCTTCAGATTAATGCCTACTGGGCCCCGTTCCAACTAAGCCGATCAAATGTCCTATTAGCCAGCTTAAATTAACCCGATGATTGATATCGGGCTATCTCTGTTTCTCGAAGCCTGTTCGGTCTCAAACAATCTCGTTAATTCGAACCAGACTTGAGTACTCAGGATAATTGCGTGTGCCAGTCTTATCTGAAAAGGGGGAGGTGTCGATCCCCGAAAACCATGATGACTGGAAGATATCGCAGACAAGTTAAATGCATAGGCTAAAGTCTCATTACCCATCGGATTATATTTCTTTAAATGTGCCTGCTGGCATTGGGCTTAATGGAATGAATGAAATCTTGCTAGTGAAAATAATTACTTTAAACTCTTCAGACCCCCCCCCCCCCCCCCCGAAATAACTCAAGAGACCCGCGACCCCCCCCACTATTATAGGAGGTGGTCGAAACATCCACACGCACACATATGCATTGGAGGCTTTTAACACTCAATAACTACACAAAATAACACAATCAAACAACCATAAAATGAATACATATAGCGTGTTTCATTTAGAAGGCTAATGTTCAACTCGCCTAATGAGATGGATGGGCACTATGCTTGAAGCACAAGTCCAGTCTGGGTTTAATTTTGGAGACAGCGACTCGGAGATCATCCTCGTGCTCTGCCCTCACAAAATGCGTGGCTTCTATAGATTCCTAGGGTTAAAAAGAAATCCGCCGGCCACAGAGCCTGTCTACCGCGCTCCCTGTGGAACAAATTACCTGCCGTCGTCAGGGGCGCTTGCTCTGTCGAAGCTTTTAAAGACTCATCTTTTCTCTCTCTCTCTCTCCAACTATAGGGCTGGGCGATATGGCCTAAAAATTTTATCTCTTTTTAAAAAGAAATCCGATTTTAATCGATTTTTTTCTCTCTTGAAAACTAGAAACGCCAAGGAAATCATTCAAATAACCTTTGTTTTTATTTGACACAAAAAAATGATCAAACCAAGATGAATTTCCCTATTGGGATTGAAGTGCAAACCTAACTTTCACCAATCTTCACTTAAAACTAATAAAAGGTGCCTCTTGATCATCAAACAAGAATGAATTTCCCTATTGGGATTAATAAAGTGCAAATCACTTTCACAAAACATCACTTTTTGTAAAATAAAAGGTGACATACATTTTTTTAATCGAATTAAATTTTTCAAAATCGTCATAAATCATTTATTCGATTAAATCGATTAATAGCCCAGCCCTACCTTCAACCTACCCTGATCTCACCTGGTCGGGGACTGACCCTTAGATTAATCTGTCTAGTTTAGTTAGGGTGTCTATTTGCTCCCATGTCTGCTTTTTTGCAGACATGGGAGAACCTTTTTAACCTCAACCGGTCCCATGGAACAGCTTCATAACGCCTTCTGTCTGGCCTGCAGTGCTGGACCTTCTGAGTGGCTTCTCCTACCCCCCGGGGCATACTTTATGGTATTTTTGTTTTGTTCTTGACTTATTGTGATGTTTCTTCTTGACTTGTTTAACACATTGAGGACCGGCCGGCGCTGTCTAATAGGCTGGAGGACAAAGCTTTGTAAACAAACCGATGTGACTTTGTACAGCTATATCTATACTTTATAGTATTGCGATCTGTCCATTCTGATTGTCACTTGAGTGCATAAACCGTGCCTTCATAATGGCTTAAAGAAAAAAAATCCATCGGTTGGTCATTTTATAGCGTCGTGAATATAAGGTTTATCGCACTTTTCGTCTCATATATTTTCTGGGAAGCTAGATATGAGGCTAAAGGCTACTCACGTTATATCGAACGGCATTTCTGTTGTATATATTCGAATGAAATAAAACAAAATGCTTATCATCCGGACTATTCCAGAGCATCTATGGATGAAATGGGGGCGGCGGGGGACGCCGATTAGTATTATTGATTAGCAATAGAGTGTCCGTGCAAGTAGCCACATTCACTGATCTATTGCTTGCGTTTTACAACAAGCTCCAATCCGGCTATAATTTAGGTCAATAATGTCTTACCGTCAGCCCATGTGATAGCCGGCAGCATTTCGCCCTTATCGATCTGCATCTGGTAGATCGATATGTCCATTGGCCGATCATAAATCCCATTATTCCAGGCTGAAATCTGCTAATCGAAACGTGAACAACGGTGCGGGCCCTTCGTTTGGGATCAGGCTCATATGAAACGCCCATAGACAGTAAAAGAAATCTTTTTCCCATTCGCCCTCAATGATACTGCAGTGGAGCATTGGCGCCCCTAAGAGGTATTGCATGTTGCCGAAATCACAGATGCTGGTAGATCTGCAGAGTCGATGGGGGACGTTGATACAGTGATTAATATGGAATAAAACAATAACAACTTGCTACGAGTTAACTCGTGGCTCTGGTCCTCAACGCATGGCACCGAAACCCGAGTTAACTCGTGCTTGGGCGGCAAAGTGTTAAAGAAGACGTGTCCGGCCCATGGGGACATTAACGTGTGTTGTCTGGCCTTACAAATAAATTTGATTTGATTTGATCCTCCACATTCAGACGTGATCTGTACTTATTTTTTATTATTATTATTATCTTTTTCCCCCCCTCCTTTTTCCGATTTTTCTCCCATCCCACTGTTAGTCGTTATGCCAATTCCCAACCCCCTTCCTGGTTGTTGCGCACTCCCCCCTACTGTTGGTCCGGGAGGCCGGAGACTGTCACATGCTTTCCTCCGACGCATGTGCAGCCAGCCGGCAGCCAGCCTGGCAGCGCAGATTCTCACCGGGAGAGTGTAATGTGTGGAAGGTCACACTACCTCCCTCCAGATCCTACCCTCGCTGTGCAGGCGCCCCGACCGAACTGTAGGGGTCACTGTCCACAACGCCCAGGACCATCAGCTTTCCCACCCCTACCAGAGAAAGACTTTCGTCTTATTTACATCAGGGTCCCCCATTTTCAAGTCATAATTAATGAGCCATGATGATTACCACCTCAAAACAGGTGGCAGCAATGCACACAGGCTAATACAGCACACGGGCTACAGTACAGAGTAGACACACCGTTCCTGTTTGGAATGTCCTCTGAGTAATAGACATACACACTCTCTCCTCGCTCTCTCTCTCTTTCTCTTTTCCGTTCTCTCTCTCTCTCTCTCGCTCTCTCTTGGACGGCTCAGTTGGGAGTTTTTTTTCTTCCAAGAAGGCGTTTCCTCTGGACGAGTGCAGACAACACGCGTCGTCACCACGCGGCAGCGCGCACCCGAAGAAATGGATATCGGGTTTAAAAGTCCCCACCCTCCACTGCGCTGTCTGTCAGAACAGTCGAGAAGCTGAAAGTCTACTACAGGTTTGTCGAGAGGAGAGGAGGACTCATCATAAATGTACATTGAGACGTCGCCTGTGTAAGGTAAGATATATTTCAAGCGGTCTATATATCTGCTGTCTATCAAAGCATGAACTTAACTCGTTATGCTTAATTTAAAGCAGTGAGTTTTTTTTAGACAATATAGTTATGATCACTGCAGCTACTTAAAATATAGTTTGTAGCAATGCATATAAATGAGATTCTAATTTCGTCCCCGAAACTAAACTGGATAGTTCCACATTATTAGTGGTGACGGTCTGTGAGCGTCCTGTTCGGTTTCCTAGCACTAACACTTGTCTATTGCCCCTAGAAAGTGACACCATATGAAGACAATAGACCGGGACGATAATAAACCAATATAATTTTAAAGGTTACTGGCTAGCTATAGATCAGGGATCTGGACCCACGTGGCAAATGAAACATGTTTTAATGAGCCTGTCGTCTTACTTCTAACTCGTACACAACAACAACACCAACCTGTCATACCTCTTATACAACAACAACAACAACAACAACAACAACAACAACAACTGTAGTCAAAAATCATATCCTACAATGTAACCTATAGCCTACATGCTCATAACGCATTGTTGTAAACAAAAACCAAAGAACAGCCCAGATTTTGTTGACTGTAACCATAGCCTATAATAGGCTACAATATAAACATAGACGGAGACCCAGACTGGATTTATAGCCTACAATGTGCGGAAGAGGAACTATATTTCCAGGGAGCGGTGGTTATTACATCATGTAGTAGCAGGAGGCAGTGACTGTTGGTGATGACCAAACAAGTAATCCAATTTTTCGGAAAGTGGTGTTGTTATGTCCAGCTGCAGGGACAACATCTCTGGATTTGGCAGTAAGTAGTAACAATGCGCCCCGCGGCGATGAATGATAGGTGTTATTACGCTGATATAGATAGGGACGTCTCGTCCTCCCGACTATATATTCGGCGTGACGTCTATGGCCAAATTCCAAAATCCTCCCTCCCCGTTAATTGGCTGACTTGGCAGTAACAAACAATGCCCCTGCAGTGATAGGTGTTACGCTGCATCGCTGATATAGATAGGGACGTCTAGTCCCGACAATAATTGAAAATGGGGGTCCCTGATGTAAACAAAACGAAAGTATTTCTCTGGTCTGCATCCCCTTAACCCTTAATAACAATTGTGTGCATTGAGCCGTGTATTGTACCCATTCTGCAATCTGTTAATAAAGTTTTCAATCAATCAATCAAACGTCTATGGCCAAATTACAAATCATCCCTCCCCGTTAATTGGCTGATATCAACCACTGTGTCTCCTGAGCCATTGTGTAGTGTGTGATGTGTGCGTGGTGTCAGACTGTCAGTGTATGGCAGGCAGCCATTGAGCCTGCCTAGTGGTGGTGGTGGTGGGGTTGAAGGGGTCTATTTCCACCCTACATTGTAAAGCTGTCTAGAAAAGCGCTATATAAATGCAACGCTCATTCATTCACTCAGGAGGTGAAACACATACAGTAGCCAAACTATTGTTATTACTAGGCTATTGCTACATACATCCAGGGGAATGTTCTTAGTATGGGTACATTTTCTGGTTCAGAATTGAGACCACTACTTGAATGAAGCTCATGGGCTCATTCATTGTCATTGTAGCACCCACCTCCAGCCTTGTATACCTGTCACTAGTTTGAGTGTTACTTCTATGTTTTCTGGCTTTGGGAGAGAGTAGCTCATCCACAAATATTGATTGCAATTTCCAAGGACATAGAAGTGACATTGTAATTCCTAATTTGACTCATTTGAGGATATCTTCACCTTATTTGATCTGCACTGAAATTCCTGCTTGCTTATTTTACCTCCAGTAATGGTCTGGTGTTCTGGTCTGTGTTCATTCACAGGACGACTGATATTTTTTGGACGGACCTGCAAAGACAGAGGAATGTTTTGTATTAATCATCAGTCCAACAATCAATAGATTGTTCCCGGAAAAAGACTTGCATATAGACCCATTATCTTACCAGCAACAGTTTGTAATCACCTTTTAAAAGTAGGGGCTGTTGAAAGACACAGTGACGGGAAAACACCATCTTGTCTCCTGTCGTTTCTTCCTCCCCTGCATCCGTCAGTCATTTTCACTTCCTCCTTCATTTGGAAATGAGAAGAAAACACAACATGTATCTACACTCATGTTAATGACACTGTTATAGTAAAATAAAAATAAAAAGGGCCCTTTTTCATAGAGTTAATTTCACACCTGGGAGCTGCCCAGTCCAACCACAGTCTCCCGCTGTTGGTCTCTGAGCAGCTCCATCCGAGCAGGTGGGGAGGGGGGGGGGGGTTAGTGCCTTGCTCAAAGGCATCTCCATAACCCACATAGCAATTGATTGTCCAGTGCCTTGCTCAAGAGCACCCCGTCAGCCCGTTAGGAGAGAGTATCACCCGTCCACTCCCCCTTGCCAAGATTTCTCCCATTCGGTCCGGGAGAATCGAACCAGCAACCTCGAAGGCCATGCTCTACCTCAAGAAGTACCTGACGGAGGGTCTGATCCAGGTGGCTCTCCTGCTGAGTCTGTGTGGGCTGAAGGTGGATGTGGGGCTGGAACCCTACCTGCTGCCCTCATGGCAGGATACGATCCTGGGTCCCACCTCTACGCTGAGCCCCACCCAGTTCCACAACCTGAGGAACCTGCACCCCAAGGACCCGGACCTGGACCACTTCTTTACGTCTCGCAGACTGCTGGGCTGGGTCCGATCGCTGGACAGGTTGCAGGTATAGTCACTTGGTTTTCATCTTCTTCTTCTTCTTTGAGTGTTTTGAATTAGAACTGAGCAATTCATTAATCTCAACTTTATCTCATCGTATCGGATGAGCTGAACATAGTAAAGGCCCATGCACAGTTTCAGTGTCTCCCAGAGAAGAGAAAAGAACTCCCGCACACTGTCCTTGTACTTGCTTACTTGCGTCGCGCATAATGAGAGTCTCTCTCCCGCTCTCGCACTAACTGGATATTTGGATAGAGTGTGTGTGTGTGTGTGTGTGTGTGTGTGTGTGTGTGTGTGTGTGTGTGTGTGTGTGTGTGTGTGTGTGTGTGTGTGTGTGTGTGTGTGTGTGTGTGTGTGTGTGTGTGTGTGTGTGTGTGTGTGTGTGTGTGTGTGTGTGTGTGTGTGTGTGTGTGTGTGTGTGTGTGTGTGTGTGTGTGTGTGTGTGTGTGTGTGTGTGTGTGTGTGTGTGTGTGTGTGTGTGTGTGTGTGTGTGTGTGTGATTTTTGGCTGGTGAAAATGCTGAGTGGCTACTAGTGACTTTGGAAAACCACTAGCCACAGTGGCTGGTGAACCAAAAACTTAATGTCAAGCCCTGCTTGCAATAGACTTTATTTAAAGTACAACATTTCATTCCTTAGACATTCATCGGGTAAAAGAAGAAAGAACAGAGACAATTTCCTAGGCACTCAGGTGAGGCCAATTATGGAACAGGAGCTGTCAGTCAGTCCCACAGTCTGTGCATTTAGCAGATTTTAAATTTTTCCCCCTCTAATTCCTTTCCTCAAAAATGGAATATGACCTAATGTGATATTCAAACCGTAGGAGCCACAATATTTGTTAAAGGTGAACATGTGTGTCAAAATACCATTCTAAATGTTTGTTATGGCCACCAGTGATGTCATCGGGGAGATTGAATCCTTGTGTTGACTGCTACATTATGATTTCATTGAGCTGTAATTAACACAACACAAGGATTCAATCTCCCCGATGACCTCACTGGTGGCCATATTCAAACTCATTAACTCTCAATAACTGTCAAACTAAATGCATGTGTGCAAAACTGTTAAGAGTTTTTGGATGTGCAAAATAAACCAGCATTGACTTTTGGTGAAGTGCCCCTTTAATGCCTATATAAACACCACTTCTTGTCTTTTCTCCCTCCTCCCAGGTCCCCAGTGCAGAGCTGGAGACTTGGCTGGTCCAGAGAGAA
The DNA here is from genome assembly GCF_963971535.1 of Notolepis coatsorum. Taxonomy (NCBI): domain Eukaryota; kingdom Metazoa; phylum Chordata; class Actinopteri; order Aulopiformes; family Paralepididae; genus Notolepis; species Notolepis coatsorum. The sequence continues at coordinate 24,150,482 of NC_140178.1, forward strand.
AGAGACACCCTCCCAGGGGGGACTCCAGACCAGCCCTCCCTGCTGGAGAGAGCCTCTGCTGGGCAGGACAGAGAGAGAGAAAGGCCTACCCCGGAGACTGGAGATAGCCTCGGTACCCTGGAGCAAACAGAGGAAGATAGTGATGATGTCATCAAAGAGGTATGGGTGTGGCTTAGAGAGAGGGCGTGGCTACATGGAAACTAATAATATCACTGTACTCAGAGGGACAGTAGTCTACATATCACAATAACTGCTCAGTTATTGAAAAATAATACATTCGGCAATCAAATCATTGTTCATCATATTGGATTGCATTGGATAAGACATAGTAGTGATTTAGGCAACAACACTGTGCATCACGATTCACAATATAAAAAAAGATGGTTTGAACAACAGCGTTGCCATGTTTAGGGTCTTAGAAACACATCAATGCTTTAAACTCAGAATGTCATTCAGCAGATTTTAAAAGGGATTTTTGTTATATCTTGTGTGCATAATGATGACGTACTTTACCTACCGATGCTGTACAATCAAAGAGGGTAAGCTAGACTTAGACTTTGTTTTTGGCCAATAGCTAGGCTAGCTGGTCCGTATCCGCTTCCATTCATTTGTGCTAAGTTAGGCTAGCATGCAGACAGATAGCTTTCTGCTGAATGCACAGAGAGGAAATCTGTATTTATCGTCTGGATAAAGATGGTAAGCACATTTCCCATAATATTGGTGTGTTCCTTTAACTCTCTTTGTATAGTGAAAGGGATTATTGTCACACCGACCTCAGGTGTGACATCACAACAGGCAGGTCGAGGCTGTTCTAGAAAGATGACATCACTAGGCTATGGAACTGTGGTTAACCTAGTAGCAACACCCTTTAAACACACACCCACACACACACACACACACACACACACACACACACACACATACACACACACTGGGGATTCCCAGCCTTAGCAATGTGTGTGTGTTACAAGGTTAATTTTAAACCAGTATTACTCAGAGATTTCAACACATACATACACACACCCACACACACACACACACACACACACACACACACACACACACAAACACTCCAGTATCAGGGTGGGGAGCATGTCTATGTTCCCCGGGTCCTATGTTCCCCGGGTCCTATGTTCCCCGGGTCCTATGTTCCCCGGGTCCTATGTTCCCCGGGTCCTATGTTCCCCGGTAGCGATAGATAGTCAGACCACCAGCTCTGATTCCAAACTCTAACCTTAACCAACTTCGAAAGAGGGCCTAAGCTTAACCAGTTCGAAACAAGGCGGACATTAATAATTAATAAAATAATAAAAATGTATAAAATGTTCAATCAATCAATCGGGGAACATAGGACCCGGGGAACATAGAACCCGGGGAACATAGGGATGACCCCTCAGGGTGAAGCAGAGACAGGGGTCAACTAACTTCATCAGCTATGTTGAATAGCTAACTTCATCAGCTATGTTGACTAGCTAGCTTCATCAGCTATGTTGACTAGCTAGCTTCATCAGCTATGTTGACTAGCTAGCTTCATCAGCTATGTTGACTAGCTAGCTTCATCAGCTATGTTGACTAGCTAGCTTCATCAGCTATGTTGACTAGCTAGCTTCATCAGCTATGTTGACTAGCTAGCTTCATCAGCTATGTTGAATAGCTAACTTCATCAGCTATGTTGACTAGCTAGCTTCATCAGCTATGTTGACTAGCTAGCTTCATCAGCTATGTTGAATAGCTAACTTCATCAGCTATGTTGACTAGCTAGCTTCATCAGCTATGTAGAATAGCTAGCTTCATCAGTTATGTTGACATAGGGATAGGGACAGACAATCATTGTAATTTCAGATGCAAAGCAACATCTCTATGACCGGTGTAGGTACAGGATACAGGATACACTTCCTTATGTGATTTGAATGCACATGCATGCCTAATGGATGCGGAACATAAACATAAACTGTGTGTGAATTCAAGGGTTGTAGCATTTGAAGACTGCATGTGTTGAATTGCATCACAGTGGCGTGACGAAGGCTGTCCCATTTTGGGGTCAGCCCTATGTTCCCACAGCCCTATGGTCCCACATTTCTAAGATTTTTCTGAATTATGTAATTGGTCATGTAATTATGTAATTGGCTACCAAATTAAGAGAAAGGGGGATAAAATCAGATACAAATTTATGAAAAAGGGAAATGTGGGAACATAGGGCTGTGGGACCATTGGGCTGTGGGAACATAGGGCCTAATTTTCAGAAAAATCTTAGAAATGTGGGAACATAGGGCTGTGGGACCATTGGGCTATGGGAAGATAGGGCCTAATTTTGAGTGAAAAAAAAGTCTTAGAAAAGTGGGAACATAGGGCTGTGGGACCATTGGGCTGTGGGAACATATGCATGCTCCCGACCCATTTTGAAGGCTCCTTCAAGTGCAGTTGAGAAATGCAGCCTTCTTTTCCTGAATTTGGAGAATCCCTCCAGGACAGCCAAGTAACCCAGAATGCATTTCAAGTCAAGTCAAGTCAAGTCAAGAGTTTTATTTGTCACGGCATACAAGTATACAATGAAATGCGGGTGGTCTTGCCCGCAACGATGTGCAATACAGTGGTACAACATATAATAGAATCCAATAAAAACAACATTGTGCAATAACAGGTAACAGGTAACATGGTGTGACATCTCGGTATCACACCAACGGGCAGATGCAGACTATTTACCAAGGCCGAACACTGTTTTAACGTACGACCAAGGGTCATTATTATACAGTTTTAATATTTTTTCAGGCAAGAATGTAACCATTTACATTCCCAATATTATGTGGTCAGTTTGTCCAAATAACGCCTGTTTGGAAATGTGCTGGTTTTAGAGATTGAACAGCTGCCCAGTTTAACTGGGAATCCCCATCCCCCCCAATAAATATGTTTCTTATACAACTTTCTTAATGTAGAAACTATATGTTTCTTATAAAGCTTTTTGAAGGCAGAACTATATGTTTCTTATACAACTTACTGAAGGCAGAAACGACATGTCTTTCTGATGGTTGAAATATAGGTTTCTTATCAAATCTTCTGAAGGCAGAGATTCTCTGTGTCCTACACACAGTCCTTTATAAACACAACCTGTCCTACACACAGTCCTTTATAAACACAACCTGTCCTACACACAGTCCTTTATAAACACAAGCTGTCCTACACACAGTCCTTTATAAACACAAGCTGTCCTACACACAGCCCTTTATAAACACAACCTGTCCTACACACAGTCCTTTATAAACACAAGCTGTCCTACACACAGCCCTTTATAAACACAAGCTGTCCTACACACAGCCCTTTATAAACACAACCTGTCCTACACACAGCCCTTTATAAACACAGGCTGTCCTACACACAGCCCTTTATAAACACAAGTTGTCCTACACACAGCCCTTTATAAACACAACCTGTCCTACACACAGCCCTTTAAACACAAGCTGTCCTACACACAGCCCTTTATAAACACAAGTTGTCCTACACACAGCCCTTTATAAACACAACCTGTCCTACACACAGCCCTTTAAACACAAGCTGTCCTACACACAGCCCTTTATAAACACAAGCTGTCCTACACACAGCCCTTTATAAACACAGGCTGTCCTACACACAGTCCTTTATAAACACAGGCTGTCCTACACACAGTCCTTTATAAACACAAGCTGTCCTACACACAGCCCTTTATAAACACAACCTGTCCTACACACAGCCCTTTATAAACACAAGCTGTCCTACACACAGCCCTTTATAAACACAAGCTGTCCTACACACAGCCCTTTATAAACACAGGCTGTCCTACATGTAACCGGTGTGATCTCGCTCTGCGTTTTGTGTAGATTCGACCCCTGTTAAGGGATCGCCCTGAGTGGGGGTTGAACCCCGGTCTCCCGCGCCGCGGGCGACATCGCAGACCACTATACCAAGAGGTGAATTCACCTCTTGGTAATGTGTCTGGATGCCTCTGGGGAGTGAGTTTACTTGCAGTACCGCTAACGTCCACAGTCACTTCACAACACTTTGAAGTGATTGATTGAATTGAAAACTGATTGATTGAAAACTTTATTTAACAGATTGCAGAATGGGTACAATACAGTACGGCTCAATACACACAATTGTTAAGGGGATGCAGACCAGAGAAAGACTTTCGTCTTGTTTACATCAGGGTCCCCCATTTTCAATTCATCATAACATATAATGACATACAGATAGACAGTATTCAGTATACCTTCACATTCTATTATCTTATGCAACTCATATTCACTCCACAAACTGAAATATACATACATTGTTGAATGAACAGCCTGTTTCTTGAAGTTAGACTCTCCTCTAAATTTAACCGTTTGTCGTAGAGACTTGCGGGTTGTACCATTGTACTCAGTAGGGATATCCTCTTTCATTGGATATATAGACATATTGACCACGTCCTTAGGCCGTGCCCCCTATTTGTATATTTTGAACAGTTTGTCATAGAGACAATACAGACCCTCTCCCGTTGGCCGGCGGTGCACAGGCATCACCCACACTTTCACAATTTCCCCGTGCGGAATTGTCTATTTTTTGTCTATTTGTCTAATTGTCTATTTTTTTTATTTACATTTTTTTATTAACACTTTGAGTGCCACGCCGGGTTTTCCTTTTTACCCCCTTGATGCCACGGTCCACTTCAATGTTAACGTTAATATCGCCTAATCTATGTTTTAAATTATCGCTATGTGTCTAATCTGCCCGTCGCTTATCAAAGAATACTTTTCCAGTCTGTGCTGTCAAGGCAGATTGGTTTTTTATCACTTCATTTCCGTTTCAGAGCATTTTGAAAAGCACCCGTTTTGAGGTAAAAAACCTTCCATTCTGGGGCATTCTATGATAATCGTCTTTTACTGGAATATTCCAGAACGTTGATATTTGTCGGCCTATTTATGAATCGTTTTCAAATAAACGCTAGATGATCAATATTATACATACACGCATGCCCATTCGAGGCGCGCACGGATAATCTGCGTGTTCATTTCCTCATGGATTTTTTCAGTAAAACCGAAAGAGCCCATTTCACAAAACAGCCTTTATCTTCATCAAAATTAGTCTGATTATCCTAACACTGATAACATAGATTCCTTACCTGACATCAGATGGTATCCAACTGGTATATTCCAATTCCTGATCACCATTCTAAAAAATCGATAAGTGTATGGATCCAACGTGATACAGTAGTACACATGATTCCGCAGGGCTGAGAGACTCCAGAATGAACTGTGGTAACCCCGGCTGGATCAGTGGACTGGAAAATGTGGAGTACCGGATTTTTTTCCCCATCCATTTTCATTGAGTCCATTCCAAAATCCCTTATGTCATCTGGGAGACGATAGGGGGCGCTTTTTTCCACATATACTCGGGTAGGCTCGCGTGATGCAATATGATTTCAGATCGCTAAAAAAAATAAAAATAAAAAAATCAGAGAAATCTCGTGAGTGGCTTTCAACATAACTATCGGAAACCCGAGATATCTCGTGTGTGGCAGTGAAAGTGTTAAAAACGAAGGTTCGAACATCCGTTCGAAGAACCCTGACGAAGTTTGAATCCCAAAAACAGGCTTCGGGACAGCCTTACCAAACATAGTATTTATATTATTCAAATGTAACTCAAACATGTTCCGTTGTGATGTATGATGTCATAATCAAACATTCTAGAACATTTGTGATGTCACAATATGATGTCATAATAGAACATTCTAGAACATTTGTGATGTCACACTATGATGTCTAGAACATTTGTGATGTCACAGTATGATGTCAAGCAAACATTGTAGAACATTTGTGATGTCACAGTATGATGTCATAATAGAACATTCTAGCACATTTGTGATGTCACAGTATGATGTCATAATCAAACATTCTAGAACATTTGTGTTCTATATATTATTCAACAATGTTCTCATAAGATCTCATTGTCCATAAGGCAGCACAGGACACAAGTCCTATGAAGAAGGATCCCAGAGCTAGGATGTTGGTTCCCTGGTGCAGTAAAGAGTGTGTAGCTGTAAGGAATAGGAAGAACGCGTATAGGAAGGTGAGACATTATTCAGGGGTGTGTCATGCAGTAGAATATAAGAGGTTATGGGCAATAGCAAGAAGAGTTATTAAAGATGCTAAAAAGAGTAGTTGGAGGAAGGTCTGTGAAACACTAGGCCCTGAGACTTCTGTGAGGCAATTGTGGGCAGTTGTACACAGAATGTCAGGAATATATAAGAAAAGCTCGATTCCAGTGATTCAGAAGGGTGAGGTAGAAGCAGTTACCAATAAAGAGAAGGCAGACTTGCTGGTGGAGGCCTTTCAAGCAGTGCATAGTTCTGGGAGTTTGGGGGAAGAGAGAGGGAGAAAGAGGATTGAACTGTTGTCGAAAAATTAGTGGAAGTTGAGTTGGAGCTCAGAAAATGAAAATCCGATTAATTTGTACTTTACAATGAAAGAGTTAGGGGATGCTATCCAAGCTGGTGCAAACACGACGCCTGGAAGAGATGGATTATCTTATGAATTATTTAAGAATTTGGATGATTTTGTAAAGGTAGAAATACTGTGTCTGTTTAATAAAGTGTGGTTAGAAGGCTGCTTGCCAGAGGAGTGGAAGCATTCGTTCTAGTCCATTCCGAGATCTGATGCGAACTCCCCCCCCCCTCTCCCCCCTCTAGTTTGTGTACACACTGCAGTCTTGGTTCGCTCCGGGTTCTGTTTACGGTTTGCCTTTTGATCGTTTACGCTTGCCGTAGGCGATGATGTCACGTTCGAAAATGTAAACAGGAAGTGTCTTAACACGACGGCGGAGACTGGATGCTGATATAAAATGAACAAATAACCAATAAATATGAAGTTATATTTGAACCTCTGTTGTCAAGCCTTGTCAATATAACCCACCCCATTTTATCACAAATGGATGGTGTTGTAGAGTCCGCTTTTGAGCGTTTTGCAGGGTTAACGATAACGCTAAACTAACGGCTAACGCTAGTTAGCTTAGCCTTTTACTAGTAACATTGCTGCATCGATTATATTGAATGTCATTGATCTACTGGTCGACCACGGCCGACTGGTTGGGCACCACTGGTATAATAGAAATAAATGCATTCGAACAAGAAAGTATAGTATACAGCAATCGCTAACGCTAAGATAACGGCTAACGCTAGTTAGCTTAGCCTGTCCAGCAGCTAACATTATCCCATCGCTCATGGCAATTATATTACATGTCATTGATCTACTGGTCGACCACAGCCGACTGGTTGGGCACCACTGGTCTAATAGAAATAAATGCATTCAAACAAGAAACCAATGTATAGAAATAGCATGGCAAACAAAAATTGCCAGGCCTAATACGAGCCAGAAGTGCTGTGCTTTGTAACGTGGCTTCATGTTTTCATCCACTGAGCTGTGAGGTTCCACATGCTTGTTTTTGGTTGAGGTCTGAACTCTCAAATTGCCCATAAATATAGTTTTTGTGGGTATTCTCCAGTTGTTGCTGTGTGGTTTTATCTGCCCAAAATTCAAGCAAGCATGACAGTAACGACCAGTGTTGTGCTAGTTACTGAAAAATAGTAACTCAGTTACTTTACTAGTTACTTCATTTCAAAGTAACTTCGTTACTGTACTAGTTACTTACACCCAAAAGTAATGAGTTACTGTGAAAAGTAACTATTTAGTTATTTAAAAAAAAATAAAAATTGCTCAAGTCCCATGCCCCATATACTCAAAATCGGTTGATCAACTTGACAGTTTCCATTCACATCACCGAACTCTGCTAAGCAATGTGGTCTAGAGCGTTTCATTATATATTCCCTCCCCGCTGTATGTATATTTCTCTCCCACCCACCCACCCCCTCCTAATGTACAGTCCCCTCCCCATCATATGTATATACTCTGTCAGGATCTAGGGGTAACAGTACTGTATATTTGAATACCGCTTATGTCACAAATGTATCAGTACTAAATACCTATATGTCCCTATGCCATAAATGTCATGTATGTTGTGTATGTCATAAATGTCTATATGAATTGAAAATGGGGGACCCTGATGGAAACAAGACAAACGTCTTTCTCAGGTCTGCATCCCCTTAACAATTGTATGTATTGAGCCGTACTGTATTGTACCCATTCTGCAATCTGTTAAATAAAGTTTTCATTCATTCATTCATTCATTCATCCATTCATTAATTCATTCATAACCATCTTGCAGCGTTGTTTAAGATATCAATCAAAGCATTGCAACGTTAGAATAGTTAGGATATCAATTGTGCATGAAAGGACTATATTTATATTGTTTGATTAGTATTATGAGATTCCCTGGCAGATTTCGTACAGTCAAAATCCGTTGATCTTGAGTTTCAGTGAACACATTGCACTCACCGTCACCAGTCTGCGGTGGTCGAGATGTAACGTTAGTCCAGTTGACTCCAGCAGCCCTTCAAACATGTTCTTTATCTCGTTTCCATGTTGTATATTAATTATCTCTCCAAGTAGTTGCTAAATGGTTTGTTAGTTCGTTATTATTACTGCGTTCTTATTATGTAGATTCATAGCGAGCGTCCTCTTGTTGTTTACTGTAGAGAGCGTCTATTTCTTTCAGAACGTCAGTGGCCAATCAGAAGTGCGAAAACCAGAATGAGGCTACGGAAAGAAATAATAATAATAATAATACTTCGTTTTATATAGCGCCTTTCAGTCTACAGTAAACAAAACAAACGCAGGCGAAATAAGGACGCTCGCTATGAATCTACATAAAAAGAACGCAGTAACGAACTAACAAACCATTCAGTAACGTAAGTAGCGTTACTGAATTTCAAAAGTAATGCGTTAGAGTACTAGTTGCGGCAAAAAGTAACTTCGTTTCTGTAACGCGTTACTTTGTAACGCGTTAGTCCCAACACTGGTAACGACGTTGTGTGTGTCACGCCCCCCGCTCCCACTGGCCCGCATCTGAAACCACCTAATCCAACTGGCCCAGGTTCAGCGGGGGGGTAAAACGAATCAGCGCCGGTTCGATCCCAAAAGGGGCGTGCCCGTCTGAGTGAGAACACTCCCCCCTGTGCCCCGGGGCGGTGATTCGATCCCAATAGCTGAGTGAGAAAGGCCCCTAAGTCTAATTATAAGTCCATCGTGACTGTGGATAGACTCGCGGTACCTCCGTTACATACACACAGATCTTTATAAACACAAGATATCCTACAAACATTTACATTTACATTTAGTCATTTGGCTGACGCTTTTATCCAAAGTTCTGTACAACAAGTCAGCAGGAAGGGTACAACTCTGGGTAAGTAACATTGTTCGTCAAACAGTGTCGAACTTGTGTACTGCAGACTTGAGTGTATATTAGCATAATAATATAGGTAAAAAGGTAATGATATAGGCATGGTAGATTCCCTAGTAGCAGAGTGCATACTAGTAAAATACAGTACACATGAAATATGTGTACTTATAAACACGAGAGAATGTCGGGGCGGCTAGGTGGTGTAGTGGGCAAGGCACTCGCCACCAATGTGGAGACGCTAGGGTTCGCATGTTCGAATCCAGCGCTCCACATTGTTTTCAGTTTGGCTGGTCGTCCGTACTAATACACATTGGCCGTATTAGAGGGTGGGAAACTGATGGGTGGGGATCGGGCGTTGTGGACAGCGACTCCTACAGGTCGGTTGGTGCGCCTGCGCAGTAGAATCAGGAAGTGTCGAGGGCAGCGTGAGCCTCCCACGGCGCGTTACTCCTCGCCACTGAGAGATCGAGCTGCGCAGGTGAAAAGATGCGACTGCTGTTACCTCAAGTACCGGAGGGGACTTCTTGTGCTATGTATGACTTAGTCCACATTGCAGCCGGCTTGTGGGAGGCAAGAAACAGCGTTCGTGACAGGGGAGGGTTGAATTGGATGATACGAAATTTGGGATGGGAGAAAATATAGAAAATGGAAGAAAAAGTGGATAAAAAAAAAAAAAACACAAGAGAATGTCTGGGTATGAAAACAAGCTAACACTCTCACAGGCCTTCGCATCACAAGAGTAGTCTAGATGGGGATCTGAGTGCACTTTCCTTTCCTTCGATAACTGAAAGTGAATCTGTTGTGAATCCCCCTCGCAGATCAAATAGCACGTGCATACTATCTCTATAGCTCTAAATACATAATATGCCCGGCACACACCTGCACCGAATACACATGCTCCTAGAGAACCAGAGCTGACTTGTTTTATAGCTTTACCACTGGCCTTGTGACCGAGTGTGTTTGGTTGTTTTGAAACCTGAGACCCAGCGATCAACACTGGCCCATGTAAATGCCTTACGCAACCTGCTGTTTACTGGACTGCTTCCTACAAGTTGTGTATCTCACGCGCACACGCACGTGCACACGCACAAATAAATTACATATATATGTCCACATATATATACAAGGACATAAACACTAATAATCCAATCAGATATTGAAAGACACAATCACACACTATGAATTGAAAATGGGGGACCCTGATGTAAACAAGACAAACGTCTCTCTCTGGTCTGCATCCCCTTAACAATTGTGTGTATTGAGCCGTACTGTATTGTACCCATTCTGCAATCTGTTAAATAAAGTTTTCATTCATTCATTCATTCATTCACAGACAGACAGAAACATGCACATTATGAACATAAACATGCCACACACACACACACACACACACACACACACACACACAGAAACATGCATGTGACAACATTATGCACATAAACACACACACACACACACACACACACACACACACACATGCACACATTACACTCAGTTTCCACGCTGAGATTAAGTGATATATTGGATTTATTCATGTTTTGCTAACTCTAGCATTGAGAGAGTTACTCAATATAAATATCTTGGTATCTAGCTTTATGACTGCTGAAACCTCTGACAAGTTCTACTAAAGTGAAATATCCCCTTAAAATGCGGTAGAAAACAATACAATTAACCTGTGTGTTAAACAGTAACGGCCTAAAGCCATCATTTATTTTTTGCATTATGACTTATTTACCTTGTTATTATTATTACCTCTGCGGCCACCTCTGTGTGTGTGTGTGTGTGTGTGTGTGTGTGTGTGTGTGTGTGTGTGTGTGTCTGTTGTGTTGTGTGTGTGTGTGTGTGTGTGTGTGTGTGTGTGTGTGTGTGTGTGTGTGTGTGTGTCTGTATGTCTGTGTGTGTCTGTCTGGCTGTCTGGCTGTCTGGCTGGCTGTCTGGCTGTCTGGCTGTCTGTCTGTCTGTCTGTTCATATATCCTATCTGGATAAGTAAATGGCTGGATTGACATAACATTTGCTGTGCACATGCATGACCCCAAGAGGAAGAAATCTACTTTGGCTGGATTCCATGACCTCTCCTGTAGCGCCACCATTAGGCCAATCTTTCCATCTTCAAACGAGCATATCTCCTGACCTGTTAATTGTACGTTCACAAAACGTGCTGTGAATACTCACTACACCTGGGGGGAGAAAACCGTTGATTTTGGTGACCCTGTGACCTCTCTGCCTGGGTCTGTTGAGACGGGCAATATCAGCAACGTTTGTCTCTGTCACCTACCGGGTAAAATGTTGCATGTGAAAGTAGTGGCAAAGTGAGAGATTGTTAGGCCTTGGCAAAGGTCTGCATTCTTCTAGTTGTTACTTTGTGACTTTGACCTATTGGTCAGTGACTTGGACATTGAGTGTTAGCAGAGTGGAGAAAGACGGTCACAAAATCCACTAAGTCAGAAATTCCAAGTTCCATATGAATGGGCCGGCCGGGGCAGTTGCTCCCTCTTCCAAGAGATCAGAGTTCAACAGTCTGGGGGGTTCAGTGCCTTGCTCAAGGGCTCTTTGGCAGACGTAGTGGTAGATATAATATGGGTCACCAGCTCACAGCTGGATTTCACCCTGCTGTCGGTGCAGGGGATTGAACCAGCGACTTTTAGGTTACCAGGTTAACTACATCTATACATGTCCACGAAGGCTAGCCAGTTTGCTGCCAGGGGGGTGTTGGGTTTCTCTGAAAGCCCCCAGCCAGGCCATAGGAAGGTGACAGCTATTCCTAGCCTCCCTGTTGGTCTCTAGGGTGCATATAGAACCTCTGATGTATATAGGTCAGTAGGAGGGAATGTCTGACAATAGCAGATGAACAGTACGTCTGCGTTTTACTTGCCAGACTGTCAGGGACAGGATTTTCTTGTCTAGACGAGCTGCCCGCCACGCCTCGAAAGATTTCACAAGTTTTAGCTTCGCCGTAGTTTCGACGACACATGATTTCTAAAGTAAACGCAGTTTCAGAGAATTCCATTAGTATTGACTCAATTAGTATTGGTTTCATTAGCATTCAGATTTCAGTTGCCTCCTGCTACTGTAGCAGGATTGTGTTCTGTGAGCGCAAAGGTGGAGAGGCGGGAATTTGAGTCATATGTTATACTATGGTAACATCAGTTATTGCATACGTTACTATGGTAACGTAAGCAGTAAAATGCGATTACTGGCTGGAAGCACGTTTATTTGTGAGACAAGTAGGGTGGCGCCTTTCACGTCATTGTAATAAGAATAAAGAACATAATAGGCTTGAATTTATTATCATTTATAGTAAGAACATGGCCACGTGTCATAGATGTAAACTGCTCTTACACAAAGTGCCTTTGAGCCGCTACTAGGAGCAGGGTGGCTAACTGTGAGTGAATGACTGAGTGAGTTAGTGACATCGCTGGAGGTGCTTTGCATCTAAAAAAAATAAAACATAGAAAACAAATAGCAGGGGGCGATCTGAGGCCAGTGGCAAGTCAACAGCAGGCGATGCCCCAACATGTAGGTAGACTGTCTGCGTGTTCACACAGCCTAAAAATACAGAGGGAATAACAAACCTGTCCTGTTAATAGAGAGGAATGACATGGAAACATGCCAGAGTATCCCTGGGAGCAGAGTGCCAGGGCATCTCAGTGCTACAGAACTGGGTCATCCCTATGTTCCCCGGGTCCTATTAATTATAATATTATTATTATTATTATTATTATTATTATTATTATTATTATTATTATTATTATTATTATTATTATTATTATTATTATTATTATTATATATAGCCTATATATAGCTTATATACAGTATATGTCTCATTGAAGAAATAGGTGTTGCATGTTTTCTGTATAAATGATAGATTTACTATATACAGTATTAGGGCTGACCTTCGAATTTTTTTGGCATTCGAAGCTTCGGGGCCGAGATTCGATTTTAATTCAAAGCTTCGAGATAAAAAAAAAAGTATATATTTTTTTAATTATTATTATTATTTTTTTGAAAAAAATTATGTTGTGGGACTTTTACACCACTTTGTTCAACTTTGTCAGTGCTGTAAAGTTTAAACCTTTTTAAATTTTAGACAAACGAAACACTTTGCTTTCATGAAATATTGTAAACCGTCATTTGAGGCTTTATAAAAGCAGCATAATGAACACAAATCTGTCAGTGCCGAGTTTGACCTCATCTTAAATAACAAACAGCATTGCTTGTTGTAGTTAACAAAGAGAGGCAGAGTTGATTTTGCAAAAAATTAATAGAATTAAAAAATATATATATATTTTTTAAATATATTACAATTTTATTTTCCCATTCGAATCCCATGCCCATCGAACGAAGCTTCGAAGTATTTAAGACAGCCCTATACATATAGTCTATATTTTGCCTATAGCCTATATTGCGGCCACACTCTCATACAACTCTGTCACTGCTGTTCTTTTAGGAATAGAAGTTTAACCTTTGGATGCTTATAATATTGCTCAAATCAATTTCAATTTAGTAGTTAATTCGCTTGAAAATCTTATCTAAAAAGGGATCTAGAAGCCTTTTCCGGGAGCGGAACACACCGGACACAGTGAAGCTCATGAGCTATTCTGGTCGGGTACCACCAGCGTCATGGGATCAGTAAACGGCTACGGTATCATTTCTAGAGCATAAAATGTGAATGACACAAATGTAAAACAATGTCCATAAACCTTTTGGTGTTTGTTTGTTTGTTTGTCTTCCCCAGGACGATGAATCAACAGAGAGCCTGTGGTCTATTGGTCACTACAACCAGAGCATGCTTCCTATTGGTCCCTCCAACCAATTCCTCGCCAGCGAGCCCCATCATCAGAATTCACAGAATACAGCACTGGGAGAGGAAGAGGAGGAGGAGCTGGCGAGGATCCAGTGGGGAGGAAGACAAGAGGAGCAGAGGAGAGATGGAAGGAGAAGGTTTTACAGCGACGTGGACAACAGAGAGGTGCCTCAGGATGAAGCAGAGCGGGTAAGAATAAGAATAATTTGATAAACGTGATTTAAAACGTGCTAAAATACAATAACGTGTCAAAGTAACAAAGTCGTGGATGATGTTACGCCCGCTCCGCATGCAGCGCTTCAGGTAGATGTCCTTCATAGTAGGTACTAGTTGGGTGCCGATGGTGAACTCTGCAGATTTAACTACCCGCTGCAGGGCCTTCTGGTCAGCAGCAGTGCAGTTGCCATACTGTACCACGCCGTTATACAGGATGTTAAGATGCTTTCTGTAGTCGCAGCGGTAGAAGTTGGTGAGGTGTTTTTGTGACAGGTTGGCTCTTTTTAGCCTCCTCAGAAAGTAGAGGTGCTGTTGGGCCTTTTTTATCAGGGAGGAGGTGTTCGGGGGCCATGTCAGGTCCTCAGTGACGTGGACACCCAGAAACCTGAAACTTGACACACATACAGTTGTTAAACTGAGTTTAGGTGGGTTTATCCTCCACTACATCCCTGAATGGTAATAAAAGGGTGTTAAACTGGGTTTAGGGTGGTTTACCAGAGCTTATCCAGGCATGTAAAATATGCCGTTAGCCTCTTTCATGGCTGGAAGTGAGTGACAGACAGCTTGGAATTGGAGCCCAGCGCTTCAGCAAACATTGGAGAACTGCCAGCCATGCAGAACGTAACGTGACAAACTTTGTACAGGTGCACCTAAATTCAATTAAATTGTCCATTGAAACCAATACTAATGGAACTCTCCATTGAAACCAATACTAATGAAACTCTCTATTTTAAAACCAATACCAGTGAAATTCCCCATTGAAACCAATACCAGTGAAATTCCCCATTGAAACCAATACAGTGAAATTCTCCATTGAAACTGGTACTACTGAAATTTCCATTGAAACCAGTACCAATGAAACACTCCATTGAAACCAATACGAATGAAACTCTCCACTAAAACCAATACTAATTAAATTCTCCATTAAAACCAATACCAATAAACAATCAATTGAAACCAGTACTAATGACATTCTCCATGTTCACTGTCTCTGTCTCTCTCTCTCCCTCCAGACTTCTCCCTCTCTTCAGGAGTGTTTAAGGCTGCTGGGTGAGACCTTTCCTCTCCGACAAGAGACACAGGTACTGGTGCCCTACACCTTCTATTCTATCTGTTCTACCTGTTCTACTATGTTCTGTCTATTCTATCTGTTCTACCTGTTCTACTATGTTCTGTCTATTCTATCTGTTCTACCTGTTCTACTATGTTCTGTCTATTCTATCTGTTCTACCTGTTCTACTATGTTCTGTCTATTCTATCTGTTCTACCTGTTCTACTATGTTCTGTCTATTCTATCTGTTCTATCTGTTCTACTATGTTCTGTCTATTCTATCTGCTCTATCTACTCTACCTTGTTCTACTCTATTCTATCTGTTCTACTCTATTCTATCTACTCTACCTTGTGCTACAAATTGTTTTCTTGTATTCTGTTCTCTGCTCTTGTATTCTGTTCTCTGCTGTTGTATTCTGTTCTCTGCTCTTGTATTCTGTTCTCTGCTCTTGTATTCTGTTCTCTGCTCTTGTATTCTGTTCTCTGCTCTTGTATTCTGTTATCTGCTCTTGTATTCTGTTCTCTGCTCTTGTATTCTGTTCTCTGCTCCTGTATTCTGTTCTCTGCTGTTGTATTCTGTTCTCTGCTCTTGTATTCTGTTCTCTGCTCTTGTATTCTGTTCTCTGCTCTTGTATTCTGTTCTCTGCTCTTGTATTCTGTTCTCTGCTCTTGTATTCTGCTCTCTGCTCTCTTGTATTCTGTTCTCTGCTCTTGTATTCTGCTCTCTGCTCTCTTGTATTCTGTTCTCTGCTCTTGTATTCTGTTCTCTGCTCTTGTATTCTGTTCTCTGCTCTTGTATTCTGTTCTCTGCTCTTGTATTCTGTTCTCTGCTCTTGTATTCTGCTCTCTGCTCTCTTGTATTCTGTTCTCTGCTCTTGTATTCTGCTCTCTGCTCTCTTGTATTCTGTTCTCTGCTCTCTTGTATTCTGTTCTCTGCTCTTGTATTCTGCTCTCTGCTCTCTTGTATTCTGTTCTCTGCTCTCTTGTATTCTGTTCTCTGCTCTTGTATTATGTTCTCTGCTGTTGTATTCTGTTCTCTGCTCTTGTATTCTGTTCTCTGCTCTCTTGTATTCTGTTCTCTGCTCTTGTATTCTGTTCTCTGCTGTTGTATTCTGTTCTCTGCTCTTGTATTCTGTTCTCTGCTCTCTTGTATTCTGTTCTCTGCTCTCTTGTATTCTGTTCTCTGCTCTTGTATTCTGCTCTCTGCTCTCTTGTATTCTGCTCTCTGCTCTCTTGTATTCTGTTCTCTGCTCTCTTGTATTCTGTTCTCTGCTCTTGTATTCTGTTCTCTGCTGTTGTATTCTGTTCTCTGCTCTTGTATTCTGTTCTCTGCTCTCTTGTATTCTGTTCTCTGCTCTCTTGTATTCTGTTCTCTGCTGTTGTATTCTGTTCTCTGCTCTTGTATTCTGTTCTCTGCTCTCTTGTATTCTGTTCTCTGCTCTTGTATTCTGTTCTCTGCTGTTGTATTCTGTTCTCTGCTCTTGTATTCTGTTCTCTGCTCTTGTATTCTGTTCTCTGCTCTTGTATTATGTTCTCTGCTGTTGTATTCTGTTCTCTGCTGTTGTTTCTTCATTCTATCGTGCTGTTTTCTTTCAGTCGTCTGATGATGTGGGGGTGAACCACAGGGAGGTTGTGAAGGAGCATCTCTCCCCAGCCAGAGGGCCTCTCCTGCCCCATCTTGACCCCAGCCTGGACCTGGAGCAGCAATGGGAGGATCTACTGGCCTGCATGGAGGTAGTAACACAACCATGAGAAAAGATACATTAGAATAATATTATATATAATGAATATATTAACCATAGTATAATAATAATAATATATATATATATATATATATATATAATGAATATATTAACTATATTATATGATATACATTATAATAAATATATTAACTATAGTATATTATATATAATTAATACATTAACTATATTATTATGTAATGTAATTAATATGTTAACTATAGTATAATAATATTGTATATAATTAATATGTTAATTAAATGGCAATTCTTAAACCAATCAAGTGATTAAATTGACACGTTGGGTTTATAGGACATGGACTCCCCGGCGCCGACTGCCTTGTCAGACCACACAGTCCCTGAGGTCACCCAGCACTCTAGAACCATCCAGGATTCTGGTTCCACAGTTCTGCATCATTGCCATAGCAACAGTGGTCCAGTGGTGCATCACGATGTCAGCCACCAGGAGGCTGTCCTGCCACAAGGTACAGTAAATCACTGAAAAGTAACTGAATGTAATCAGATTATACTACTTTGAGTTTGAGCATTCAAATTATTATTATTATTATTATTATTATTATTATTATTATTATTATTATTATTATTATTATTATTATTATTATTATTATTATTATAATCTTGTTTTCTGCTCCTAGGTCTACTGCTGCCCCAAGCCCACAGACCCTTCAGCCCTGGGGTGGGGGTTAGAGGTCATCCTCTGGAGCTCAACCCAGCCCTGGCCCCCCTGATGCCCAGCGCACAGTTAGAGGACTTCAGCTTGAGTTCACACAGATCTGTGGACAATTACAGCATGAACCCCACACAGAATCCCTCTTATAGCATGGATCTGACCGCCATGCAACGTCACAGGGATGACATCACTATGGATCTGGCCACACGTCGCACGGATGACATCACTATGGACCTACATACACAAGATGATTCAGATCATTTCAATATGAACTTTCTTACAGAGGATCTCTCCTTTGACTCTGGCACATATTCGACAGAAGACACTCCAGGTAACGTCGATGTGGGTCCATATTCACAATCCCCAGCTACTGAAACATTTGACACCTTGGACATGAACTTATATCCAAGTGACCCGGTATCCCCCAGCTCCTCCTCCTCCTCTCTGCAGCCGAATGGTAGGTCCCCTGACTTTTCAATGACCCCCTCCAATCACTTCCTGGTTAGTGAGGAAGAGGAGGAGTGGGGTGATGAAGGTGTGCCCAGCCTGCTAGGCGAGCTTTTGGAGGATGCAGTCATCTTGGATGAGACCAGTTTGTTGGATCTGGCTCTAGAGGAGGGTTTCAGCTCCGAAATGGTTGCCATGCTGGAAGAGGAGGGATACTTTGGACCTGAAGTGGCTGAAATGGAAACTGGCAACTTTGGCACCAAAATGTCAGATGTGGAGGAGGAAGATGAGGGCCATCCAGGCACTGAAACAGCAGAGAGAAAGCAGAGGTACCTCGGGACCCCTGAGCAAGGTAATTATATACATTTTATGAATGAATGGTATTGTAAGGGTATTGTTAGCTCAAATAATTCAAACCTTTATTTATTCTTGAAAGAGACATTGAGGTTTTACCCTCATTTCCAAAACGGTCAAGATTACAGGCATATCAAAACAGGTAAAAAACACAAATAAAGAAAATAAAGGAGAAGAAAATCTATTGTAATTAGACATTGAATAAATAGTCTAAAAAAACTGGTGAAAAAAGAAAGAAAGAATTAAAAACAGTTACATACTGAAGCGGGAAGATAATCAATTGTTTTTTTAAATTGTCCATAGGATAATGGAGTATTTTTAGCATGAGTTGAATTTCATTCCTTTAATGCCAGGGCATTAAAACAAAAGGCTGACCTATATCGCTTGCTTTATTTGCTTTAAGTACAATCGCAAGGCCAATAAGCACATTTGCAGAGCATTAAATGAGAGTTGTTGTTTGTGTTAAATAACGAGACAGGAGACTAGAGCGTATCCACTGTGCATCTGTATTGAATCCCAACCCATAACACAACAGCGTACCTTACATCCTGGTCCCTGCTGGACCGTACCAACACACACCATTGTGGGGGGGTTTATATAACAATCCCATTCTCTTGTAACAGTTGTAGGTTCTCAATGGCTTGTTGTACAGAGTCAGCAATACAATAGACAATAGTGTCATCCACATAAAGATGAACTTGACAGCCACTCAAAGATGAGACAATATTATCAATATATATGGTAAATGAGACAAGACCCAGGATTGATCCCTGCAGGACGCCTTTTGTAATGTTAAGAACTCTGGGCATTCCAAGTTTTCACACACTGAGGTCTCTGTCTCTCTTTTTTATAATAATAATAAAGAAGAAATGCCTCCCTTCCCTCCTTGTCTTTGTCTGCAGGTCAGGAGGACCGGGTAGACACAGACTCAGGGCTCTCCTTAGACTTCAGCCACAGTCCTGCGTCTCCCTGTGCCTCTGAGGCCTCCTCCTACTCCTCCACATCCTCTTCTTCTGCCTCCTCCTCCTCATCCTCCTCTGCCTCAATGGTGGGGAGTCCATTCACTGAAGAGGAGGAAGAGGTGGTGGTGGTGGACTTTGATATGGAAGTGCAGGTGAAGATAGAGGAGGAGGAGGAGGAAGAAGGGGCAGTAGGTGGAAGCTACTCCACAGACATGAGGAAGATGAGTTACCAGGAGTCTCAACAGTTCACGCCCTGGCACATCAGACACGACCACACCTATAACCAGCCTTGGTCCTCCTCTCCTGCACCAGGCAAAACCTCCAGCAGCTACATCAAATCCTCCCCGCAGCACGGCCACAGCGCCCCCTATCAGCCCATGTCCTCCCTGCGACGTGGCCGCAGCAGCCGCTACCACCTCTCCTCTGGGGAGGATATTTCCGAAGCTGAAATGAGGAGCCGTGACGAGCGCCGGGCACGCTCTTTGAAGATTCCCTTCAACAACGACCTCATCGTTAACCTCCCCGTGGAGGAATTTAACGAGCTCCTGACCGATCACCGCCTTAACGAGGAGCAGCTCACCCTCATCCGGGACATCCGTCGACGTGGGAAAAACAAGATGGCTGCCCAGAACTGCCGGAGGAGGAAACTGGACATTCTGCTTGAGTTGGAGGATGACTCGTCAGGGCTGAGGCGTCGGCGCACACAGCTGCTCCGGGAGAAACAGGAAATGATCAGATCTCTAAAGGAAATGACGCGCAGCCTGAGCGTGTTGTATCAGGAAGTGTTTTCCAGCTTGAGGGATGAGGAGGGGAGGCCGCTGAGCCCGACAGATTACATGCTTCAGGTTGGGCCAGACGGGACTGTAGCGGTGTCTTCACGCCAGCAGGGGGCAGCACTGACAAAGCCTGGTGGCAAAGCAGCCAGCAAGAAACGGAGACACATGAAGAAGTGAAGAGGATTGAGAGACTGATTGGACAGGTTGTAATTATCGATGGAGGGATGGAGGTTAAATAAAGTTATCTCAGGCGGAAGCAGAGGAACAGAGACGGTGAGAGATTGAAAACCGTCCTTCATCAAGCTGAAGCATTTCTACTCGAGAAAAGGACTCGAACTTGAACGTGACACAAACCGGCCTTGAACGAACGAGACACAGGTCTGTGTGTGGCGTCTGTAGAAAGAGAACGCCGGGAAAAGTGAGAAGAATTCTGGACCTGAACCTCGGTTAACAGGACTTCCAACACTGAACTGCGAATGTGAACACTGTAATGTTTTAAGTCTTGTAACGTACAAGCCTTGAACAAAATAAGCGGTGGGTCCCCTTCTGTCGGCCAGCCGACCAAATAGCCAAGAGAGGTTGGTTTGGCGATGAGGAGGAAGAGGGGTGACCGGGGTCTTTCCGGCCCGCTATAGGCAAGCTTTTGGTGTATGCTGTTGTCTTGGACGAGATCGTTTTGTTGGGTCTGTTGGGCTAAATGATAAATAATGTCGAATTATCTGGGCTTCACATTAGCCTCTGACATCGTTGGGAACCACTGCTTTAGTCCAACATATTCCTATATTCTCAGGGAGTCGTATGTCCGTGACAACACTGCACAGTCTGACACGACTGCCATTTGTGACTGCAACCAAAAAGCAACAGCTTATAGAAATTAAGTGGTGCAGTGGGCAAAGCGCTCACCACGAATACTGAAGGCGCTGGGTTTCCCTGTTCGAGCCCAGCGCTCCACATTGCTTTCAGTTTAGCTGGTCGTCCGCACTAATACACATTGGCAGTATTAGGGGGAGGGAAACTGATGGGTGGGGATCGGTCGTTGTGGACAGCGACTCCTACAGGTCGGTTGGTGCGCCTGCTCAGTAGAATCAGGAAGCGATGGGGGCGGTGCCCCTCCAAAGCGCAGACCCCTGACGCTGAAAGATTGCGCCGCACAGGTGGAAAGATGCGACGGCTGCTACCTCGAGTATCGGAGAGGACTCGTGCTATGTATGACTTAGTCCACATTGCAGCCGGCTTGTGGGAGGCAAGAAACAGCGTTCGAGACAGGGGAGGGTTGAATTGGACGATACGAAATTGGGATGGGAGAAAAAAGTGGATAAAAAAAATTATTAAATGCTTACTGACACCAGAGAGGGATTTTGAAAGACGGCAGCTGCTGTCCAAGGGGCAAAATGTTTGAACTATTATTCCAAACTAATTTCATTACATTTTAATGAACAAAATGGATATTTGTTTGACGTTGGTTGTTCATATTTGTTGATAAGAGTCCGCCAACCAGGGCGGCTACGTGGTGTAGTGGGCAAGGCACTCGCCACGAAATGCTGGAGACGCTGGGCTCGTCAGTTCGAGCCCAGCGCTCCACATTTGCTTTCAGTTTAGCTGGTCGTTCATACTAATACACATTGGCCGTATTAGGGGGTGGGAAACTGATGGGTGGGGATCGGGCGTTGTGGACAGCGACTCCTACAGGTCGGTTGGTGCGCCTGCGCAGTAGAATCAGGAAGTGTCAGGGGCAGCGTGAGCCTCCCACGCGTTACTCCTCGCCACTGAGAGATCGAGCTGCGCAAGTGAAAAGATGCAACTGCTGTTACCTCAAGTACCGGAGGGGACTTGTGCTATGTATGACTTAGTCCACATTGCAGCCGGCTTGTGGGAGGCAAGAAACAGCGTCCGTGACAGGGGAGGGTTGAATTGGATGATACGAAATTGGGATGGGAGAAAATCTAGAAATGGGAGAAAAAGTGGATCAAAAAAAAAAGAGTCCGCCAACCAGACCATGTGACACAGGAAGATATCATTTGCCTGCAGGAACCACACATCTCAGGGATGTTCTGCAGAAACCACACATCTCAGGGATGTTCTGCAGAAACCACACATCTCAGGGATGTTCTGCAGAAACCACACATCTCAGGGATGTTCTGCAGAAACCACACATCTCAGGGATGTTCTGCAGGAACCACACATCTCAGGGATGTTCTGCAGAAACCACACATCTCAGAGATGTTCTGCAGAAACCACACATCTCAGGGATGTTCTGCAGAAACCACACATCTCGGGGATGTTCTGCAGGAACCACACATCTCGGGGATGTTCTGCAGAAACCACACATCTCAGGGATGTTCTGCAGAAACCACACATCTCAGGGATGTTCTGCAGAAACCACACATCTCAGGGATGTTCTGCAGGAACCACACATCTCTGGGATGTTCTGCAGGAACCACACATCTCAGGGATGTTCTGCAGGAACCACACATCTCGGGGATGTTCTGCAGAAACCAGAAACCACACATCTCGGGGATGTTCTGCAGGAACCACACATCTCAGGGATGTTCTGCAGAAACCACACATCTCAGGGATGTTCTGCAGAAACCACACATCTCAGGGATGTTCTGCAGAAACCACACATCTCAGGGATGTTCTGCAGAAACCACACATATCGGGGATGTTCTGCAGGAACCACACATCTCGGGATGTTCTCAGGGATTTAGGGGGAAGATATGTTGGCTTTTTACCACCAACATGCATTCTAACATTTTACAATGTGTTTTCAATGGTTTGGTCCAAAGATCATGGAACATTTTCTACGTGTGGGGGATGATGTTCGGTGTCGGTTAAAATAGATCTAACTCTGAGAAAAGTCACTGCAGGCCAATAACATTAAGTGCAGTAATTTGTTGAATGACGGACTTAGTTGTCAATTCAAAATAAACAAACGTAGATCTTTGGGGATGTAGCCTCTTCCTTGGAGTTATTAAAAGATCACAGCATTTTGGTATTTTCTGTAAGCAAAGAGAGGTTTAACAACTAATAGTTATTCTCTATTAGAGATGACTGGACATAGATGACGATCAGGGTGACTCCAGGGTAAAACTAGAATTTCCCCCCAAAATCATCTTCTCTTATGAGTCCTTCTCAAGTTATCTGGTAAAAACCTGAGGAAGGTTTCTGTACAGCAACACAGCTTGGCTCAAGTGTTTACATATTGGTCCCACTGAACCAAGCAAGCTCAAATAAGGTGTAAGAATCTGTATACAAGGTCGTTTAAATCACCTTAGTGGGCTGATCAAACAAAATATCAAAGGTTTGAAGCCAGATGGGCATAAGGGGCACTTTACAAAAAAAAGAAAAAACAATGCTGATTTATTTTGCACATAGTCTGATAATGGCTGATTTATCTTAAGGCATACTTGTCCATATATAGTGGCATTGGAAATGACATACTGACTAAACAAATATGATACACTAGATATACAACAGTAAAGATATCCTGTGTATGATACACTTGAGATATACAACAGTAAATATATCTTGTGTATGATACACTAGAGCAGTGGTTCCCAAACTGTGGTGCGCGCACCCCTTGTGGTGCGCGAGCGCCCTCTAGGTGGTGCGTGACATGAAAAGGCTAATGGTGGTAAGAATTATTTTATTTTTATTTTTTTTTACAGAAACCCATTTACAGAAACCCATTGGGGGGTGCGCGAGCTAGGTCGGGAGGTGACAGGGGGTGCACGGCCAAAAAAGTTTTGGAACCGCTGCACTAGAGATATATAACAGTAAAGATATCCTGTGTATGATACACTAGATATACAACAGTAAAGATATCTTGTGTATGATACACTAGAGATATATAACAGTAAAGATATCTTGTGTATGATACACTAGAGATATACAACAGTAAATATATCCTGTGTATGATACACTAGATATATATAACAGTAAAGATATCCTGTGTATGATACACTAGATATACAACAGTAAAGATATCTTGTGTATGATACACTAGAGATATACAACAGTAAAGATATCTCTTGAAACAGGTCTCTGATGAAGACCAGAGAAGGCCGGCATTTTCACGAAGCAGGATAACTCAAAGTCAGCGTGATAGAAAATATAATTTTAGTAACTTCTGATTGGACTTCTGATATAACCACATGTTCATAATTATATTTATGACTGAATCACATTCCTTAGCTTTGATATTCAAGTGTAGTTCAGTACAGATTCAAATAGAAAGCATCAAGATAATAGCTGACCAGTTTTCAAAGTCATCCGGCTGACTCGTCAGTCCTGCTTGGTGAAATGCTTGGTATATACACACACACACAGATGTACTCTGTATATATATATACTGTATATATTTAGTCACATATACTGTGTGTATGTATATATTTTTATTTGATCTGGTATGTGTTGTACTGCCAGCCCTCCAACTGGTGCAGTGGATTCAGATCCCAGCAGACTGTGTGCATTGCATCTGTACAAAGCCTTGCCGCTACCTTTCGGATGCAGTCACTTTTAATATTAAGAGTTGTGTTATTTACGTTGTGTAAATATGTTGTTTTATATTAAGCGTTTCTTTTTTCTTTGAAGTTTGTTTATTTGGATCCCTCAAAGTGCTTGCTGGTAATCAAGGACTTATTTTTTTGACAAATAAAATAATATATAAAAAACTATAATTATTTTACCTGTGTTTATAAGCGAGTTAATTCTTGTTTTTTTGTTCAGTTTTAAGTGGGAGATGGTTAACAGGTCAATTGTCTTTAAAGTCTGCATTTAGTAAAATAAATTGTTTACTTTACCTGATTGGGCAGTAAAAATCGTTCTAACCCACAGGTTAACATGCCATTTTCATTATGTGAGTTTTGAGCGTCTACAACGTGTTTTAAGGTAGATTCCCATCAGATGTGAGTTTTGAGCTTCTACAACGTGTTTTAAGGTAGATTCCCATCAGATGTGAGTTTTGAGCTTCTACAACGTGTTTTAAGGTAGATTCCCATCAGATGTGAGTTTTGAGCTTCTACAAAGTGTTTTAGATTCCCATCAGATGTGAGTTTTGAGCTACAAAGTGTTTTAAGGTAGATTTCCATCAGATGTGAGTTTTGAGCTTCTACAAGGTACTTAAAGGGGAACTATCTTATAAATGGCCTTTTTCAGTGTTTAGCATTGTTTCCTAGCTATGTGGACTTATATTAATAGGATCTATGTCTCTAATTCTCATATTGGCACATTCTTCCAATTCTCCTCACAATATTCACCCTCACTGAACTGAGTCATCTGAAAATGTGCATATCTGTGATGTCAGAGGTTTCTCAGCTGCATAATAATGTGGCAGTTGCCACCAGGCCACAGTGGTTGGAGCCCAGCCTCAAAACGGCTTAAGATCTTGAGGTAGAAAAATGCTGTTTTTGAGTACTTGATTAGAAATACAAAACAAGGGGGCGGTCAGGTGGCGTAGCGGAGATTGCGCTCGTCACCAATGCAAGAGGCTGCGGTCTCGACTCCCGGAGTCAGCATTGCCTTGGCTTGGGCTGATCCCTATACTAACTCGTTTGGCTGGGTTAGGGGGAGGGAAGCCATGGGTGGGAAACTGGCGTTGTGGACAGCGACGCCTACAGGTCAGGTCTGGGCGCTTGCTCAGCAGAGGCAGGACTTGAGGAAGGCAGCGTGACCTCCCACACGTTACACTTCACCAATGAGAGCCCTCGCTGCCAGGTGAGAAGAGAGCCACTGGCTTTCGCCGCACGTGTCGGAGGAAGTGTGCGGATACTTCAGGGTTCCCTTGTACCGACCAGTAGAACATTAAAAAAAAAACGTACAGAGGTGTTCCATAGACTCACAGGAATTGTGTAAAAGTGCCCAAATAGTGAAAGAAATAGTAAAATAGTTCCCCTTTAATTAAGGTAAGTCCTGTGTAGCCATACCTCTCTCCACACTAAAAACACTCCGGCTTGTTGGTTTTTTAAACCAATCACAAGCATCCTGGGCGGGGCCAACAGTGACGGTGCCCTTGCAAAATTGTGTCGCAGATAGCATAAGGGGAGAATTAAGACTGAAATAGATATCTTTTATACAACGGCATGCAAATTTCTCGATTCTGATTGGCTGAAACAGTCCATTTACACGTATGTATTGCGATCAGTCCACGCTTGCTGGCCCAGGACCCGCCCACAACCGAATCACATCACATCAATCCGCCGGATCACAAGAAGGTGGACAATAATCTTTACAAATGGATATGTTGATAGCGACTAAACGACTAAATATCAAGCGATTCTGTCACAGCGAATGTCTTAGTCGTTTAAACAATGTTGGATGATGTAATTGATGGGTCTTGAATCATTCTGTAACAAAAGAAAAATCGCGGATTGATTGATTTTTTCAATTTCTTTTTCCTTTCGACTGTCAGCGCTCGCTCTAGTCTCCACCCACCGCCACACCCCCCCCCCCCCCACACACACGCACACACACTCTGCCTGCAACGCGGGGGATAGTCAGACTGAGACCATGGTTAGACTAGTGTATTCCTGGCGTTTTTTTATACGTTTTTGAATACGTTTCATGTCCCTATTACACAGAAATGCGTTTTTTGGCGTTTTTTTGTGGATACGGCTGAAACGCAAAATTGTGTTTGCGTTTTGGAGAAACGCCAAAAAACGCATCGACAACAGCGTGTAGTCTGCACGGAGCCGTTGTTACGAAAACGCCCATGCGCAGTAGATACCATCTGCGTGCCCTTCCGGTGACAACAGTGTGTGTGTGTGTGTGTTTGTGTTTGGGACATAGCTCCGTGTCCCAAATAGCTTCAGCTACCATGTGTTGTCAAGTTATTGTTATAATTGATTGATTGATTGATTGAAAAGTTTATTAACAGATTGCAGAATGGGTACAGTACAGTACAGCTCAATACATACAATTGTTAAGAGGATGCAGACCTGAGAAAGACTTTCGTCTTGTTTCCATCAGGGTCCCCCATTTTCAATTCATCATATGAAGCTACAACATATGCATATAACATATGCATCATATGAAGCTACAACAGTCTGCATTCCCTTAACAATTGTTTGTATTGAGCCGTATTGTATTGTACCCATATGCAATATGTTAAATAAAGTTTACATCCATTCATTCTGCTAGCATTACCGATTGCATGAGCAGCTGGCTAACGTGAGCTATCAGGATTCAGACCTGTTAGCTCAGAGCTCCTCTTTCAACTTAACAAGCATTAAACAAAATGGCCCAGTCATCTATTCACCTTTGTTTAATACACACAGCGTTGTCTCTAATGTTATCTAACTACTGATAGCTCGCGATATCATCAGTTTGGTGCTGGCTAAGTAGCGTGAGCTAACGTTAGCTTCTAGCCACAATGCTATATTGTTATAATGGCATACTCCATTGACGTTAGCATGCAGCTAACAATGCTACCGATCTTTTTTTAGACTAAACTATCCGCTCTTGGTGGTCACTTGTGTTGATGTTAGTTTTGTTTCATCAACAAATGACAGGCAGAACACAGTGAATGTATCCGTTTTGTTTATTGCACTTTTATTAGGCTTTGCTGAAAAAGAATTGCTGCATTGGGTAACTAGGCAAAAGATGGTGGCCGCCTTGTTGACATTTGCTTTGCAGGCACATTCAAGTTCTGATTGGTTGAAATTGCCTTCATGTTTGCCACCTACTGCCACCTACTGCTTTGGCAGTGTACTACATCAGTGTGCTCGGGTGACAAAAACGAAGAAAAAAAACGAAAGTGTGACTCGAGGCGCACGTCGCGGCGAAACGCATATGACAACAATACGAAGATGATACGAAAGGTGTAACCGCCGCCTGAGAGAGCTGGGTGCTGCGCTGTTCTAAGTGAGCATGGCCTATTGAGTTGATTGATTGCTAATTTTATTACTGTACGCTTGGTTTCCAACTGGTTAAGTTTAGGCCCTCTACAGTAGGTTTAAAAAAATAAATAAAAGAATAGGGCGAAGAAATTTTTTTTTTCCTATAGGGCAAAGAAAACGTTTTAATTTGTTTTACCTACTTTCTATAGAAGCATCTAAGAATGAAGTTCTATGGAAAGTAGGTCTGCATTCCCTTAACAATTGTGTGTATTGAGCCGTACTGTATTGTACCCATTCTGCATCTGGTAATAAAATGTTCAATCAATCATTCCAATAATACACAGTTGGATGTGTTAGTTGGTTGGATGCACTTCAAGCTGCTTCCACATGAGGCAACTTCTCTCAATCATTCCAATAATACACAGTTGGATGTGTTAGTTGGTTGGATGCACTTCCGATCTGCTTCCACATGGAGGCAAATTGTCTTTTTTGTAGTTGTGGGAACTACTTTTTCTGGCGGATGGTTTTTTCAATAAATCTTCGATTAATGTGTTTATTGTATAGAAATAAGGTTGGATGAATGTGGCAGTTGTATAAAAGCTTTACACCACTTGCAGTCGTGATTTGTGAACAATAAACCATGCCTAGGGGGGTCTAACGACCACCCCTAGGCATGGTTTATTGGTCACAAAACACTCCTGCGCGTGATGTAATGCTTAAATATCCTATGAGTCAGACTATACTTGAGTAACATTTTCATCAGTTTAGTTTTGAGCTTCTACAGAATGTTTTAAGGTCATTTCCATCTGATGGGAGTTTTGAGCTTCTACAGGGTGTTTTAAGGTAGATTTCCATCTGATGGGAGTTTTGAGCTTCTACAGGGTGTTTTAAGGTAGATTTTCAGATACACTGGAAGCCTATGGGAGGTGTTGAATCAGCTAATGGCTAGTAGGAAAGAATATTCAACCAATTTGAGTTTCAGTCTCAGTGACATCACAATGGCGTACCCCGACTCGAAACTATGCCTAGTCGAGGAAAACCACTCTTATTTTTGATGAATGTTTGATACCACACGCTGCTGTTTAAGTGGTTATATGTACCGCAACCACACTAAATGATTAAGGGCTGCAAGTTGGATTAATTAGATTGCAATGTAACTTTATTTTACTGCATAGATATCCCTTAGTTTTACTGCATATGTAGAGCCTATTCACTCTGTAGTCTGTACCAATATAAATGTATTCACTCATTTATCAAGAGAAAAACACAAAATACCCCATATTGAAGACTGATTAGCTACTGTTTTACAAAGAATACTCATACTGAGGGCTGACTGGCTACTGTTTTACAAAGAACACTCATCCGGAGGGCTGACTGGCTACTGCTTTACAAAGAACACTCATCCTGAGGGCTGACTGGCTACTGCTTTACAAAGAACACTCATCCTGAGGGCTGACTGGCTACTGCTTTACAAAGAACACTCATCCTGAGGGCTGACTGGCTACTGCTTTACAAAGAACACTCATCCTGAGGACTGACTGGCTACTGTCCCCATCTCTACAACACCATTGGGATCATGTCAAGATACTTTCCAAAGTGACATCACCTTGAATCGACTCGTGCCCATCATATTAGCAACCAGTGTGATGCAGCCATATAAACACCATACAACCTTTTACCAAAACAAAGTCTTTATTGTCCAAAATACATCAAACGATTAAAAGTATGCCATGAAAACGATTAAGACATGCAACAATACAACACAGGCTAATCTGCTAAATACAGAGAGGGAGCGAGACGGACAGAAAGAGACAAGAAGTTCAGAAACAGATAGAAAAGCTAACAAGCGGACCCAGGTACAACTACTACTAAAAGAAAATCAACTAGCAACTGACCCAGACCTGATTACAAATTAAGCTACTAAGTAATATATAATACAGAATACGCAGCAGTATGCATGCGCAGGCTACGTTCCAACTCCTGAAACATAGCAAAATGTGTAATACAGAAATAGAGAGCTTGATGCAACAAACTACTATTCCACTGATTTCAGAAATTCAAGCTTAACGGTATGAAACGAAACAAATACAAAAAAAAAAAATGCCTTTTTAAACATTGTAATCTTGTGAAGGTTGCCTGAGTCTGTAAGAAAAACTGAAAATCAACACTTGGAACCTCACAGGTGGATGATGTTCTGTGTAAAAGGTCACGTTAAAATAAGGAGAGGAAATGACTATTTGCAAAATAATTTCAATCTCCACATCCAACAACAGTAAATTCGAGACTATGGTACTTACTTCTGTGGGGCAATACTGTGTAATAATTGAGGGTAGTAGTGTAGCTGAGGTACCAAGTACTACACCGTACTCCAGTATACAAACTTATCAGCCTTTGATTCATGTTGACATTGAGGGGTCAGAGTATTACAGGATAAGGACCTGACCAGTTAGGACATTAGCCACATCACACCGGATGTCGATGTCACGCTCTCGTCAAACTGTTGCTTAGCTACAAGAATGATGCGTTGCACCTTGCGCTCTCGTCAGCCATGTTTCTAGCGTTTGATTATGAAAAAGCAGCAACTATTTGATCAAGGCCTACCTGGGTATATCCTCCTATCAGCCTACAGACTCAGTGTGGTGCCAATCTCCGTTCAGACCCTTGAAACTAACATGATAAACGATATATAAATGTCATAATTTGCATGTCGACACGGTATCGTCAATCTGTTGTCGTATGTACAATTAGTTTCCACTGTATTTAGGAATAAAAATTAAAAACCGACTTTCCTAGAGTACTATGGTACTACTTTGGTAGCCTAGAATGGCTGCCATAGAATTTTGAATGAATTTTCATGTGTGGACCATGTATGAGATTCAGAACGTTGGAACACAATCAAATTATGCCTTTGCCATGGAAACATCAACTTAAAGAGTCCCGTGCATAAAACCGGCATCAATTTCCATGACGAATATATCAAACATTCTATGACCAGACGGGCAGCCATGTGACCATTAATGAATGTTGATTTGAGGGGGGACAGCCGTTTCAATTCACCATCTCCCCAACTACCAGTAAATCACGACCATGGTATTGTACCTTTAGACAAAACGCTTCAGATGCACAATGCGGTTTCACTACCATGTCGATATAACCGTGAACAGTGAGTCAGTTTGTACGTTTGTCCAGAATGCACACATATGGTTTCTGTGTCAGAGTGTTGGGGGGGGGGGGGGGGGTCATTACCAGGCCTAGAAACATTATTTTCTACATTCACATTTGATGCGAGAAACAGCTGCTAGTTAAGCCTGTTTGCCCTCACACTCTGAGGAGCACGAAAACTGTTTGTGTTTGTATACCGTTTCATATCCAGACTTTTAACAAATATTAAAAAGAAAATAAACTGTCTGGCCTGTAGTAGCCCCTCCCGCCCCCAGGAGTTGTGAAACACAGGAAGACAGATTCCAACTTAAAAACCTCATGACGAGGTCTGAAGGTTTCTCCGTGTTTAAACCAACAAGCATAAAAAGATATAACCGACGGCCAAATCAGATTCCATCAACCGACTCCTCCTTCGTCTCGCCCCGCCCGTGTCACCGTCTCCTCCTTTTCTCTCCTCTCTCGACTCAAACCAAGGAAACGTGGAAGGAAAGCAGCTTTCTGGAACCGGCCACCCAGCCCCCCCACCCCCCCCCATCCCCATCTCCTCATCCACCCTCTAGTCTTTTTTCTCCTCATCCTTCTTCTCCTCCTCCTCGGTGGGGTAGGAGTGCCAGGTGAGGCGTTCCTCATAGAAGGAGATGACGACCTGGGGACATTTGCCGTTGGCCTCCTTGGCCGGGACCAGGTCTGCCTCATCGGAGTTCTTCCTGGAAGGGAGGAGAAGAGATGAGGGGAGGAGGAGGGTGAGATGAGAGGGGGGGAGGAGAGGAGGTGAGAGGTGGGGAGGAGAGGCAGGAGGAGAGGAGGGTGAGATGAGAGGGAGGGAGGGGAGGAGATGAGGGTGAGATGATAGGAGGGTGAGATGAGAGGGGAGGAGAGGAGGGTGAGATAAGAGGGGAGAGGAGGGTGAGACGAGAGGGGGGAGGGGAGGAGAGGATGAGAGGGGAGGAGAGGAGGGTAAGTTGAGAGGAGGGTGAGATGAGTCAGGAGGAGAGAGATGAGGCAGGGGGAGAGATGAGAGGCAGGGGGAGAGATGAGAGGCAGGGGGAGAGATGAGAGGCAGGATGAGAGATGAGGCAGGAGGAGAGATGAGGCAGGGGGAGAGATGAGAGGCAGGGGGAGAGATGAGAGGCAGGATGAGAGATGAGGCAGGAGGAGAGATGAGAGATGAGGCAGGGGGAGAGATGAGACAGGAGGAGAGAGATGAGAGGCAGGATGAGAGATGAGGCAGGAGGAGAGATGAGAGATGAGGCAGGAGGAGAGATGAGAGGCAGGATGAGAGATGAGGCAAGAGGAGAGAGATGAGAGGCAGGATGAGATGAGAGGCAGGAGGAGAGATATGAGGCAGGATGAGAGGCAGGATGAGAGATGAGGCAGGATGAGAGATATGAGGCAGGATGAGAGATGAGGCAGAAGGAGAGAGATGTGGCAGGATGAGAGATGAGGCAGAAGGAGAGAGACGAGGCAGGATGAGAGAGATGAGAGGCAGGGGGAGAGATGAGAGGCAGGATGAGATGAGGCAGGAGAGAGATGAGGCAAGAGGAGATGAGCGGCAGGATGAGAGAGATAAGAGGCAGGATGAGAGAGATGAGGCAGGATGAGAGATGAGAAAGGAGGAGAGATGAGAAAGGAGGAGAGATGAGACAGAGGAGATGAGACAGGAGAGATGATAGATGAGAGGCAGGAGAAGAAAGACGAGACAGGAGGAGAGATGAGGCAGGATGAGAGAGATGAGAGATTAGACAGAGGAGAGATGAGTTGAGAGGCAGGAGGAGAAAGACGAGAAATGAGCAGAGATGAGAGGCAGGATTGACTTGATTGCCCTCTTCCTTTACTAAACCCGATTTGGCACCGTAGTAAAACCAAACAGTGTTTTTTTTATCCACTTTTTCTATTTTTCTCCCATCGCAATTTTCATATCGTCCAATTCAACCCTCCCCTGTCTTCGAACGTTGTTTCTTGCCTCCCACAAGCCGGCTGCAATGTGGACTAAGTCATACATAGCACAAGTCCCCTCCGATACTCGAGGTAACAGCCGTCGCATCTTTTCACCTGCGCGGCTCGATCTTTCAGCGTCGGCGGTCTGGGCTTTGGAGGGGCCCCGCCCCTGTCACTTCTTGATTCTACTGCGCAGGCGCACCAACCAACCTGTAGGAGTCGCTGTCCACAACGCCCGATCCCCACCCTTCAGTTTCCCTCCCCGTAATACGGCCAATGTGTATTACTGTGGACGACCAGCTAAACTGAAAGCAATGTGGAGAGCGGGGCTCGAACAGGAGGCATCCTGTTCGAGCCCAGTCTCCAGCATTCGTTGCGAGCGCCTTGCCCACTGCGCCACGTAGCCGCCCCCGTAAAACCAAACAGTGTTGTTGTTTGCGGTTTAGCTGCCAAATACGTGTTTTATTTAATAAGATAAGGTTTTCAGTCTGTACACCTCACTCCAATCATTTTTATTGCCGTAAAATGAGATTGTGAAACAATAATAAAAGAAAATACTTTAAATATAGATACTTCAGTGAACTGATCGGCACACAAAATACCCCCCACTACACCTGTAATGTTGTAGTTGTGTGTGTGTGTGTTATGCGTGTGCATGTAACACTCTTTACCATTTCATGAGGAACATTAGCTCTCCACTGGAGTCTGTGGCTCCAATGATCCTCTCTGGCGCCAGACCTCGACCAAAACCTCTCGCCTTCTCAGCCTGAGAGAGTGAGAGACAGAGAGAGGAGTTTACCTATTTTCTTTATCTAATCCCTCCATCCATCCATCTCCAGGATGTTTTATTTATTATTTATTTTCACTTTATTTATTTAAACTCAAAAGGCAACTGAGGTTTACCTCATTTAGTCATGTTGAGTAAAAAATAATAAAAAATAAGCATATAAAATCACATTTAATATCATAACAGTAAGACAACAAGGCGGGGCAAAAGTAAGGACAACAAATCAATTAAAACACGTCCAACTTGACTGACAAAGGTTGGAGATCAAGGTTTTAAACAGAGGGGAGAATCTCAAGCGTTAAGGATTGTTGGCGTTCATTCCATGAGCTAGGGGCATCATAGCAAAATGCTGATGTACCCTGTTCCGAGCAAACTCTGGGGACCTTAACACATTGACCACCAGCAGCAGGGGGCGCTGATCCCCCTTCAGCGCCAGGTCTTTATTCAATGGATATAGTTTTAGACTGCAACATTTGCGAGTGCTTAAAATATATCTTATATTATAGCTATACACCCGTCGATTGTCAGTGAGTTGCTTCCAGTCAACATGCACAAAATAGATCGTTTTTTCATCCGTACATTTCCGTTTTATATATGAGTATGGTTTGGGTGATTCTGAGTAATTCCAGGAAAAGACGAGAAAAGGACATTTTAGTGTAATCCCACCACCACCACCGCACTGATCGCCATTCCAGTTATCCACAGCGATAGTGTCCCCGACATTACCGAGCGTTACACATGAACGGGCGGGCGGGGTTAGTGTTCCATGCCATCCTTGAGTATTTAAACCCCGCCCCCACGGCTTAGATCGGCTCAGAAAACACACCAGCCCATTTCCAATGGAGTGCAATAGCTCCGCAAGGCAGTAGAGGGCGGTGTTGACCGTCTGCCAGCTCAGACAGGGTCTGAAAGGTCTGCAGAGGCTGCAGCCATGAATTATGAATAGATATAGCGAATAAACGAAATAACGATCCCAAAAACGAGTTAACACGTTCTTGGCGCAGATTGTGTTAAGGACCAGCCGGTCACTAGAACAGGTTCGAAAATACTGATAAGGAGGTAGCTTACCAAAATGCAATTATTGAAATGGCAGGTAAGATAAATGTATCTTGGATAAAATCAAGAATTTAACTGACACTGTGTTCAGCATCTGTGCTAGTTTTTTTTGTCCAGATTCAAATAATGTTGACTGGGGTTTTTCCCATCGAAGTGTTTAGCAGAGATCAGCTTAATAATACATTTACACCCTCAACCTCATTTACACTCACCCTCATTTACCCTCAACCTCATTTTGGCTGCATTTGTGAATTAATAGTGAAGGTAAGTAAGTAAGTACATTTTATATATATAGCACCTTTCTAGATACAGGATCATAAAGTGCTTTCCAATCAAAAGAAATTAAGAGCATCAAACAACATCATTATCCATTTGGTTCCCGAAAACGTAGAACTACGTTTCTGTAGGGAGCTCCAGTAGCTCACCGCATATCTCGGCGCTATTTCTGCATCGGGGAAAACCGTGCTGTGTCACGGATCTGGTGGACTCAGAGTTCGATTCCCGGACCCGCCGTCATTTGCCAGAATGTCTTCCCCTGCTCTATATCCCGCTTCACCCTGTATCTGTCGGTCATGCTTGACCAGAAAAGCGATAAACGCTAAAAAATAAAGTAAAAAAAAAAAAAAAAAAAAACGTTTCTGTCGCCCGATCGTTGAGTGCCGGAAACGTAGATCTAAGTTTTTCTCGCGGTATCTTTTATTCACTATTGCCATTCATAATTCAGCAGGGCACCTTGTGCATTCTGTACTGAATGTGTCTGAGCTGGCAGAGGGTCTTATACCGCCCTCTGCCATTATTGCACCACGTTAGAAACGGGTTAGTTTCTTTTCTCTACTGAGCTGTGGCGGGTCCTAAACACTCCGGCAAAACACACGCTTGTAGGGATGGTTTGGACTACTGACC
Source organism: Notolepis coatsorum (assembly GCF_963971535.1). Taxonomy (NCBI): domain Eukaryota; kingdom Metazoa; phylum Chordata; class Actinopteri; order Aulopiformes; family Paralepididae; genus Notolepis; species Notolepis coatsorum. Next base: position 24,186,506 of record NC_140178.1, read on the forward strand.
CCGCCCGCCCGTTGAAGTGCAATGCCCAACAACGTCGGAGACAGGATTGCTGTGGATAACTGGAATGGCGATGAGATAATTGGATTCTTTTTTTTGCATTACATCAGAGAACAGGTAAGGACACTATATATGAAAGCTTGCGTTGATCTGATATTTATTTCTACCGCGATTGATGCTATCTGTGTTCTATGTGTATGGCTGTTTGCCGTTGGGTTGCAGGAGGGGGGGTAGGGGTAGGATAATAATGATGGTCTAGCGTTGATTTCAGGAAGATCCGATAATCAGGCGAAAAATTACGTTTATTGAATTACACAAAAACGCTGTTTTAGCGTATTTTCCCTGGAATTACTCAGAAGCAACCAAACTATATTCATATTCAAAACGGTATAAATCGGAAATGTACGGATGAAAAAATAATCTGTTTTTTGCACGTTGACCAGAAGCAACTCACTGAGACTCGACTGTGTTATTAGACCCATAGCTATACTATAAAATATAGGTTTAGCTCTACAAACTACAACTACATGGGGTTAATGGACGGCAAGGAAGGGGTCACTTCCCGGAAGGGGCGTGGCACTCAATGTGTTAATACATAGAACCAATTAGGTAGAAGGCATTGTGGTTTGAAGGGTGAATTACCTATGCCTGGCAACCTTCACGTTTTGTGGAGAATATTTCCTACCCCTTTCAACATGTGTGAAAGGTAGAGATCACTCAGCCACTCAAGACACTTTATACACATAATACGCTGAAGGATATGGCTGGCTTTCGTTGTGATTATAAACAGGATAATTAAGTATGTAAACACCTTTAATTATGGTCTTAAACAGGGGTGTTTGGTTTTGAAGTTCTGCTGGGGCCTATTTGGTGAGACAGATAAGGCTGTAGGCTTTGTCCTAGACAGAGGTTGAAATCGCCAAGCAACCAGGGGTGACGTATCAATAGACATGGTTAGAGCCCTGTCAGGGTTCCCACGCTTGCCTTGAATTTTTTTTCCATATCACCTCCTGATTTTCCAGGTACCATATTAAGTGATGATCTATAGCAGCGGTTCCCAAACTTTTTTGGCCGTGCACCCCCTGTAACCTCCCCCACCTAGCTGACGCACCCCCCAATGGGTTTCCGATGCACCGAAGGGAAATTCTTGGCCGAAACTGATACCGAAAATAGAAACAGTTGGCCGAAAACCGAATGCCGAAAGGCCGAAAATGATTAATATAAATTTATAAATAGGGCGGCTACGTGGCGTAGTGGGCAAGGCGCTCGCCACGAATGCGGAGACGCTGGGATCGCCTGTTCGATCCCAGCGCTCCACATTGCTTTCAGTTTAGCTGGTCGTCCGTACTAATACACATTGGCCGTATTAGGGGGTGGGAAACTGATGGGTGGGGATCGGGCGTTGTGGACAGCGACTCCTACAGGTCGGTTGGTGCGCCTGCGCAGTAGAATCAGGAAGTGTTGGGGGCAGCGTGAGCCTCCCACGCGTTACTCCTCGCCACTGAGAGATCGAGCTGCGCAGGTGAAAAGATGCGACTGCTGTTACCTCAAGTACCGGAGGGGACTTGTGCTATGTATGACTTAGTCCACATTGCAGCCGGCTTGTGGGAGGCAAGAAACAGCGTTCGTGACAGGGGATGGTTGAATTGGATGATACGAAAATTGGGATGGGAGAAAATATAGAAAATGGGAAAAAAAGTGGACCAAAAAAATATATATAAATTTATAAATATATATATAATGTATTTTTTTTTTAGCTACCTTATTATGGCAAAATACATGATTATGGCAAAACTTAACTTAAATAATATTAATAATCACTATTATGGGCCCATAAAACATTTATTCAGCACTTTTGAATGCATACATTAATTCCAGACTGACTGCTGAAAGATTGCACTGCTTACTAACTAACGTTGATAAACCCAGGTTTACCACACAGTTAAAACACAGCTACTTACATTTGAGGATAAACTTGCATAAGAAGTTTCACTCAAGTTTCACTGTAGATGCCAAGGCTCCCTTGGCTCACCAAGTTGCCTGCATCAAATTCCAACATCCAATATACCATAATAGCAGGGGTTCTCAACCTTTCTGCTGCCAAGGCACCCCTGTGTCCAATAAAATATTCCAGGGCACCCCTATATACGATAAAGACTTTTCCGGTCCTGTCTTTTTTGCTACAATGATGACAAAAGTGCTTGCTTTCAAAATAAGGTCTAAACGGCGTTTCAGGTCTAAATGGCTTAGTACGGTTGACATTACACTGCTTTTAGTAGTAAATCAAATAACATATTTTTAAATAAAATTTCAGAAAATTATCACTAAAGTGCTATCTGTTACAGCTGCACTGTTTTCCATAAAAATTGCATATTTGGATAAGTGTGACCATTTCTCAAAAACAGAAAATCACGTATTTCTTTTAAATACAGAAAAGGATCACCAAGTTACCATTTCTCAAAAAATATAAATACATAAGACTAGACAATTCCGCGCGGGGAAATTGTGGGTGATGCCTGTGCACCGCCGGCCAACGGGAGAGGGTCTATATTCCTCCGGAGGACAGCTAGCTAGCCGTTGTGGACACTCACCTTTCTAGACAGTCGGCCAAGCATCTTGTATAAGAAATGGACCAAAATTTCACGTTTAAAGTCGCTTTGTAGCCAAGCGGTCCTGTTCCAAGATGCACAATGAGAAAGATCTGTTAAAGATCTTCTTCTTCTTCTTCTTCTTATTTGAATTTCCGGCAGAGTAGACGCATCGAGGCGTATTACTGCCCTCCGCAATTCTTTTTATGGGCTCTTCTTCTTCTCCTTCTTCTCCTTCTTTTTCTTCTTCTACTGGACCCCGTCATCACCTACATTGTCCATTGGAGTGCAGCTACTGCTGCTACTTCCTGTCTGAGCCCCCCTCCGCGGGATTTCTTATACTACACTAGTGGTGCTCCATCTTTAGACCTCTTCAACTCACACTTTCTCCTTCTTCTCTGCTCCTCTTGCCTGTCCAATACTAATACATACACTAACGCTATATCCTCTGGTACAACTCTGAAGCATGCAGAAATGTCAGCACTGCCTCTGTGATCAACTGGTGGTTCTCATTATCCATGCCAAAGAATGATTTAAGAGAGAAGGAAGATACTCCCAGCTCTACCAGACTTTTATAAAAGATTTCCCTCTCTTTCCTATACCTTTCACATTCTAGGAAGACATGCCCGACAGTTTCAGTCTCTCCACATTCACACACCCCATCTGGATGTTTGCCCACAATGAACAAGCTACTGTTCAACCCACAGTGCCCCAGCCTCAGTCTACACATCTTCACCCTATCACTCCTTGACCCATATCCCTCCACCTTGATCTTGACCCGAGGCTGCAGAGAGAAATAGTGCCTTCCCTTGGTCCCCCTTTCCCACTCATCCTGCCACTCAGCCTCAACTCCTTTCTTTATCTTATCTCTGAGTTCTACTCTTCCCATTGAAATACCTATCTCTTCCTCCCTTCCCAGGCTCTGTTTGGCAAGGGAGTCAGCCATCTCATTCCCCGCAATCCCAGCGTGTCCCGGGACCCAACAAAACTCCACTGACCAGCCTGCCTTCGCAATCCTATATAAAACCAACATTATTTCCTGAATGAGATCAGGGCGAGCTTTAGACCCACCTGCACTCAGAGCCATCAGTGCAGCAGCCGAGTCAGAGCATATAATCACCTGGCTTGGTCCCACTTCCTCCACCCACCACAATGCCCAGAGGATGGCAAGAATTGTTGAATATATATAGAACACAAATGTTCTAGAATGTTCTATTATGACATCATACTGTGACATCACAAATGTTCTAGAATGTTCTGCCATTCATTCCTTATGGACCAAAATGTCCCGCTTTTAAAGTCGATTTGTAGCCAAACGGTGCGGTGAAACCTTCCAAAAACTAATAGCAACTCAAGTTGGACCAAGCCGGTTGTTATACCTTACACGTGTATGTGGTGCGAAAGCTCTGGGAGGAGTTAGCGGACAAAAATCGGCAGAATAAATAATAAATAAATAGTATAGATTACAATAGTGTGGTTCACCCACACTAATAAGCACTCGTTCACTCAGTGGACATTTCTAGCTCAATGCGAGGTCTGCTGCTGCTGCTGGCTAATAATACTGTCAATACGTGGGGAGATCTTTGACAAGGCAACACGCATGTCATCCTCAAGGCTCAACTTGGCCCTATATTTTGTTTTCAGAGCTGTCATGGATGAAAAGCCAGCTTCACACAGATATGTGGTGCTGAATGGTATCATGAGATACTTGGTACTCAGCACCACACTCAGACCAACATGTTTCCAGGGGCACTTCACTGAAACGAGCTTTTTAGGTGGTATCAGATGAGATTTCAATGAGTTCTTCCAAGAGTTTGGATGGAGATGTGTCAGGAAGCTTTGTCTCAATGTTGTCTGTAAAGGGGTTCTTTATCCAGAGTAACTTGGTGATCCTTTTCTGTGTTTTATTAAATAATGATTTTCAGGGTGCCAGGGTGGTGCACGGCCGTCCCGGGTTCGACTCCCGGACCCGGCGACCTTTGCCGAATGTCTTCCCCCATATCTCTCTCCCATCCTTCCTCTCTGCCGGACTTGTCCAATAAACAAATGAAAACGCTACCAAAACATATTAAAAAGAATTATGATTTTCAGTTTTTGAGAAATGGTCAAACTTATCAAAATGTGGTATTTTCATGGAAAACAGTGCAGCTGCAACAGATAGCACTTTAGTGACAATTTTCTTTAATCATATTAATTTTTTTTTGAGAAATCTCAAGGCACCCCTGGCAGCTCTCTGAGGCACCCTAGTGTGCCTAGGCACCCCTGTTGAGAACCGCTGCCATATAGGATGCCAAGAGCATGCTCTACAACATGGGATCATCCATTTCTATCTACAGTAAAAGCTGTTCACATGTAAAGGGTTTTTATAAACTCATGTTAATTCTGTGCTCAATAGTTACATTTTATTACACATCATCCAATAAAATTTTCCAGGACAACTGTTTCTATTTCCATGTAATTGGTCACTTTTGCTCAGTTTCCATGCCTTTCCATACCTGGAAAATGAAAAAATGAATCCCATGTTTTCCAGGTACCGTGGGAACCCTGCCTGTTATTTAGGCCAGGGGTGAGGTCGCTAAGCGGTGATAGACGGGGGGCTTCAAGGCTACATTCCTTAAGATAACAGAAACGCTGTGAGCAGGGAGAGAGAATGCAGTTGTTTCTTGATACAGAACCAGACACAGAGAGAGAGAGAGAGAGAGAGAGAGAAAGAGAGAGAGAGAGAGAGAGAGAGAGAGAGACAAGTCCCCCCCCCCCCCCCAGTACGGTGCTTTAACATTTCCAAAGGTATTTTCTAATTTGTGGGAACCCCATCAGAATCTAAAGCTCTCACCTCCTCCTTCTTCTTCTTGCTCGCCCTCTCCTCTCCTGCGTCTCCGGCGCCCTCAGTGGAAGCTTTCCTCTTTCCCTCCTTCTTCTTCTTCTCCTTCTCATTGTGTTTCACCATGTACTCAGCTATGAGGTCGGGACAGTCCAGGTTGTCTTGAGGCTCCCACGTGTTGTCGTCGCTGGGGAGAGACAGGGAATAGAGATGGAAATAAAATAGAGTTGACAATAAAATAGAGATGGAAATAGAATACAGAAGACAATAAAATAAGAGATGGAAACTAAGAAATCTGTGATAATCTTTTTTCAAATGTTTCCCTAATTAGGACACGAGGGGAACATTTATTCAAGAACGCTGTTATACGCACTCCGAGAACCCTTTCTAATAAGAACCCTACAAACCCTTTCTAATAAGAACCCTGCCATACTCACTGAGAACCCTTTCTAATAAGAACCCTGCCATACTCACTGAGAACCCTTTCTAATAAGAACCCTGCCATACTCACTGAGAACCCTTTCTAATAAGAACCCTGCCATACGCACTGAGAACCCTTTCTAATAATAAACCTGCCATACGCACTGAGAACCCTTTCTAATAAGAACCCTGCCATACTCACTGAGAACCCTTTCTAATAAGAACCCTGCCATACTCACTGAGAACCCTTTCTAATAAGAACCCTGCCATACTCACTGAGAACCCTTTCTAATAAGAACCCTGCCATACGCACACTGAGAACACTTTCTAATAAGAACCCTGCCATACGCACACTGAGAACCCTTTCTAATAAGAACCCTGCCATACGCACACTGAGAACACTTTCTAATAAGAACCCTGCCATACGCACACTGAGAACCCTTTCTAATAAGAACCCTGCCATACGCACACTGAGAACACTTTCTAATAAGAACCCTGCCATACGCACACTGAGAACACTTTCTAATAAGAACCCTGCAATACACACTACAAACCCTTTCTAATAAGAACCCTGCAATACGCACACTGAGAACACTTTCTAATAAGAACCCTGCCATACGCACACTGAGAACCCTTTCTAATAAGAACTCTGCCATACTCTCCGAGAACCCTTTCTAATAAGAACCCTGCCATACGCACACTGAGAACACTTTCTAATAAGAACCCTGCCATACGCACACTGAGAACCCTTTCTAATAAGAACCCTGCCATACGCACACTGAGAACCCTTTCTAATAAGAACCCTGCCATACGCACACTGAGAACCCTTTCTAATAAGAACCCTGTCATACTCACTGTGAGAAGCCTTTCCATTTGAGAAGGAACTGCACCTTGCTCTTCACCACGCGTCGGTCCATGACCTTCTCCACTACATACTCTTCCTCCTCCTCTTCCTCATCGCCTCCAGCCCCGGCGGCGGCGGCACTAGCAGGACCAGGAGCAGCAGCAGCTGGCTGCTCATCATCCTCGGGCTTAGTCCCCTTCTTTGGCGGAGTGGTCGCCTTGACCTCAGATTCGGGCTCCTCTGGTGGTGGGAGAGAGAAAGACAGAGAGAAACAGGTTGTGATTAATCATGAGAAATGTATTCCATCAATCAAGAATGCATTGAAGAAGAAACTCTTGTCTGCTGCCTCTAGTGGCGAGGAGGGGAACTAAAGTGATAAACAAAAATAAATTGTTACCTTTATCTATACTGATCTCTGTGGGGGATGTCTCTAGTGGTGGGGAAAAGAAAGACACATGATCAACAAATGATAAACGTGAATTTGCTTTATAAAGTGATTTCAAACAGTAAGACGGTAATGTTTCTGAATTGTAAATGTGTTGCTTGGGTGCCCAGAGTGGCGGGGAGAGTGAAGACGAAGGAAGAGAGAGGTCCTTAGCTGAAGTCAAACAATAAGTCCAGTTTTAAAGGTTTTGCAGGGTTCTCCCTCTCCAGATATTTGAACTGCAGATAATTTAACTGCAGGGTTCTCCCTCTCCAGAGAACTAAACTGCAGGGTTCTCCCTCTCCAGATATTTGAACTGCAGGGTTCTCCCTCTCCAGATATTTGAACCGCAGGGTTCTCCCTCTCCAGAGAACTAAACCGCAGGGTTCTCCCTCTCCAGAGAACGAAACCGCAGAGTTCTCCCTCTCCAGAGAACTAAACCGCAGAGTTCTCCCTCTCCAGAGAACTAAACCGCACAGTTCTCCCTCTCCAGAGAACTAAACCGCAGGGTTCTCACTTCTCCTGAGCTTTGCATTGTTTTTACTAAATGTTTAATATGTGAATTTTTTCTACCTAAAGTTGAACCTAAAATATGTTTCCGACAACATTGCTATGCTATTGCTGGTCACATTTTATCAGTAATGTCTAGTATGACAGTAGTTGGATCGGAATTTTGTTCAATGGTACAGGCTCACACACCACTGGTAGATGTACGACCACTGTTTTTAATCTTTTAGATACATACACTCTCATGTCCCCCAACCGACCTGTAGGAGTCGCTGTCCACAACGTCCAGATTACCACCCATCGACTTCCACCCGCTAATTCTGCCAATTGAATTAGTATGACGACTGGCCCAAGCCGGAGGCAATGCCGACAGCCGGAGTCGAACCGGGTGTCTCTTGCGTTGGTGACGAGCGCAATGTCCACTGCGCCACCCGGCCGCACTCGTCGTTGACAGATTTGAAAAAAAATTGGGAATTCATATCCATCCAAATTGTTTCGTTTTCGTAAACGTTTCATCCAAATCAACCCTGTAGTTAGCGAGAATTGCACCTTGCAACCGTTTTGAAACTAATTTCAAATCTAATTGTTGCTGCATGCTAAACATAGGGAAGAGAAACTAACTGTGCTTCAATATTTGTCAATAACGTTACGTTTTGTGGTTTATTATCCCGAATAATAATAGTTAAGAAAATGCATTCAGAATTATGAAGCTTGAAACCCCATAAGAGGCTTTCAGGAAGTGTAGTCCTGAAAAATTCCAGCGCTGATCCAAAGCTAGCGCTGGCCTCTACAAAATGGCAGCAAAAAAACAACAATTCCCATGGTTCAAAATATCCAAAATGGTCGCCTCTCGTGAAATAGACTTGACCAAATCGAAAAGTAAAATCTATCTAATAACACTTTAACCTATTGCTAAACTAACGTATTGATGATAATATACATTATAAATTCTGTTGTGACATGGTTATGATGTTTATACTTGAAAACGTTTGAAAATAAAAACTATACTTTTGTTAAACATTCTGGAGATTGATGGACTGGTACCGGTCCTGTCGGGCTTAAGAGGTTAACTCATTCCCCGCCAACAGCTTGAATGCCAACAACGAGTATACTCGTTATGTGATCGTTTTTCCTTTGCGCATGATGAAGCATAATGTATACCGATCATATACATTTGAATTTTTTAATATAGCGTGTATAGGAAAGAAACGCCAATCGATAATCTATCATATCGTTAGCCTCATAGCATAATTGCCTAAGTCATTTTTCAAGACTTTCGGAAAAGAAGAAAAATTATTTTCGCACAAGTCACACGAGTGAGTTAGGCAGAAAGGGATTCTTAAAATAACAAGGTTCTGATTGGCTGAGGACACAGCCACTAAACCAGGGTGGTGCAGCAGTGTGAGGAGAGTAGAGTTAGGCAGAAATATCAATTTGGCCAAAAAATGTCTTAGGCAATTATGCTATGAGGCTAACGATATGCGTCAGGGCCTATAACTCGCGTTTTAGGAATTACTGCAGAAAACCTTAAAAACATACTTATATTCTCGACGGTATTAACACAACAATGTATGAATGAAAAAATATAACGTTCCCACATCCGGAACAATAGATACCCGATGTTGAATGGGCCATAGTAATGTCGATATAGCTATAATATTTAAAAAGTTATAGCCCTGCAAAGAAGGTAAACATCTCCATAGGGTTACAGCACTGGCAGACTGGGCATAAGGATGGGCATACTGCGTGGCAGACAGTGTTAATAAGTCCTAGCCTTATTTTCTGAAAATTCGCCTAAAAATACATACCTAAGTAAATGGAAGATTGCTCCACTTCTACAAAGTCCATTTGCATGTTCTTGGTATCTAGAGACATCTATGGATCTCGGGGAATGTATTATTCCCAGTGTCAGAAATATTGTGTCCGTTACTAGGCTTGAGTCAATTGTAATGAACCAAAGGAGAATATCATTCGGCACCTTGAGATCACGTGTACAAAAAATCTAAGCAAATGAATAAAGGGCTGATGATTTACAGGGGGTTTTGTAGATAGTACTGAATTTTGCCATCCGGACACATGCCATTTTAAATATGAATATAAGGCATGTAAATGACCTTATTATGGCCAAGTCACCTATGGATCGGGCCAAATCTTCTTTCCATGGTAGAGTTTAATGAAATCTACTGTAAGTACAGTTACTTTTTTATAATGTAAATTGCTCCACCATTTTTCATCAGATTGCAACCTGTTTTCTTGCTAAATAAAAAAATTTAGGAGCACAAAGAAATTTAGGAGCACAGTGAAAACTATTTATTACATGCATATTATGCCTCTTTTCCACTGCATGGTACCTACTCGACTCTACTCGCTTTTGGTACCTGGCTGGTACTTCGTTAGTTTTCCACTGCAGATAGTACTAATACTAAGGGACAAACATCTGTGCATATAGCACATACCACCAAAATCACATATTGGCCCATGCCTACTAGACGCAAAGGATATCGGTTGTCAATCTGCTTTTGTATGTTGTAGTGTTGCCACGATACCAACATTTTGACTTTGATACAGATAGGAAAGGTAATGGAATATATTATTAGATGACAGAACATGGAAAATTCTTTATACAATTATTTAATTCATTATAATTTAAACGCTATTGAATCATATTATTGAATAATAGTTAATTAATAGTAATTAATACAATTATTCTGTTACAGCTACTGAGCTATATACTATAGCTACTGTCCATCAATATCTTCCTTTTGAATTAAATAGGTTCAGGAGATATGTAGAGAGAGCAAGACACACACACAGAGATACAGAGAGATTCTCAGCCCCCCCTTCCCTCACTATGCCTCCGAGCGTTCCCAGTGATAAATGATTTTTCCGGTTCGCACAAATCTATTTTTAGGGGCAAATGAGAGTGAAATGCTCACACTGTAGAGCCCTGACAGGGTTAAGTCGGGGTTAAGAGGTTAACCTCCTGTAACTAAGGCGACAACTGTTGCCAAGGAATGTTCACTTTAAATCACTGTTCAGTGACATTCATCCACTCTCCCTGTGCTCATCTTCCCCTTCATAGCTTAAGTGAGTTCTCTTTAATAGGGGATGTCTGGGAATTAACTGTGGTAGGGTGCTTTGCGAACTTGCATCGTTTGTTTGAGTACCACCAATATAAAAGATGAATATGAGCAGTCAGCATATTGTTACACTGGTGTGTCTCACATAGCCAGAGCTCTCTCCTCCATGTCCACGCTAGTGAGATATTATAACCCGAGTGTAACATTAAAGTTGTAACGCCAACGTTGCTACAGCCGGACACCGCAGCATGTCGAAAACGCTGCATGGAGGGTTGAAACAAATGCTTGGAGGTGCTTCCTTGCGGCACAAAATCATTTTCTACGTTTTGCTGTATTCCATCTTTTTTGTGAAGCTCAACCAAATGTTCAAGCTTTTGCTGCCGTCAGCCATGTTCCAGGAAAAGTAAACAAGAGTCTTAGTTTTACCTTTCTTCTCAACCAAAGGCTTCCTTTCAGGGGAGGAAATTAGGCCACTTTACTGGCCAAATGCTGGTATTTTTTACGTTTGGCTGGTAAAAAAAATCAGATACCCGCCAGTTGGCTGGTAAGCCAAAAAGTTAGTTTCCTCCCCTGCTGGCGAGTATACAAAAAAATAAAACATTCTGCAATCACTGCACTGGCAAACAGTGCGCGTCTTCTGAGTGCTCGCTTTAGTTGACAGTGCCACGAGAGCACTGCACAAGACCACCCGCGGACATATAATGTTTAATAAACGTTTGCGCAGTACTGGCCAACCCGCGGACATATAATAATAAAAGTCCCGCGGTACTAGGCTAGCCATCAGGAGCACTCGCAAACAGATAACGTTAAACACAGCAGAAGATGGAAAACAGACAGACTGACCAACGGGGAACTGCATCCAACCCTAGTACAACCCTCGAGTATAAGTTACTAAGGACACATTTAAATCACAGAGGTGTAATGTTAGTCTACTGGAACTGTATACAGTGGTTAGCTTCTAGTTAGCGTTTTAGCTATAGCTGCTTGCTAGCTAACGTTAACCCCGTGTGCTCAAAGCAGCCAGCTAGGTGTATCTGTTATGACTATAATGTTTCCAAAAAAGCACCGGACTACGACGTAAGGTTAGACATTTTATTTCATGCTCAAAAGCCCCTGGCTTGCACATCGCAGTCACGAAAGGGGCTAGCTCAACCAGTGCACTGTGCACAACAGCACACCAACCCAACTGACGTTACCACAACACTTGACGGTACTTCACAGCACTGTCGTAAGACCACCGTGCTGTCTTAAAGGCACAGTGTGCCTACCCAGATGCATACACAACATTGACACGGCTTGACATACAAAGAAGTAATTATCACAATTAGCGATTTTTTTTGTCTGGTAAAAAATCTGTTTGGCTGGTAAAAAAAATCAGATACTCGCCAGTTGGCTGGTAAGCCAAAAAGTTAGTTTCCTCCCCTGCTTCCTTTGTCATATTCTACACGTTACCAAAGATGTTTTCAAAATAAATGGAGAAACGCGCCATAGCTCCCCCCTCCCTCTCAACACGAGCTGAAACTACAATTTGGGCTTGAGAGGAGAGGCGGAGCGCACTGCTGTGAAGGGAGGGTCGGTGCGTTACATTTACAACACAAGACAAAATGAGAGCAACATGACATGTGGTACAATAACCATTTTTGACGATTATCTTGTTTTCATGATCGTGGGAAGACGATCGTAATTGAAATTAGATTGATCGAGCAGCCCTAATGTAATATAGTAGTAATATGTAATAAAGTAGTAGTGATATGTAAAACAGTAGCAATATGTAATATAGCAGTAATATGTAATATAGTAGTAATATGTAAAACAGTAGCAATATGTAATATAGCAGTAATATGTAAAACAGTAGCAATATGTAATATAGCAGTAATATGTAATATAGTAGAAATATGTAATATAGCAGTAATATGTAAAACAGTAGTAATATGTAATATAGTAGTAACATGTAGGAGCTCCACCTGTGACGGGGGGTTCTACAGCCGTGCTCATGCTGCTCTGTGATTGGTGGAACCCTCCTGTGCCCCTGGTAACGTCAGTGGAAACTAAATTAAAAACAAAGCAGGAGTTAGGTGAGGCAGAGGATTACAAGGAGAGGTCAACTCACATGGATCAGTATTCTAACAGCAGTAAGATCATGTTTTAAGGAGCACACATGCTCCCAACTATGTAAATATTACAAAATACTAGGGATGTCCGATATTATCGGCCTACCGATATTGGGGGGGGAAGTGCCTCATTTGCATATATAAACATACAATTCAGAAAACTTGCAATATATTTTTTCTTAGTGTATATGCATCACTGATACCAGTTTATATGTACATAACAAACTGGGAAAGTTTCATAGTGATATCTATTCAAGTATTTATTAGGGGGTGCTGTCTCACCTTAAACCAAATAAATAATATACATAATATGAACAGAATGTTTTAGCCAACGTATATCATCCTTGTAACAAAAACAACCGTGTAAAGACAGAAAACACCAGGCGGCTTGGTATTTATCATTAATAAAAATGTAGACCACGAAGGTTCATAGAGACACTGGGTCACGTGGTGCACATGGAAACTGTTATTACAAAGGCGGCAAAGTGGCAGCGTCCTTGTTGCTTAGCGAGAAACACTGTTCCATTCTCGGCCGGCCGAAAACTAGCAAACTGTATCTTTTTTGCTTATTTTCTAAGGTGAGATGGATATTTATTTAGCGTATTGCGTTTCCCAGCTTCGTCGGTTCATCAGCGTAGTTTAATAACGTTATTAAATCAGAGAGAGAACGCCCCCCCCCCCACTGGCCTGCTCACAAAGGAGCTGCAGCCTCCAGGCAACAATAAGCGCGCTTTATTAAAACATGCTATAACGGGGCACAGCTCTTAGCACTGGGAATATATAAGTGTTAATGTTTGTTTATTGTATTGGCCCTGCTGTAGCTGAAGTACCATTCAAAGAATCTCCCTGCAGGCTGATGATTGGAATGTGTTCCAAAATGAACCGCTGCAACATTTTGTCCACATCCGACATGAAAAGAAAAATCCTATCGATACTAAACGGGTTGCCGACCGTGCTACAGGTATTGTTTCCATTAGACAATAGAAGCGAGTCGTTTAGACTGATCTATTGTCGACGCATGCCTTCTTCACGCTGTACCGACGTTAGCCGAGCAGCCCCCCATCAACTACAGGCGGGTTCAGAACAACATGGCTGGCGTGTGTTAGCCCAGCGAGCTAACAGGAGCCTTACCTTTTACACAAAGTGGGCTTCGGTGCGATGGCAGGGGCTCCCGTCAGGCCCGCTTAAAACGATGCAGACCGAGTGCCTGTTGTCTCCGAGTGAAGGAGCGAAGCTCTTGGTGATTTTCTATGGTAACGTTGGCGTTACTTTGTCCGTTAACTCGTGCACTATGCCTGCAGGATCACACAAAACCTTTCAGCGTCGCTAACAAACCAAAGAACAACAGCGCTCACTGCTGCCACTGTGCCCGCCAACTCGACACCGCCGGACGTGACGTCGTCTTCTTCTTCTTCCAATAGATTTCCGGCAGACTAGACGCAAATGGCATCTAACCAGAGTGCAAATGTAACAGTAAAGTGCATTAAGTTAACAATATATACACTGTACAAGTAACCAGCTGAGCTAAAGGGTCTATACAGTATAATAGTAGTATTGTACATGGTTATCTTACAGATATGTAAACAGTAATATAAGGGTAGACTATAGAAAAACCACTCTCAAAGAGCACAGCGGGAGACTGCAATTCGAAATGGCCCCTGTAAATGTCCTAACCCAACCCCCTCCAATGTACAGTAAATGTCCTCCTAACCCAATAATACACGAGACCCTCTTCTTGGGACCAAGTAAGGTTTCGTAAATAATCCAATGTACAGCTACCCACCCCGCCTACCCAACCAACCACCTCCAATGTAGTTTCCCCACCCCACCTACCCAACCTCCTCCAATGTACAGTTTATTCGTCAAATGTATATACTCTCTTTTTTAGACTATTTTTTTATCACAAACAGTACTGTATTTGTAAATCTGGTATGTCATAAATGTATAGATGTATAGCACTAGCAGTACTGTCTATCTGTATGTCATATATGTTATGATGAATTGAAAATGGGGGACCCTGATGTAAACAAGACGAAAGTCTTTCTCTGGTCTGCATCCCCTTAACAATTGTGTTTATTGAGCCAATATTGCTGTATTGTACCCATTCTGCAATCTGTTAATACAATTTTCAATTAATCACTCAATCATGATGTAGGTAGTTGTGATTAGAGTGCAAGGCAGTTGTAGACAGTGAAGACTAGCTAGGTATAAATAGAGTATAGTGAATAGTTCACAGGCAGTGGGGTGGGGATCAGAGTTTATACAGTGGTGGTGAGTATGAGGGGGGGGGGGGGGCTGTCACTGTGGTACAGAGTTCAGTGAGATGACAGCTGAGAGGGGAAGAAACTGTTCCTAAACCTGCTTGACTTGGAATGGAGATTCATATAGCGCCTCCCAGAGGGAGGGAGGCCGAACAATACCTAAAAATCTTTGTGCTGCTTCAATCACAATTTCTATTCTCTCTGATTTATTCTAAGTCTCCATAGCAGCACAGTTGACAACCGTTATGAAAGCAAGAAATCTATCTCTTTCCAAGTAACCAAACCAATCTCCTCTGTCCCTGACACGTGTGTTTTGTTCTTTGACTGGTGTCACATCAGATTCTCCTTTTTCACTGCTTCTGCACAGGACACATTCCTTTGTGCATAGGACATGTTCCTTTCTACATAGGAAACCATTCCTTTCTGCATAGGACATGTTCCTTTCTACATAGGAAACCATTCCTTTCTGCATAGGACATGTTCCTTTCTCCACAGGACACGTTTTCCTTTCTGCAGAGGGCACTTTCCTTTCTGCACAGGGCACTTTCCTTTCTGCACAGGACACTTTCCTTTCTGCACAGGGCACTTTCCTTTCTGCACAGGACACTTTCCGTTCTGCAGAGGACACTTTCCGTTCTGCAGAGGACACTTTCCTTTCTGCACAGGACACATTCATTTATGCACAGGACACTTTCCTTTCTGCACAGGGCACTTTCCTTTCTGCACAGGACACTTTCCTTTCTGCACAGGACACATTAATTTCTGCACATGACACATCCGTTTCTGCACAGGACACTTTCCTTTATGCACAGGACACATTCATTTCTGCACAGGACACTTTCACGAGTATACTCGTTATTAGATCATTTGATATTTTTCCTTTGATCCCCGCTCTACAGACTCGGCCGGAGCTCTCTGAATCACTGTGGCACAGCTACATACGTTGGAATTGCAATGCCGATCGAATCTCACCAGATGGCAGTATAGTCTACCTTTTGAACTCGGATAGAAAGGCAACATGATTGTCAATGAATGCACCGAGGCACCGAGGCCAATAGGGTATATCTGCAGAGCCGCAAGCCCAACGCCTGGGCGGGGCTTCGGGGCTTGTACTCTGTTTGGGGCGGGACTTCGGGGCTTGTACTCTGTTTGTACTCTGTTTGAAAAGAAGAAGTACTCTGCAAAGAAAAAATATCAGACTGAAGAGAGGGACTCAAAAAGTCCTTGGTTTACATGCTACTTATGTACAACTCTGTAAGCTAACAATAGCATACCAGTTGCGGACTCAAATGCTACATTTTATCCTAAAACGTATTTTCATGAAACACACAACCCTCATCGTACAACGAAGCCGTCAAGTTCACTTTTACCATGTAAGAAAGAACACTGGCTTAGGTAGAGAGAAAGGACATAAGCCATTGGCTAAGTGCTAGAAATACAGGCCTGGCAAGTTATACAAAACAGCAACCAAAGCAAATTTCTGAGAAATTTGCACAAACTCCCAAGCAAGAACGCGACCCTAGCATTTTTAGCTGTGGGATTGCACATGCCGTATCCCCCAAAATACAGTGAATTAAACACACGTTTTGTTAAACAAAAACAGTCTCCCTTTAGGAGGGACCCTTTATTTTATTAATCAAAATCATTTGGGGGGGGGGGGGGGGGGAGTGGAGGCAGAAGGGGTAATGTTACGTGTGTCGCCCGCCGCACACGGGGTGTCGTTTGCCCCCACGGGCAGCTGGCCCGAAGGGACGGTACTGGGGAGCCGTCTGGCCACGTCGTTCCCTACCGTTCCCCCCGGGCGCAGGATGACTGGCGGCCGCGGTGGCGCCGTCCCCTCCCTGTCTACGAGGCTTCTTGCTGGGAGGGCCAGCAGTGGCGGTGGCGACGGCTGAAGTCCTGCTCCGGCGTCGTCTCCACGTCTCGCCTCCGGTCGCGGTGGTGTCGGGCCGGGGGAAGTGGGGTTGTAGGACGGACCGCTGCTCCTCCATCTCCCTGCAGGCTGACGCCATCTCCTGCATCGCCGAGCCGAAGAGCCCAGCGTCGGAGAGGGGGACCATGAGGAGGGGGATCCTCCGGTGGTCCTTCAGCGCCGCCTGCTCGAGCCAGAGGTGGCGCTGGATGAGAGTGGCCAGGGCGCGTTGCTTCCACGCAGCTATTGCCTGTAGCTGCGAGATGCAGGATGGCTCCTGTCGCCTGGGCATGGAGGTACTTCCGATGGTCATCCAGTACCTCTCCGCCCGCCATCAGCCCCGACATGAAGCGCACTAGCTGCGCGATGTTGGACGTCGCAGCTAGGCTCTGAGTCAAGGCGATGTAGACCTGGTCACTTCAGACAGCCAACTGCTTAGCCGACTTCCCCTTGGCTCCCACACCATCTCGGGGAAAAGGATAGATGCCATCAAGGACTATCAAGCCGTGGCACCCCCTCCTTTAACCGCTGGACCAAGCCCACCACCCGCATGAAAGGCACGTAGGTGGGGGTGAGGCCGATGATGCAGGGGATTACCTGTCCCCGGGACACGTAGGCCTCCATTGAAGGGAAGAACGGGCAGACAACGCTCGCCTCCCTCACAGGACGGCGTTGCCAGAGATGACCTATCATGTCATCGGGAACAAGTGCCGGCAGTGGCGTCGGCAGCGGTACCCCGTTAGCACGGGCCGCTGCCGTCATGAGCTCAGGGAACAAAGTGATAGGTATTTTCAGTTCATTTAATGTCTAATATTTTACATCCAGCTCCTCTGGTCACCATGAGTGCATAGATTTCTGGAATGTGCCAGGGCCCTCATTTATCAACAATTCTTAGAAAGTGTTCTATTTTCGTACTTAAGCACAGAATTTAGAATGTGTGTACGCACAGAAATATTGGGATTTATCAACCGTGCGTACACAGGTCCTACGCTCCTCTGTGTTGATAAATACCATTAAGTTCTACGCTCCACGCTCGTGCACGATTTTAAGTATTTGCATATAGCACCGCCCGTAATTAACCATATACGATAATGGAACACCCCCATGAAATGTGGAAAAATGGACTAAGCCGAGCGAAGCGTGTTATGGAGAAATACGTGACAGGCTGACAGACATGTACACGTACGGTGATGTCGGATATGATATCTATTTTTTTTATCTACTTTTTCTCCCATTTTCTATTTTTCTCCCATCCCAATTTCGTATCGTCCAATTCTACCCTCCCCCGTCTCAAACGCTGTTTGGCCATGCCTCCCACAAGCCGGCTGTAATGTGGACGAAGCCATACATTGCACGAGTCCCCTCCGGTACTCGAGGTAGCAGCCGTCACATCTTTTCACCTGCACAGCGCAATCTATCAACGTCGGGGGTCTGCGCTTTGGGATTAAAGTTCTCCTCAATTTTATTCCAAATCGCGACAGATTTTCGGTCAATTTTCTACCTGCTGCATATGATTTGTAGAGGCATACAATCTATTTTGATGTCGGTATTGGGTAGCCTATATAAACAATAATACGAGAGCATATACAAGAACAATGAATCTCACTGCCATGTATGATGTAGCCTATACGCCATGTGTAGCCTGCCTATATGTGATCAATACAAACTTGAACTTGAATTCCATCATGTCTGTGTGCGGGTCTGCAGGAGCAATATAAATAAGAACGTGCACTGAAAAGTTACAGTATGTAGTTGTAGGGCTGGGCGATATGATGATATTATATAAATATCGGGTACAGTTCATTAACGATACACTTTTTAAACGTATCGTGGATATCGTGATGTTTTGACCAAGAGGCTTGTGTCGCGTCAATCTGGTCCACACGTTGACACTTTTGAACAGCGCCGCCCCACACACACTACTGCATCAAAAGTTACTACTTATGATAACAAAGGCATTAGTTTTGTGGCATTAACGTTATATAGTTACACTTTCAATAACATCAGCGTATTTACATAGCAATGACCGAGGTCGACCTAGATATAGCAAGCGTTAGTCGTTCATATCTCAGCCCGTGCTGACTCAGTTGTGCCCATTCTGCGGTCTGTTAATAAAGTTTTCAATCAGACAGATGTATGGAAAGGCTTTTATTATAACATCCGTTGCAGTAAAATCATTATGCCTCCAGTCGTTTAGTCCTTCTGCGGAGCTAAAAGCTAAACGTCGGCCGCGGCGAGCTGCCATTGTTATTGTCATTGAGCTCTCCAATGGCGGAAGTAAAAAATGAATACGCGCTTGCCGATTGGTGCTAAGAACAGCAGGGCGGGTGCAAGCGATGTGACGTAATTGGCAGACGCGACTGTCAATCAAAATGATTCTGTTTGCCGACTGAATGAATGAGAACATTATTAACAGATTGCAGCATGGTACAATACAGTACAGCTCAATACAACAACAGTCAACAGTGGACTGGAGGATGCAGACCAGAGAAAGACTTTCGTTTTGTTTACATCAGGGTCCCCCATTTTCAATTCATCATATTTCATATCTAAATCATATAATATCTCATTGCTAAATATATGCAATATATAATCTAATAATCCAATAATCTAAATCTAATATATAATATAAAAATGCTAAATGCATGGGTATTTTATTTAGTCTTTAATGTTAGCTTGCAAACTCAAATACTGTCTTGGTAAGCCTCATAATGAATTGTTTGGGGAAAAAAAGAAAAACATCGTGATGCGTATCGTGTATCGCCGAAAGGTCAGAAAATATCGTGATATCATATTTAGGCCATATCGCCCAGCCCTATGTAGTTGGTTGATTATTTGTATGACAGTCAGTAAACCCTTGCAAAAAGTATCGGTTTTATTTAATGAATTGAAAACATGCAGCATGCCTTTCCTCCCGGCATGCAGCAACGACATGAATCAGGCAAATGCGCATCACTGAGTGGAATCCCTTTCTATTCACATAACTGCATTTGTGATGGAGCTTTGACAGCTACATGGGTGGTACAGTAACAGTCTATTGCTCGATCCATCTACAATATCACGATGGACCGTGCCATGCAGCCTATGTATAGCCTGCCTATGTGATCAATAAAAACGCGAACTTGAATCCCATCATCATATTTATATGTTGCGTCTGTCCACTATGTTTGTTACTTTGTTATTTCCCACCCCTATCTATGTAAAGCGACCTTGGGTCTCTTGAAAGGCGCTATATAAAATGAAGCTATTATTATTATTGTTATTATTATTATTATCACGTCTGTGCGCGGAGCTCACAAAAAAAATAAAAATACTGTCTTTTAGTCTCAGTGAAGTTTCAACGGAGGTAATCTATTCTAACCAACAAATTGAAGTAGAAAGCATTTAGTTGTGGCCAATCTTATTTGGAAACATGACACAAAATAATAGTATTTCGCTTTTTATTTGAAACAATATTTAATCGCGTTTGGAGGTGGGTATTCTGCGTCTGCCCCCCCCCCCCCCGTGCCAAACAAGCAGGCCAACCTCTTGTTCGCCCGTGAGCCCGTTATAATTACACTACTGTCACTATTTTACAATGAACTATAATGAATTACGGGTCATACAGAAGTTGAACACGCCAGTGTTGAAACTAATGCACGGAAGCTTATTTCCGCGTTGCAGGCTGCAATAATAATATTCTACCACCGGGCGCCAGGTACGCACGGTCGGAGCTGTGCGTAGATATACGCACAAAGTCAAGCACTCGTTCAAATTGATAAGTCCCACACTTTGCTTAGAAACGATCGTACGCACAGGTTACGCACATATCTGTGCGTACGCAACGTTGATAAATGAAGGCCCAGGAGGCCAAGCCAGGCAGGCACTTAGGAATAGAAATACTTTGACCTGTGTGACCTAATGCATGGCTGTATCCAGGCACAGGCCAGGTTTATACTATGAGGAGCAAACCAGATTCATCCTTAGACTACTACCATATACGACCAAGCCTAAATTTGGAACCCACATAGTATTTAAGCCATGATTGTGTCATCATTCTAGAGCCTTGCAGCCCCCATGGAGGGCTGTGGTCTCCAGGACTGTTCCTCGTTCTCTGTGTTCCTGTCAATAAATACCATCGATTGACTTCACCTTCGTCTCCTGAATATCTGTCCAGCTAGCTCATCATATCAATCCAAAGAACTCAGTTTTATACTATCAAAAGCATGCAACTCCCTTTGCATACTTTCTTGCGCTTCGCTCGCATCCCTCGCGTTTGGGAGGCTACACTCACTGTCTCTGTAAGATAAGTGGGAGCCAACGTCCAGTGTGGATGATAGCAGGGCATCTCATCTCGGAGGTGGTGACTCGAACCCAGTCTCGGAGTATGAGGCTCGCCAGGGAAACACAGCATCCTCTGCCACTCCCCGAGGGGGAGAATGCTCTGTCTCTGCTGGGTCGTCGAACAAGAATTCCCCCGCCCCCTCCATGTAATCCTCTGTTTCCATTGGACGCGATGGAGAGGTGACGAAGGAATCCTCGCTCGGAGCCGGCCCGACACAGCCGCTAAACTGTCCGCCCCCGCCGCTCATCGCCATATGACGAGAACGAGCTGAGGCGAAGAGCTTGAGTCGCAAATCACCGCCCACCAGAGGGACCGTCAGACCAGCTGACTTCCCTCTGGCGGGGGGACCAGAGCCGGAACTCGACCATCTCACAGGAGATGGGAGCTCGATGGCCCCTCGGTGACGCGCACTCTCCTCCGGGCGCCGCTGAGGCGCACCTGCCTGCCACAACCGTGGAGCCAGGAACGCCCCACGACGCACGGAGGAAGCCGCGACTGTGAAGGTGGAGGTCAGAACGAGTCGTCTAAACCCTCCGGTGGTGAAGACATTATATCTTTCTTTTCTCGAAAATTAGCGAGAGAAAATAAAAAACACAATGTCAGCACAGCTCCTTAACACTTCTGCCAACGACAAGATTTCTCGTCCTAACTCGCCATGCGTTGAGTGCCAATGACGAGATTTCTCGTTATTTAATCGTTATTTCTTTTATTAGCGATATCCATTCATTTTTCATCCATCCAGCCTGACGTTATCATTGGGAATGGCTCCGAGCTCGAAAAGGGCAAATACCGCCGCCTATCGTCTCCCGGATGGTAATGCACATCATTGGATTGGATTGAGTGGCCATGTGCATCAGGAAAAAACTCCGGTCCAGGGTTTCCCCATCTCTGGCAAGCAGTGTCTGTTACCACATTCACTGGGGAGGCTCGGAGCAGCTTTCGATTATGTGTTTCAGACTATAACGTTGGATCAATAAACGCGATCAATATTTGGAATGGCGATCAGGAATTGGATTAATCTTTTTGCAGAACATCTGATGGAGGTAAGGACTCTATTTTACCAGTATTGGGTTAATCAGATGTTTTTTTCATAGCGATCACAAACGTATCCGTGTGTGCGTGTATGATGTTAGCGCTGACCAGGTCATGGATAATCATTTTTTCAACCGCTTCTCTAGCGAGCATAAGTACACATATACCATCGATAATCTAGCGTTTATTTGAAAACGATTAATAAATCAGCCGGTATAAAACGGAAATGTACCAATGAAAAAACAATCCGTTTCGTACATGTTGACTGCAAGCAAGTCATTGATAAGCGAGGGGTGTTTTAGACGCATAGCCATAATTTAAGATATAGTTTAAGCGTTCGCAAATATCCCGACCTCCCATTGACTAAAGCGCTGGCACTCAAGGGGTTATCTGGGCAAAGGGGCGTGGCACCCAATGTGTTAACTAACACTAACTACTACAGCACTGATCTGAAGAGGTGCACTGCAGCACGTACTTCCAGGTGGTGAAAGTAGGGAAGGAGCTAGTAGTATGGCCATGACCCCGCTTATATGTGAGCGGATGTGGGCGTGGTCAGGCAGGTGTAGGTGCGTGCATGTGGTTGAACGTTTTCAGGGTAGCATATGATTAAAGGGACAGTTCCAATAGAGCAGAGCGTAAAGCCATATGAAATATAACTGCTCTAGTCCATTGAAGGTTTCATGGTAGAAAGTATCCTTCTTCACCATCTTCAGGGCATTCAGCTTCCCCCGGCCAGTGTCACAGACAGTGAAGGCTTGTAAGCCAATTAGGCCATCACATAGGGTACCCAGGGGCGGTTCTAGCATCAGACCTTTAGGGGGGTCAGCCCCTTGAGCAGTAGCATCATTTCACTAAATGCCAAGGTATGGCAATGTTGGATTTTTTTTGTCAAATCAGTTGTGCAATAGTACATTTTGGTGAGTTGTTTCTATACAATTCACTTATGACATTTAGGTAACATTAATGAACAAAGGAGACAACTACAGTATGCAAGTTTATATTTATTTATTACAGTCAATCATAATGATCATGATCATTACGGAGTGTTCACTGCGTTCGAGAGAGAGAGGGGGAGAGAAAGACTCACATTTTCGTATATCCATCTATGGGAAAAATACATTTCCAGTGAGTGAAGGTTTGTTCAAATCATGAGGGAACAAAATACTATTGAGGCCTCAAATAGATTAATTTGAGGAAACTAAATACATTTTGCGGTAAAAATACTATTTTGAGGCCACAACATTTTTTTCATTTTGCATGGCAGCAATAAGCCTTTGTAGCAAGCAGATTAGCTGGGCTAGCTAGCTAACATTAGCTGAACTGACATTAGCTTGATAGCCAACTAGGGAATAGCATCAGCTAGCTAACATTAGCTAATGTTCTTTGATACTTATTACACCAATACCATGGAACTAATGACCAATTTGACAATGTTCTTTGTCAGAATAGTCAGTAATTTTATATAGTGCCATCTAACGTTTCAACATACTTGTCTTGTTGCCCATTAGCACTGGCAAATTCACTATTACTAAACTAGTTACAGTAGGTAGCTAGCTACATCTGCTTCCATGTCTTGTGTTGAATGTCGACTGGGACTTGACATTGGTTAACTATAAAAAGAAAAAGAAAAAAATGCCAATGAGGTCAACAGGCTACTACCGGCAATCCATGTCTGTAATAATAATAAAAAAGGAATAAAAACAATACAAATTTAATTACAAAAAATAAAAGAAATTGAAAATATATATTTTTTCAATGTTAGGGGGGCTAAGATTACATTTAGGGGCTTCAGCCCCCCTAAAAAGCATCTAGAACCGCCACTGGGCTGTCCCCAAATGAGCTTGCCAGTTTGCTGATGTTCACATATCGTGTGTGGTTCTGTGTCCCACACTTAACTCGGATCAGCGCCAGAGGGCGCTGTGTAATGTGTGGTTAAAAGGCCAGCATAGGAATACGTGGCGGTGTTTGCAGGGCTATAACTATATTATATATTATAGCTATGGATACAATACAATAACAATATAATCGACGCACAGCCCGAGACAGAGTTTCAAAGGATGTGCAATACCGGCTGCAACCTACCAGGCGGCGGTATTGGACTTTTGCGATCTCAGATTAATTCCCTATGATAACACCAGGCTCCCTGGATGGATAATGAATGGAAATATCGAATAAAAAAAATAACGATGAAAACCCGACTTTTCTCGGGTTTGGCGCTCAAGCATCGGCGAGTTAACCCGACTTTATTCGGGTATGGCGTCCATTGAGTTAATGAAGATGGGACAGGTGAGGTCCTTCTGGAAGGCAAGACAAAGCATTATGACATCAGCGGTGAGGATGACTGCGTTTGAGCCCAGGTTTCTAGCATCTGAAGCATGCAGGAGTAGGTTCTGCTACTTCTTCACACCCACTATCTGTCATCCTGTAGCAAGTTTCCTCACCGGTTTGCAATGCAGCCTCTCCGTATCGTGGGATGTTCCACTCTTCCACCAGAAACTTGATGAGACTGGTCTTGTTGAAAGGACTGCACAGGAAAGTTCTCCACTGCTGTACGTGGTGTCCTCCTGCCAGGTTCTTGTATTAGACAGTATTATTGAAGTCTGGCGGTAAACATCAAACACAACATCAACTTGCTCAGTTTATTGCTACAGAAATCACCATGATACAAAACCTGAAGTAATCAAATGTAGATAATGACCAGTTTGTGACCTTATCTGACCCAGTTAATAATGCCCATCTAATCTAAGGCTCACAATGACCTGTAACAATGATATAGTATGAGTATATTATACATTATCTGAATCCTTGTTGTGGTCCTGTGAGTATCCCAGTTTTTGTATCCGTTGCTCCTAGATGACACAAGGCTAAAAAAAAAAATAGTATGTCGTTTAGGCAAAAATTGTGTAAGAACATGTCTAAAGAGCTCCAGTGACATCTATATTGGTCAGAAAGATTCACATCTTAGCTTGAATGAAAGATGACATAGTCGCCGTTAAGATTATACCAAAGACAATATTGTGAAACATTGACAGATGTCCTGTACATGAGTCTAAAGCAGGTTATGCACCAGCATCTGTAATGCAATTTAACTGAGGGGGTTGGTATACTTAATTAGCCAACTATGATACAGCTACCACTCACGAAGGGCCATCATACCATAATATCTACATAGATAAAAAAATATACATTATATATACATGTACGTTTTGTCACCTTGAGTGGTACTGATATCTGGTCTGGCCCATGGACTAATAATGGTGGTGTGTTCCTTTAACACTGAGTGCCAATGACGAGAATTCTCGTTATTTCATGCCAACCGTTCAGTGCCAACGACGAGAAATCGCGCTATTAATAGTGTTTTTTTTTTTTTTTTTTTTATAGAGCTTTCCATAAATTCTTCATCAATCTAGCCCCACGTTACCACTGGGACGCTCTCTTAGCTCGAACAGGGAAAATACCGCCCCCTATCGTCTCCTGGATGATAATGCACCCATTGGATTGGACTGAATGAAAACGCATAGGGAAAAGAAAATCCGGAATCCACATTTTACTTGTCAGGCATGTAATCAGAGCCGATTGCAGTCTTTGTGGTCCCTCAGAACAGCGTGGAATATGTGTTTCGAGCACCCATCGTTGGATCAATAAACGCAATCGATATTTGGAATGGCGATCAGGAATTGGAATAATCTTTTTGGAGATCATCTGATCTGAGGTAAGGAATCTATTTTACCAGGCTTGGGGTAATCTGAGCTTTTTTCACAGATTTATCAACGTGGGCCCTATGTGCGTGTGTGTGTGCTGATCAGGAAATAAGATAAATCGATTTTTCAGCCCACTTCTCTAGCGTGCATAAGTACACATACTATCGATAATCTAGCATTTATTTGAAAACGATTCATAAATAGGCCGAAAAATTACAAAATGTTTTGTGTATTCCAGTAAAGGGCGATTTCTGCAGAATCTCTTTTTTGTGTGGACATTTCCAAAAACGAGCGTTTTTCAAAATAGTATAAAATGTGCTGATGAAAAAACAATCCGTTTCGACAATGTTGACTGCAAGCAAGTCATTGATAAGCGACGGGCGTATTAGACACATAGCCATAATTTAAGATGTAGTTTATGAGTTGGCAAATGTGCTCGCCCTCTCATTAAATAGAGCGCTGGCACTCAAGCGCTAAATCGTGCGCCCCCTGCTGGCACTCAAAGTGTTAAGTAAACCGCTGCTTTCATACCCTTCGACATAGAATAAAAACAAACAAACGATTACAAATAGCCATTTTTATTCATGACTTGGGGGGGGGGGTCTTAACATAATGAGGTTACGTGCACAATATGTATGAGTTTCAATACATCAGTCTTGTTAACAATAACAATTCAGACAACTTGGCGTTTAGCTCTCGGCCCATAAATTCAGCTCATTTCTTTTGATCACACACGAAAATAAAAAACATGTTTTGTTACAATGTAGTAGTTATCTTTGAGAAAATACTAGACTGTGCTTCCTCAAATAAAAACTCATTTCTGCAGGTTTCAAGATTCAAATGGACTTCATCATAGTAAAACTTAAAAAGCTTCACCAAAAAAACGATGCCGATTATTTTGCACATAATCTCACACATCCAAAAACGTGGATAATCTCACACATCCAAAACTCTTTTGCACACATTCATTTAGTTTGAGTTATTGAGCGTATTCGAGTTTGATTATGGCCATCAGATTTCATCTGAGACATTGAATCCTTGTGTTGCATTAAACTCTTAACAGTCCTGCAAATTTAGCATAAAACTCCTGTCGATTGCATACTGAAAGTAAATTGGACACTATTCTGGAACCATTTGTAGCAGATGCACAAGTCTGGCCTCTTTTGAAAGGAAACTTGATGATGCTATTGTCATAGAGTTAGAGATTTGTACACGAAATAATATATATTTTTTTATATGAATTATGTTGCAAACGGATGCCTGCAGATCCATCTACTCTAGTTATTAGCTGAAGTCTTACCTAGAACATGTCCAAAGTCGATAACAATATCACAAAAAAGTTGTGTTTTACACATCTTTATGTAATGGTATGTTTAGGCATTTTTCCAAAAAGGAGTGAGAGTCAACACTACCTCAGTCCCCTCCCCCCCTCATCTCTCGTCACATACACAAACAAACCCTCAACCCCCATAGGAGTGACAAAGGCGCATGTTCATTCTATTTTACCACTTCTCGGTCTCAGAAAACCCAACTCAAGTAAGACGTCATTATTTTCAGAATTTCATCGGCTACACAAATGGTCAATCATTTTCAGAGTCAGTGGTGATTTGTCCGGTCATTGAGGTGAGAACGGAGGTGGTAATTATTATTATTTTTTTTTTAAATTGACACTCGTTGGCTGTTTAGTCTTATAACCAGAGATTGGAAGCACGTAATAGGTCAAGCGGTGTGTCAATCAAATGGCGGCCATTTTAGCTTTCAACCGATGCGTTGGTTGAGACACAACACAGCGTGTTGCCGACGGCTGTAAATGTGTTGCGACGGCCCGGGGGCAGAATTTTAAGAGGTTAATAGATTACTGGTGGCCATATTCAAACTCATTTACTCTCAATAACTGTCAAACTAAATGAATGTGTGCAAAACAGTTTGAATTGTGAGATTTCGTGCAAAATAAATTGGCACTGATTTTTGGGCCACTTTAAAAATCTATTCCGATACTTCAAGGCCAAACTAAATGCCAGTGTTTACCAGGACATGGGAACAAATTGAAAGTAAAAAAAAAGATTTATCCATCATATCAGTTTAAAATTAGCAAATCAATATTTGAAGTAAAAGTTGATACATTTTCTTTTTCTTGTAAAAAGGAGAGCATTTGACACCATTAGGAATGTGTGCCGTCAACATTTGGAAGGGTAGATAAGAATGGAATATATAAAACATGAAAAGACAAGCCACAGCATGGCTGTAGTTACATTACATAGGACCTCTGCTGTTGTTTTACCAACCAGAAGCAGGGGAAAAAAAAGGAACAAAGTGATAAAATCATTGACTTTAAAAAGAATAATTCCGGTCATTATGTTCTCACCCCCATGTCGGTCAAAACTCAATTGAGGTTTGTACATGGATATGTGCTTTTCTTGGAGCCACTGTGTAATCATTATGCCCTTTGGAACAAAACATTTACGGACCCTGTATATTAGCATTGTTTTGGAGAAGGCCTAGACGGAGCTGCAGTAGCAAACTATTATTATGTGGACGAACAAACTTCAATTGAGTTTCCACCTACATGGGGGCGACGTAGCGCAAATGGAAAGGACAAAGTGGAAAAAAACGCGCTACCCTAAAAACACGGCCCAGAATACCAGTAAGATGTAACGGTGTTCAACCTAATGTAATGTTTTTCTACCGGGAGCACTCATACCGTGGTCTCGAGACGGCTATAGCTCTGGGTACCCCGTGTCTTCGTTGTGTGCAAGTGTGATCGACGTTGATGTAGCGCTAATGCCTGGGGGACACCACTAGGGGGCAGAGTGTGAGCAAATGACTGAATGAGTGAGTGAATTAGTGACATTGCCGGTCATGGAGGTGCTTTGCATCAAAACAATTTAAATAAAATAAAAAAGTTAAAATGAAAAACCTAAATGATAGGAAACATATTCTACCAAAAACATCCTATAGTTCCCTCAAAAAAGGGAGAAAATGACCCAAAATTAGAACAAAGAGGCAGAGCTTCTCTGGCGGGCTCAGCCTTTTACGACTTTCGTGACGCAGACCGTTTGGATCCCCTTTTGGTCATCTTTTTAACAGCCGGTGTTTTGAGCTTCTTTGCGGGAGCCTCCTCTGCGGACTCCTCGGCAGACTCCTTGGCAGACTCCTCGGCAGACTCCTTGGCAGACTCCTTGGCAGACTCCTCGGCAGACTCCTCGGCAGCCTTCTTGGCCTTCTTGGCTGGAGTGGCAGCCTTCTTGGCCTTCTTGACGGGCGTGGCTTTACTTGGCGCTACAGGGGCAGCCCTCGCCTTCTTGGCCGGAGGGGCGGCCTCCTCAGCAGACTCCTCAGCAGACTCCTCGGCAGACTCCTCGGCCGGAGGGGCAGCCCTCTTGGCCGGAGTGGCAGCCTTCTTGGCCGGAGGGGCAGCCTTCTTGGCCGGAGGGGCAGCCTTCTTGGCCGGAGGGGCAGCCTCCTCGGCAGACTCCTCAGCAGACTCCTCGGCAGACTCCTCGGCAGCCTTCTTGGCCTTCTTGGCTGGAGTGGCAGCCTTCTTGGCCTTCTTGGCTGGAGTGGCAGCCTTCTTTGAAAGCCAGGCCTCCTCAGCAGACTCCTCAGCAGACTCCTCGGCAGCCTTCTTGGCCGGAGTGGCAGCCTTCTTTGAAAGCCAGGCCTCCTCAGCAGACTCCTCAGCAGACTCCTCAGCAGACTCCTCGGCAGCCTTCTTGGCCTTCTTGGCTGGAGTGGCAGCCTTCTTGGCCTTCTTGGCTGGAGTGGCAGCCTTCTTGGCCTTCTTGGCTGGAGTGGCAGCCTTCTTTGGAAGCCAGGCCTCCTCAGCAGACTCCTGGGCAGACTCCTCAGCAGACTCCTCGGCAGCCTTCTTGGCCGGAGTGGCAGCCTTCTTTGAAAGCCAGGCCTCCTCAGCAGACTCCTCGGCAGACTCGTCGGCAGACTCCTCAGCTGGAGTGGCAGCCTTCTTGGCCTTCTTGGCTGGAGAAGCCTTCTTGGCCTTCTTGGCTGGAGTGGCAGCCTTCTTGGCCTTCTTGGCTGGAGTGGCAGCCTTCTTTGGAACCCAGGCCTCCTCAGCAGACTCCTCGGCAGACTCCTCAGCAGACTCCTCAGCAGACTCCTCGGCAGCCTTCTTGGCCGGAGTGGAAGCCTTCTTGGTTGGAGTGGCAGCCTTCTTGGCCTTCTTGGCTGGAGAAGCCTTCTTGGCCTTCTTGGCCTTCTTGGCTGGAGTGGCAGCCTTCTTGGCCTTCTTGGCTGGAGTGGCAGCCTTCTTTGGAACCCAGGCCTCCTCAGCAGACTCCTCGGCAGACTCCTCTGCGGACTCCTCAGCGGACTCCTCGGCAGACTCCTCTGCCGGAGGGGCAGCCCTCTTGGCCGGTGTGGCAGCCTTCTTGGCCGGTGCGGCAGCCTTCTTGGCCGAAGGGGCAACCCTCCGTTTGGGGGCGGGTCTCTTGGCCTTAGGCTTAGCCTTCGGCGGGCCAGTGGTTCTTAGAGTCTTTCTGCGTGGAGGGCGACGAGGTGTCGTTGAAAGAGCTTTTCTGAAAACAATCAAATAAAACCACAGCACCAGCGTCATTTCCAGCACAGTTAGTGTGAGACTGACAGCGGAAAACAAGCCTACATCAAATGAATAGAAACTCCAGATGAAACTGGGACTTTCAGACGCACCTCTTTGGCGGGGGAGGTTCATCATAATCATCTTCGTCATCCTCCTCATCATCATCCGTGTCTTCCTCATCAGAGGAATGATCCTGCCACCTGCTCTTGGCTCTCTCGCTCTTCTTCCGTGGTGCTATGACTTTGTCAGGGTACAAAATGGCCGGGCTGTGGGATGAGAAAAGATACAAGAATGCATGTAGAACAGTTCTTTCAGATGCGTGGGCAATGGCATACAGTATTTGCTAGATCTATGGCTGACTGCAGGATACAGGTTCAGCTCACCAACTATTTCGTTTTAGGAAAACGTTCTCCAGCAAGAGGATTTGGACTCGTTTTGAAAGTGCAACATTAAAATGCCCTTCCAGACTGTAGAAGAGCTACGTCCTGACCTACACTTCAGGGAGAAAGATATGTGGGGGATTTTCTTTATGGTGGCTACTGCAATAGTTTGAATTGCTTCACAAATTTGTGCGGCAAGAAAATAAATCAATAACGCGACAGCTCTACATGCAAGTATGCTTGTTTTTGTCATGTCAACGCCACCTCATTTGACCAAATCCATGCCTGGTTCTCGAGTTACATGACAATATGTCAGGCAAGCATCTTTTTACACGCGTGCGTCGGATGACCACCCCGGACTCCCGACGCTCCAAAACTGCGAATCATCCGCTGATGGCGAAAATGATTGGATCAGCGTTGTAGCCAATGAGTGTAGCTTTCCAATGATACCCCACGTGGGGGGGGGGGGGGGGGGGGGGGGGTGCAAATAAGGGAACTAGCTGAAAGTTGACGAGTAAAAACAAGTGCATTTTTTGTTGTTGTCGGTTTTACTCTTGACGTCTCTCCAAAGACCCATTTCTGAACGTATTTTTATACAATTTTTACCTGTACTACATAAGACTTCAGGCTATGGAACCGGTGGTTTCCAGTGTATACATATTTTCTTTATATATTGCAACCACTACAGAAAAATTTTAGTACACAAGTTCAACTCAAGTTCAGTCCTATGTTACTTTATTTCATTAGCACCAAGTGATTTTCCTCTTTCAAAATAGACCAGGCTCATGCATGTGCTATAAGAATAAAGCTAAGATTTGCAAAAAAAAAGTATGCAGTCCTCATGTTCAAGTAAAGAAAATGGCCACTTTTCTGGGTGCCCCGTAACCTGTAGGTTTTTGATCATAAATCGATCAATACAGACATATTAATTAATGTTGCGTTTCTTTTTCAAATGTAGCCAAGAGTAAAGACCTTAACCCTATCAAAACAGCAGTCAAGGTGTATATTTTCAGCACGTTTGTTTACCGATGTTAAGATTTACCGACAATAAGAATGCTAATTCTCTCTCTTTCATCGTAAAACCGAGAGGAAATGACTAAATCCAGATTTAACCTCTTAAGCCCGGAGCCCTATTTTCTGAAAATCCACCTAAAATACATACCTAAGTAAATGGAATATTGCTCCACTTCTACAAGGTCCATTTGCATGTTCTTGGTATCTAGGGACATCTATGGACCTCAGTGAATGTACTCCCAAGTGTCAGAAATATTGTGTCTATTACTAGGCTTGCTTAAATTGTGATGAAACAGAATATGAATTATGATTTTTCATTGCATCCGACAGTGAATAACACCATGCAAAAAATGACCAGACATGAAAAACTGCCACTGAGCTCATTCAGTACCTTCTTGAGATCATGTGTACAAAAAAATCGAACGAAATTAATAAAGGGAAGATGATTAAACAGGTTTTGTAGATACAGTACTGAATTCTCCCATCCGGACCAATGCAATTTGAAATATTATTATAGAATATAGAATAGCAGGCTTATAAATTACCGGTACCTTATTATAGCCAATTCGCACATTTATGGATTGTGCCAAATCTTTCAAATGCCCGAGTTCAATTTGGATTTAGTATCACCAGGCGTGCATAAGGAACAGAGAATGAAATCTACTGTATGTACAGCATGGCTGTCTTAAATACTTCAACGCTTCGAACATAAAAAAAAAAAAATCGAAGTTGCAACAGACATGTCGACGAAGAAGTCATCAGACGTGTGGTTACACTTTAAAATATCCAAAGACAATGCCCAAAAAGCAGAGTGCCAGCAGAAAATGGCATATCACAACTCTACAACAACTTAAGGTTGCAACATAATTATGTAATGTCATGTCGTTGGCTGTGAGAGCAGCCCCACTGCACCCAAGCAGCGCAGCCGAGTGAAACCTTGTTGGCTGCGTCACAGTCACGAAAGGGGCTACTTAATTAATTAATCCAATCCACTTTATTTATAGAGCACATTTAAACAACAAAGTTTACCAAAGTGCTGTACAAGTCCCACAACATAAGATAAAAATAATAATAAAAAAAAATATTATAAATTTTTCTTCTCTCGAAGCTTCGAATTAAAATCGAAGCTCGGCCCCGAAGCTTCGATTGCCAAAAAAAGCTTCGAAGGTCAGCCCTGATGTACAGTAGGTTTTTTTTTAATCTACTTTTTCTCCCATTTTTTTCAATTTTTTCTCCCATCCCAATTTCGTATCGTCCAATTCTACCCTCCCCTGTCTCGAACGCTGTTAGGCCATGCCTCCCACAAGCCGGCTGCAATGTGGACGAAGCCTTACATCACGTGTCCCCTCCGGTACTCGAGGAAGCAGCAGTCGCATCTTTTCACCTGCACAGCACGATCTCTCAGCATCGGGGGTCTGCGTGGGAGGGCACACCGCCCCCGTCGCTTCCGGATTCTGCTGCGCAGGCGCACCAACCGACCTGTAGGAGTCGCTTTCCACAACGTCCGATCCCCACCCATCAGCTTCTCACCCCCTAATACTGCCAATTGTATTAGTATGAACGACCAACCAAGCTGATAGCAATGCGGAGAGCTGGGCTCGAACCCAGCTTCTCCTGCATTTGTGGTGAGCGCCTTGCCCACCACCTAGCCACCCCGTACAGTAGGTTTTTTAATGTCGCAAGAGCTCCGCCATTTTGAAACTGATCAAATCGGATTGAAAACAGGGCTACAGCTTTTTAAATTGAGTTGATGAAAAGATGAAAATCCACTCTAATAACAATCGTAGTCAAGGTTTATGCATAATGAATAAGTCTCTTCAAAGGTGATTACAAGAAAGAAAATGAATCATGTTATGACATCAAACAACACCTTTAGCAGCTTCTCCATCAACAACAACTACACATAGGAGACTATTCTATGACAAATGACATGATGCATTGATCGAACAGGGAAATGTGGTTGATGTACCTCGGGTAGAAGGGGAATGACAGCTGGTAGGTCCCTTGGAGTCCCTTCCCGGTGATCTGCTCCATCCAGCCGAGCAGTTTACACTTGTCTAGCGTCTTCACCAGAGTGGCCACTGAGGGGAGAAGTGCACCAGGGACCTTGGTGAATCCACAGTAGTGTTGTCACAATACCAACATTTTTGTTTCGATAAGATACTGATATGAATTGATACTTTCCCTCAAAATCAGGGAAACACTCTCAGATGTCATTAATTATTGTTCTTTATTTTAAAACAAACAATGACGAGAATAAATAAATAAAATGCAATGGCATTCAAAATGCTGGAGAACGTTTGTAAAACTAGTATTGCACTCAAACAAACTTTATAACAATGAGTCAAATGAATTAAAGCATTCAAATTAAAATGACAACTGTCAAACAATCAAACGTTTAAATAACATTATCTGGCAATCCTCAGTAAATACTATCAAACTCCTGATATCATCTAGTCTTTCTAAAGACCAGATATGGGACATGTGCACACACAAGAGAATGGCTTAAATTATTTTGAATACTTCAGCTAATGAAGTTAAATGTTTATTATCATCAACTAACTACTATCAAGTTCGTTTTTATAGTGCAACGTTTTGCTACTTAAAACGTTAATTGAACCAGTAGAGGGGGAGGGAGAAAGGAAGACCCCCCCCCCCCCTGCAATTCTGCAAATGCAGTATAGTACCGATTTGAAACGATAATCTAGCGTTTATTTGAAAACGATTCATAAATCAGCCGAAAAATTACAGCGCGTTTTGTGTATTCCACTAAAGAGCTATTATCGCAGATTTCTCTGGAATGACTAGAAATCTCCAAAACTATACTCTTATTCAAAACGGTATAAAACGGAAATGTACCAATGAAAAAACAATCCCGTTTCGTACATGTTGACTGCAAGCAAGTAATTGATAAGCGACGGGTGTATTAGATCCATAGCCATAATTTAATATATAGTTTAAGCGTTCACAAATTTCCCCGTCCTCCCATTGACTAAAGCAGGGGTTCCCAAACTTTTCAGGCCGGGGCCCAGAAAATAAGGCGTCAGAGAGCCCCGGCCCAATGCACATCGTCTGGCCTTTTTTTTTTTTTTTTTTTTTGCCAGGCGACCGATTTTTTAAGCCAAATATCACTTCAATCCTATTAAGTTAGTTCAAGTTAGTTATTCATTTATATGTGCTATTTATGAGAGGGCTAACTTGTTGCAAAATAATAATGATAATAACCTCATTAAAATACTATTGTTGCTTCGGTTGTTTTCAGCGTTTTATGTGCATAATCTGTTATTTAGTTTGAAATGTTCGTTGAAATAAGTAGATTTTTCGTTTTTGTTTATTTATTAAGTTAATATAAAACCATATAGTCACATTTTAGAATACAATAGAATAGAATTTTAGAATACAACTAGAAACACTGTCCTGGCCTGCTTCTAAGTTCAGTGGCCTGATAAAAAAAATATAAAATAAAAAAATATAAAATAAAAAAAAAAAAAATAAAAATTATTTTTTTAATCATCTCGCGGCCCACCCGTGGCTGCTCGCGGCCCACCTTTGGGTCGCGACCCCGACTTTGGGAACCACTGGACTAAAGCGCTGGCACGAACGGCCTAATTTGGTCAATGGGCGTGGCTCTCGATGTGTTAAAGGGGAACTATCTTATAAATGGCCTTTTTCAGTGTTTAGCATTGTTTCCTAGCTATGTGGACTTATATTAATATGATCTATGTCTCTAATTCTCATATTGGCGCATTCTTCCAATTCTCTCACAATATTCACCCTCACTGAACTGAGTCATCTGAAAATGTGCTGATTTGTGATGTCAGAGAGACTCAGCTGCATGTTGAGACTCACACACTCAGCACAGTTACCATTGTGGTTGGAGCCCAGGCTCAAAACGGCTTAAGATCTTGAGGTAGAAAAATGCTGTTTTTGAGGACTTCATTAGAAATACAAAACAATGCATTAAAAAAAATTACAGAGGTGTTCCATAAACTCACAGGAATTGTGTAAAAGTGCCCAAATAGTGAAAGAAATAGTAAAATAGTTTCCCTTTTTAACAAATAGTTCTAAATAAATAATAATGATAATAAATAAAAATTAGAAGTTTGGAATTTTTTCTTTTTTACAACTGAGGTAGAGATTAAAGTACAGAAAAAAGGTACCGTCGGGTACCGGTATCGATTCACAGGTACCGGTTCAAATGGGAAAGGTACCCAACCCTAAGCAGGAGGCACCATATCAACAGGGTTCCTACTCTTTTTGCGAAATCATTTTCCAGGACATTTCCATGAACTATATAGTCTAGAAACAAGGTCCACCTGCATAGTCTGGATTTTCTTCCGCCACCGTTTTTTTCTTAATCCTTGAAGTGTCTATTTTAAGATTTTAACAGGTAACCGGTTGAAATAATGTCTCATGGTATTTTTTTTTCTTTCTTTTTTTTAAGATTTTTTTTTGGCGTTTTATCGCTTTATTTCTACTGGGCAGTCCAGTAGGGAGAGACAGATGAGGAATGGGAGACAGAGTGGGGGGAAGACATTCGGCAAATAACGATGGGTTCGGGAGTCGAACCTGGGTCGGCCGTGTCGCGGCTGAGCGCGCTATGTGGTTCGCCACTGGGGCGCCCCCCATGGGGTTTATTTTTAACCCTTTATTACACCTATCCTGAACGAAAAACATCATAGAGACAAATTAAAACATTTCCCCAAACAATATTGACCCAAGGAATTCAGTAGAATTTATATTTTTAAGATTCAAACACATCTTGATTCTATTTCAGGACAAGAAAATGCAAAAAGAAACTGAAAATGTTTAGATCACATCTCTATTTTCCCACTTTACTCAAATGTAGTCCCATCGGATGAGATCAATTTGAGGTTAATATTTGAAATACAATGTTAATAAAGATTGTATCATGCCCTAAATATTGTAGATTTTGTGTAAACAAGGCCAAAAGTGGAAGACTAATGTGAAAAGACTAATTCGTCCTACATTAGACAAATTAACACATTTTCCTATACAATTTGGAATCCAGTGAAATGTTTTGTTAAGGTTCAAACTAAATACATCTCTGTTGGCACAACATTAAAACCTAAACTACTAATCATAATCATTGTAACTGCATCTCTTGCAATGATGACGCAACTCGTCTTTGATCTTTACTGATTGGCTTTATTTCTGTTCGAACAGAACATCTTTATTCCGAACCGTAAAACTGTGAAAACATACATGAAATACAATCAATCACGGATCAAACCATAACAACATACATACAATTTATCGGTCGTTGCAAGGGTGGTTGTTAACCCAATGAACTTAACTACAAGCGCATTACGGCCCCAAACGTACCTTGTTGACTGCATGAAATATGAGAGGACAGTTATGGAGCTCTGGTGTCGATGTGGCTTGTCTGAAGATGGTGGAGAAGTGAAGGAACGAACCTTATAGGGTCTCCCTATTTATACACTATGGGCGATCTATTATGACATCACAATGCAGCAGGGCATTACACTATGGGCGATCTATTATGACATCACAATGTTCCAGGGCATTCTAGCCTGTTCTAACCGGTTCTATTATGACATCACCGCTGCAGCTAACTAGAATTACACTATGACACTCCTGCAGTTACAATCAAAGAGATCGTCAAAGTCTCTCCAATCTCCATCTCCTCCTCATCACACTCGTACTCTCCATCCTCCTCATTCACTTTATGTTTTGCATAATCTGCCTCCTTATTAACTCATTCAGAGTCACGCCCCTTTGACCATATTAGGGCTAGCGTGCCAGTAAGGAAGTCAATGGGAGGACGGGGAAATTTGCGAACGCCTAAACTACATCTTAAATTATGGCTATGGGTCTAAAACACCCCTCGCTTATCAATGACTTGTTTGCAGTCAACATGTACGAAACTGATGGTACATTTCCGTTTTATACCGTTTTGAATAAGAGTATAGTTTTGGAGATGTCTAGTAATTCCAGAGAAATTCCACGATAATAGCCCTTTACTGGAATACACAACACGTCGTC
This sequence comes from Notolepis coatsorum, assembly GCF_963971535.1. Taxonomy (NCBI): domain Eukaryota; kingdom Metazoa; phylum Chordata; class Actinopteri; order Aulopiformes; family Paralepididae; genus Notolepis; species Notolepis coatsorum. Next base: position 24,224,504 of record NC_140178.1, read on the forward strand.
ATTTTCCGGCTGATTTATGAATAGTTTTCAAATAAACACTAGATTATCGATAGTATATGTGTACTTATGCACGCTAGAGAAGCGGGCTGAAAAATCGATTATCCATGCCGTGGATACGGCTAACGTTACGCACACACTGCGGTGGCGGAGAAAAACACATCTGATTAAACCAAGACTGGTAACAGAGTCCTACCTCACATCAGATGTTCTGCAAAAAGATTAATCCAATTCCTGATCGCCATTCCAAATATTGATCGCGTTTATTGATCCAACGTTATAGCACCAAAACACATAATCGAAAGCTGCTCCGAGCCTCTCCAGTGAATGTGTTAACAGATACTGCTTGCCCGAGAAGGGAAACCCCGGGAGCGGAGTTTTTTTCTTCTTCTTTCGTGTAACGTCAGAGGTCCAACTCCGTATCTTGTAGCCATGCCCTTAACTCTGGTCCCACATCAAAGAGGCTGGCTTCCGAGGGTGGTTTGTATAGGGGGCAGATGGTCAGGATGTGGTCAACAGTCTGCTCAGGGTCTCCACACTCACATGCAGTGCTGTCTGCCAGGCCCCACTTCTTTAATGATGCTTTAAAGCGACCAACCCCAGATCTTAAACGGTTCAGCAGAACCCATTGCCGGCGTGGAAGATAGTCTCCTGTGGCGCCATCTCCTGGATCCCAGATGTGGTGGTGGATACGGGTTGGCCCAGCACTCTCCCACTCTCTCTTCCAGGCTGCCGCCAGCCATCCATTTCTGGATAGGTCCTCAGTGGTGGAACGGAGCATCTCTTGTGCCACCTTGTTGTAGGGGTGGCGGGACTTGAGTCTGCTCATAGGTGCTGTTGTTGTGGTGTTGTGTAGGATGTGCCAGTCATGCTTCACTGCCTTCCTTTCTAGGGCGAGAGTGGCAGCCTCACCCAATCCAATGATGTGCAATACCATCCGGGAGACGATAGGCGGCGGTATTTGCCCTTTTCGAGCTCAGACCCATTCCCAATGATAACGTCAGGCTGGATGGATGAAAAATTTATGGATATTGCTAATAAAAGAAATAACTGGGAAAAAAAATAAACTACTACTATAAAAGAAATAACGATTAACACATTGTCTGCCAGGCATTGTGCCCATCTTTGTGCCCTCTCTGCCAGCGCTGTAAACCTATGGAGTCGCTCACCTTTGCAGGGCTATAACTTTTTAAATATTATAACTATAGCGACATTACTATGGCCCATTCAACATCGGGTATCTATCGTTCCGGATGTGGGAACGTTATATTTTTCCATTCATACATTGTTGTGTTAGTACCCTTGTGAATATAAGTGTTTTTAGACTGTATAGCAGCAATTCCTAAAACGCGAGTTATAGGCCCCGACGCATATGATACATTATCGATTGGCGTTGTTCCTATACACGCTATATTAAAAAATTCAAATGTATATGATCGGTATACATTATGCTTCATCATGCGTGAAGGAAAGGGGGGGGGGTCGTTTATAATTCCTTGATGGTCAGTAACGAATTTTTTTTAGTATGGGTTGATACGTTGATCAGATGGATTGCAGTGAAATAAATAATCGAGCTGAAAATAACGCTACGATTCCTCTTACCGTTCGCCGATGAGTCTGGAGGAAAAAAATTCCAATTATTCGATGTCGATCTGCTAGATCCATTTTCCGCTTGTATGACGCAATAAACGCCGAAATCATATTGATTCTTGTGTTTCGAAAGCGATCCAATGCACTCGAGTGTGTATCTAGACCCACGTTACAATATATCTCTGGCGGAGGATTTTCCCCGATGCACCGAGCGCGCCACTTCCGGTTTGACGCAGAGTGTAACGCACCCGAAATCCACCAGGGGGCGGTATTGAGGCGTTGCAATATCAGACAGAGGGAGGCTGGATGAATTATGAATGCCATGTCGAAAAAATTAAATATCGATCTCAAAAACGAGTTTACTCGTTGTTGGCGCACAACGATTGGCGGGCAATAATGAATATACTCGTTGGCGCACAATGTGTTAAAACAGAGTTTTCTCGGGTCTCGGCACTCAGCGCATGGCGAGTTAACCAGACTAATCTTGTGGTTGGCACTGAATGGGTTAAGAGCTTCTTGCTAGGGCTGGGCGATTCATAATTTTTCTCTGTAAGAATTGAGATCACGATTCTCACACGATTCTTATTTTTTCAATAAAATCATTTATTGCACTCTTAAACAGACGACATAACATATTTGAAAGTGCTTGATTTAAACATAGCATAAGTCTCTTAACATACAAAATAACTCAAGTCAGAATCGTCATCATAAAAAAAGTAAAGTAAAAAAAGAATATATATATAAATATTTTTAATATGTTTTTTTTAATAAAAATTAAATTGTCATAATTTAGAAATGAGATTGCATAAGTCTATGAATTGAGATTGCGATTTCTTTTCCGATTAATTGCCCAGCCCTACTTCTTGCTCTTCCGACTCCGCTTTCTGGGCCAGTACCTCAACAAGAGGAGGGAGGATGGGTCCAATCGTCCAGACGGGCTCCAACACCCCCTCATCCATCATCTTCTCCCAGCCCATATCCTGATCATAGGGTTTGGGCATCTCAAATATTGGCTGGTCTGCTCTTTTGTAGCAGACAACTCTGAAGTTAACTCACTGTACATGTGGGATGAAGACAGACCTTGGGAGGAGGCAGGTGTTCAAGGTCTTCTTTGGATCTGGATATGCCCATCAACCTCCAAGAACTCATGCATTACCCCCTCTCGCCTCATGCACTTGGCTCTCCCGATGGCTTTTTTGCCAAGACAAACAATGATGATCCTCCTCTACCATGTCAGCATGACCTACCTCTCTATATACTGATGATCCTCCTCTACCATGTCAGCATGACCAACCTCTCCATATACTGGTGATCCTCCTCTACCATGTCAGCATGACCAACCTCTCCATATACTGGTGATCCTCCTCTACCATGTCAGCATGACCAACCTCTATACTGATGATCCTCCTCTACCATGTCAGCATGACCAACCTCTATAACGATTATCCTCCTCTACCATGTCAGCATGACCAACCTCTCCATATACTGATGATCCTCCTCTACCAGCATGACCAATCTCTATATATACTGATGATCCTCCTCTACCATGTCAGCATGACCAACCTCTCCATATACTGATGATCCTCCTCTACCAGCATGACCAACATCTATATACATATACATTATTATTATTATATATACTGATGATCCTCATCTACCATGTCAGCATGACCAACCTCTATATACTGATGATCCTCCTCTACCAGCATGACCAACCTCTATATACTGGTGATCCTCCTCTACCAGCATGACCAACCTCTCCATATACTAGGGGTGGGGGGAAAAATCGATACGTAGTAGTATCGCGATACTTTGCGTGGCGATACAGGGACGCCAAGTATCGATATTTTATTATTCATTAAAAAAAAATATATAAATACATTTTGTATAAGGAAGTTGCATTGTTCATTTCAATACCTGTACTAGTACAGTAGTCCACACACACGTGCATTCAGTTAAGTTGGAATATGACTAATACAAACAGTTCAGTTCGTCAGGTACATGCAACACAGATTACAGTGTTTACATCCGTCTGCTTGAGAAAATACCATGTTCTGCAATAAAAATGATTGAAGTGAAATGAACAGACTGAACTTTATTTTATTAGATAAAACATGTTGACAGTTTTACTTTGCAGTTGAAAAAAGGTAATAAATTAAATTTGATAAAAATTAAAAAAAATCGCAACTCAGCGACGGCGTATCGAGATATATTTAGTATCGCGATACTATCGTATCGTGGCGCAAGTATCGCGATAGTATCGTATCGTGAGGTCTCTGGCGATTCCCACCCCTACCATATACTGATGATCCTCCTCTACCATGTCAGCATGACTAACCTCTCCAGATACCTGGACCACGGCACTGGCACCTTGACCACGGCACTGGCACTGCAAGCTAATACATGTGTCTGAACTGGCTGAGTCTCTGGACTCAAGAGTACTGCAGCATTCTGCTTGGATACTATGACTTTTCTGGGGATGACTGTGCCAGCGCTTTCAAAGGAAAGAGACTGGTGAATCCGTTGAATAATCTGCAGAAGAACCCTGGATTCCAGAAGGCTTTTAGTCAGCTTGGCGCATTGTTGCTGGTAACAGATGAGCTCCAACAGGAGATGGAGTCCTTCACATGCATTATGGATGGCCATGGTTGGATGAAGTCAGTTGATGCTGTGTGAGCCAAGTTGCTGCAGAAAATTATGGGTGCTGATAAAGTCCTGGATGCAAACTCCAAAGTAGACATTGAACGCCTGCCTCCCTCCAAGGTCTGTCTCATCCCACATGTACAGCGAGCCAACTTCAGAGTCGCCTGCTACAAAAGAGCAGAACAGCCAATATTCAAGAGGCCCAAAGCCTATGATCAAAGTATGGACCGGGAAAAACAATGGATGAGGTGTTAGAACCTGTCTGGACGGTTGGACCCATCCTCTGTCCTTCTCTTGTTGAGGTACTGGCCAAGAAAGTCAGAAGAGCAAGAAGCTCTTGATAAGGAGGCAGATTACGCAAAAAAGAACATGGATGAGGAGGATGGAGAGTACGAGTGTGATGAGGCGGAGGAAGAGATGGAAATTGGAGAGATAGACTTTGACAATTGTTTGAGTGACGATTAGTAGTTTAGGGCACAAAATACAAATAGAAAAAAATACTTGAATGTTGTGACAAAGAACATATCCAGTCCATGATGTCCAGTGCATATGAAAAATTTAAACATAGTTTGAACCTTAACAATAAATAAATCAATCACTGATCAAAATCGCATGGGAAAATGTGTTAATTTGTCTCCATTTAGGGCATAACCTGGAGACTCTTTATTACAATATTATTTCCATGAACCTAAATCGATCTCATCCAATGCACTACATTTTAGTAAAAAGGGAAAATAGAGATGTGATATACGTTATTTTCAGTGTTTTTTGCTTTTTCTGTCATGAAATCTTAAAAATAACAATTGTACTGAATTCCTTGTTGAAAATGTTTTAATTTGTCTAATGCAGACTAATACATAAAAAAGGAAAGACACCTTTCTGACGGAGTGTCGAACCACGTGCCACAGCCGACAAAGTGGTGTAAATCCACCACTCATCCAGCTCAAAGAATACCGTAATTCCTTGTAAATGACGAACATAATTTAATAGGGAAGTAGCACTGCTTTACATTGCCGTAAAAACTATTTTTACGTTTAGGATTTGACAGCACTTTAAAAATAAGGAGAATACGCATGAGCTTGTCAAAATGCCATGGTGGGACAACACAAATTGAGCACTGCTGCTATAATCCTACCAACAGTTTCAAACGAAACAGGATATTTAGTAGTTTTAGAACATTTTCCAGGTTTTCCATGACTAAAAATCTAGTCTCTGAATTTCCAGGTTTTCCCAGGAACGCTGATAAAAATGTCGGGAAGAGAATGGCACTCACCCAAACGGCTCTCCTTGCTGTCCTTGTTATTGTGAACTAGGTATTTGCGGAGCGTTAGGGTGCTGCAGGTTTTAGGTTCGTTCATGGCCGTAATGGCAACAGTGATGGCGTCGTCCAAGGGCCCCTTCGCAGACTTGTCGGCACTACGCTTCAGCTGTGACAAAGAACCAAAGAGTCTGAGACAAAAAACCTACACTGCAGAGAAACATTTTGAGAGTAATGATAAATGCTCGTCTTTAGAGCCCGACAGTTACTGGATTTCTGGGACAGATGCCGATACAGGAGTAAAATATCAGGATGTATACAGTACCAGCCAAAGGTTTGGACACACTGAATTATTTTGACTGGTATTGTATATAATTATAAAAAATGTAATGTATGTAGTCCCACATCTTACTTCTTCCACCCTCAGCCATCTGCAATTTTTTTTTAATAAATAAGGTAATAAAGGTGTAAGACATTAACTGAATTATATTTGAGCAGGAACCAAACTAGTTTGAATTGCATGTTCTTTACATTCTATTCTAAATAGTTTAATCTAATGATGAATTAATCTTTATATTTAGGGAATGGGTACGTATATATAAAAAAAAAAAAAACGTAATGAGTGAAGTCACTCAAAAATGCAAAACGTGCCGAGTGTATTGTAACCAATAACTGAGTATTATGACTGAGTTATATGTAAACAATACTCAGTTTTTTCTAATTTAGAACCGGTTCCCGTTTAGAACCGGGTTTCGGGGGCATCCCTAATCTGACAGAGTTATATGTAAACAATAACTGATAATTATGAGTTATATGTAAACAATAACTGATAATTATGAGTTATATGTAAACAATAACTGAGAATTATGACCGAGTTATATGTAAACAATGGAGTTGGAGCTCCCAACTGTGGTGACACCATTTCTAAATTACCCCAAGCATTTTATTTGCATTATGTTCTGTACACATTATTATAATTTTTTTTTAATCAGATTAATTGGTCGGGCTCTACGCGTGTTGTGGTAAAGGACCATACCTGGAAAGTACCACTGGCTCCTTTCCCAGTGAGCTGGTCCAACAAGCCTCTGTTCACAGCCTTTTTGAGGGCAGACTTCAGAATGTTTGGCCTAACGACAAAGCAAGAGACAAAAATCAACAATCCCAGCTAATGACACAATTTAAAACGCAACAAAAACGGCAAACAGGATGGCTTGTTAAAGAGGGCATTTCTGTCAGCAACACTTGACAACACCAACAATAATCTTACCAGGGTTCCGGCAGGTTTCAACAAGTTACATTTCTTTTTCACTATTATAAAACATTTTATTAACCTTTTTAAGACCTTTTTTAGGACATAAGGAATTTGATAAAAAGAATGATAAAGAATCAAATAAAATATATAAACTAAATAATTCTTCCAATACATAAACTATATTTCATGGGCATACTGAGAAGATGTATAAAAGGGAAATTACTATGAATGAAGTAATTCCATTCCAATTGTTGGAATTTGTGCTAATCTTATGCCCGTCTTTTTCAACCGCTGTGGAGCACTTTAAAGTTTATTATAATTATTATATTACTTTGCAGCCCGGACATTTCCCCTAAGACACATTTAAACGTGATACGTTATCGCAACATAGAAGTAACTACCTAACCAAAGGAATTTTTAAGACCCATGACCTTTTCAAGGCCTAAAATTCTGATGATTAGGCTTTTCAGGACCCTGCGGGAACCCTGCCTACAAGGCAAGAAAACATACTTGCTCTCAATGTTGAGATGTGGGAAGTGCTGCTCCATGTATTTCCTGATCAGGATGTAGGAGGCCTCTTTGGGCTCGCAGAGCCGAGTGATGATGAGGGGAAGAGCATCTCCCAGGGACTCAGACATACCAGGGGCCGTCGCAAGCTTTTACAACACGGCAGAGACAGACCAATCACAAGCAAAGCCACTTCTTCAACTCAGGAACTTTTGATTCACGTTGGGTGGAGACTATTTGACAACCAAAAAAGGCTAAATCTTCACTCACAAAATATGCACAGCAACAGACAAAGAAACAAATGCCTTTGGATCGTTTTAAAAATAGGCACTTTTTTTAATTTATTAATTTATTCAAGCCTAGTAACAGACAATATTTCCGACACTGGGAATACATTCCCGGAGATCTATAGATGTCCCTAGATACCAAGAACATGCAAATGGACCTTGTAGAAGTGGAGCAATCTTCCATTTACTTATGTATTTTATCAGAAAATATGGCTAGGGTCAGAAATATTGTGTCTGTTACTAGGCTTGAGTAAATTGAGATTAAACAAAAAGAATATAAATTAAGATTTTTTCTTTGCATTTTTTTTACAGTGAATTACGCCATGCTAAAAATTACCAGACATGAAAAACTGCCACTGAGCTCGTTCAGCACCTTCTTATCATGTGTACAAAAATATCTGAGCAAATGAATAAAGGGAAGATGATTAAACAGAATGTTTTGTAGATACAGTACTGAATTCTGCCATCCGGACACATGCTATTTGAAATATTATTATAGAATACCAGGCCTATAAATGACCTTATTATAGCCAACTCGCACATCTATGGATCGGGCCAAATCTCCTCTTTCAAATGGCAGAGTTCAATTTGGATTTAGTATCACCAGACGTGCAGCAAGAACTGTGAATAAAATCTACTGTAAATATAGTCTGTTTTTTATTTTTGAGACAGGTCCGCCATTTTGAATCGGATTGCAACATGGATGGTTGCTAAACCTTCACAGAAGGTATACTAACTGCGCTCCAATATATGCCAATAACGTTCAGTTTTGTGGTAGATAATCCCGAAAAAGATAAATTCATACACAAGTAATTTGCTTGCAGGAAGCTGGAATGGGCTAGGTAATGTAGTTTTTCGAAATTTCAACGCCCATTGGATGTCCTCTCCTCATACGACTACAAACCAAATGCGACGCAAATTCAAAATGGCGGATATCCGCTAAATTATGAACACATTCCATAAACTAAAATCTCACTAATTTATTGGTAAACAAACGTAATGTTGAAAATATACACCGACTGCCGTTGACAGGATTAGGGTCTTTACTCTTGGCTACATTTGAAAAAAAAACTCAACATTATGTCATACAGTCTGGAGAGATTGATTTATGACGTGATGTCATCTGCGGTCCGCCGGCGGACTGCTCGGGCTAAGGAGGTTAATAAACTAAAACGGAAAATCTAAATGTCGACGAACATTTCCAATAGACCTAACTAAATAACAGATTACGCACATAAAACGCTGAAAACAACCAACCGTTAACCAACTGGGGCGACAGTGGCTCGGTAGGTAGAGCAGTCGTTTGGTTATCCGGAGGTTCCCGGTTCGATTCACTTCGGTGTGTGAGTGAATGGGTAAAATGTGAGGAACAAATTGTAAAGCGCTATATAAATGCAGCCATTTAACATTTAACAAAGCAACAATAGTATTTTTAATGAGGCTATTATTATTTTGCAACAAGATGGCCTACATAGAACATAGCCTTTATCAGACTGACTCACATGGATGGTCCCGATTCGCGCATATCGACATGGTCAGACAGGAGCGCATGCAGCCTGCATCACAATCAGTCCAAAAACACGGGTATATGAAGGTACTGGCGTGAGGTAGTTGCCTCCTCGTTATAGTTATATTGCGCCATCTATCTGTTCATTGAAACATGCTTTGAAAATACACCATTCTACTTACGGCTACAATGTAAGAGACAGACAACATTGTAACATATCATTGTTTGATAGTAGATTGAGTAAATGTCCTGTGTTCGAGTAAATCCTTAACGATCAATCAATCTATCTTCGATAATTGTTAACATCCCTAGTCTAAACCATGCCTGTTCTACTTCATTGCTGGGTTAAGTACTTCTATTCTATTCAGATATATGCTTTCTACATGTAGGGGTGGGACGATACATTGATCTAATTATCAATGATCCAATAAGATCAATGCAACATAAAAAGATCGGTTCAAAATCCTGTGGCGAGTTTCACGCTCAAGCGCAGTCCAAACTTCAAATTATTTATTTAGAACAATGTTAATATATATATATATATAATATTGCAGCGAGCGTTGTCTGCATCTAGCTTTGTTAAGTGTAACCACACTTGCGACCGTTTTCAGCTTGCCATTGCCCCGACTGCTTTGTTGTTGAAGCAAGTCAAATCCTAGGTACCGGTAAGCGTATATTGTAAGCGTATATTGTACGAAACGTTGACGTCATGATCGGACAAAAAAAAACATTATATATTTTTTTAACAGTACCTAAATGTGGCACCGGTGGATCTCACATGAATTGGTACTCACAGCAGTAGCATGTGAAACGCCTGTGTGAACACGTTACAGCAGGGCTCCAGAGTATGCGCATTTTATTTGCGACCCGAAATAAATAATTTTTTTTTTCAACGGGTCAAATGCATCTAACATGCTTTGCATCCTCGCCATTCCTTTATGCCCACATCGCATTTAAGACCTAAATTAATGTTAGCTGCTTACGCTAAGCTAATCTCTCTCACCTCACGCTCACTCCATTAGCTTAAATATTCTAAAATCATTAAGTCTGCTTTAAGCCATTCTCCATTTCGGTGTACGTGTTCGCATCCGCTATCTGGTCTTTGGAAAGACCAGATGAGGTCAGAGGAGTTTGATAGTATTTACAGAGGATGGACAGATAATGTTGATTATTTAAACATAATAAATGTATACAAGATCATGAAACATAAAAATAATTTGTACGAACGGTTTGGGAGAGGGATGGGTTTAGGTTGTGTGTTCCAATTTGTTTTTACTTAAAGTTGAAAGCTCAATATACCAAAACGTGGCACTTTATAGTCAACAGGAGGTCCATTTGTATTCAAATAGATTAAATGTCTGGAAGAGCTATTTTTTTTTATATATATATATATATATATATATATATACACACGATATTTTCGTTGCCTTTTTTGAGTTGATCTAAATGTTACCGATCGTTAACCTCTTAAGCCCGGAGCCCTATTTTCTGAAAATCCGCCTAAAATACATACATACCGGTAAGTAAATGGAATATTGCTCCATTTGCATGTTCTTGGTATCTAGGGACATCTATGGACCTCAGTGAATGTATTCCCAGTAGGGGTGTAACCGTATGTTCGGTACGTACCTCGGTAACTCGGTTTTGAAGTCACGGTTCGGTACAGTGGGGGAAGGTTTGGCTTTCCATGTTCCACTCAGGGGTGATGTAGTGTGCAGTAACTAATTGTACTTGTAGGGCTGTCAATGAATATTCTATATTGAAATTAATAAGACAATTTATAATAATTATATTAGATTGTGGAAAAAACAGCCCCCGGTGGGCGGTCGTTAGTGGTTAACATACCGTTGTATTCGTTCGGTACACACTGAAACTGTTCAGTATGGATACGTGTACCTTTACACCCCTAATTCTCAGTGTCAGAAATATTGCGTCTATTAATAGGCTTGCTTAAATTGTGATGAAACAAAGAGAATATGAATTATGATTTTTCTTTGCATCTTTGACGGTGAATAACGCCATGCTAAAAATGACCAGACATGAAAAACTGCCACTGATCTCGTTCAGTACCTTCTTGAAATCATGTGTACAAAAAAATCTAAGGAAATGAATAAAGGGACAATTATTAAACAGGTTTTGTAGATACAGTACCGAATTCTCCCATCCAGACAAATTTGAAATATTATTATAGAATAGCAGGCTTATAAATTACCTTATTATAGCCAATTTGCAGATTTATATATATACATATATTATCTTTCAAATGGCCGAGTTCAATTTGGATTTAGTATCACCAGGCGTGCATAACAGATAATGAAATAGACTGTACTTTTTTATTTTGACCAGGGTGCAACCGTTTTTAAACTAATTTCAAATCCAATTGTTGCTGCATGCTAACAATAGGGAAGAGAAACTAACTGTGTTTCAATATTTGTCAATAACGTTACGTTATATGGTACATTATCCCGGATAATAAGAGTTATTAAAAAAAATGCATACAGAACTATGAACCCCATAGATCCTTTCAGGAAGTGTAGTTTTGAAAAATTCCAACGCAGATCCAGAGCTAGCGATGTCCTTCACAAAATGGCCACCAAAAAACTACAATTCCCGTGGTTCAAAGTTTTCCAAAATGGTCGCCTCTCGTGAAATAACCCTGACCTAAATTAAATGAAAATCTATCTAATAACATTTTAACCTATTCCTAAACTACCGTATTGATGATAATACACATTATAAATGCTGTTGTGACATGGTTATGAAGTTTATACTTGAATACGTTTGAAAATAAAAACGATACTTTTGTAGAACACTGGAGATATTGATTTATGACACAATGTCATTTCGGGACCGGTACCGGTCCCATCGGGTGTAAGAGGTTAACAAACGGAAACGCTGATGATGGCCAAGGACTGAAATGCGCTTGTTTCTGGTCTGAACCATAACCTATGCCACTATGAACGTCATTATCCAAAGCATTTTTAGCATGGGTGGCCCGGAAATGGAACCCCCAACCTTGGCAGTGAAAAAGTGCCTTGCTCTTAAGTTCCATTGAGCTACAAAAGGACCACTTCATATGTCTTCTATAACTCACCTTAGCTTGAGATTTGGTGGCGAGCTTCCCGATGGCAAAACTACCTGAAAGGCCTTTACCCCTGAGCTACCCAAGAGAAAAAAACAAAAGCAGCAAATAAGCAAGCGAGTGACCGAGCCTAATAACGGATAGTAGAAAGGAGCACGCCAACATTATGGGAAATGTGCTTACAGTCTTGTCCCGAGTTAGACATGAACATAGATATCAATTTCCTCTGTGTTCAGTAGAAAGCTATCCAGCTGCAAGCTAGCCTAGCTGAGCACAAATAAATGGAAGCGGATATGGACCACTAGTCTAGCGTAAAACTCCAGGAGGCGTCTAGTTCGCGTTCTGCAATCTGATTGGCCACTGACGTTTCTGGTCGTGTGACATGTGCGGCCAATCGTGTGACGCCTGTTTCTATCACTGGTTAAGCTTAGGCACTCTTTCGAAGTTGGTTACGGTTAGAGTTTGTCTTAGAGCAGGGCGATAGAACACCAGCCCTGATTCCAAACTCTAACCTTAACCAACTTCAAAAGAGTCACCTAAGCTTAACCAGTGATAAACTAGGCATTAGGTAGTTTGCAGGCTGTATGAGGCGGAAATGGGCAAAGACACAGGCATCACGCGATTGGGAGCACATGTCACATGACCAGAAACGTCAGTGGCCAATCAGATCGCACCAGAAAGGTCAGTGGCCAATCAGATTGCAGAACTGGGTTGGTAAAAAAACTATACGCCTCCAGGAGAGGCGTTTTTTGGCCAACCGCTAGCTGGTCTGTGTCCGTATCCACTTCCATAAAAAGAAATTCAAAAAAAAAAAAAGATCATTGCATTTATATAGCGCTTTTTTCTACAGCTTCAAAGCGCTTTTAACAATGTAGGGTGGACTGGAAATTGCCTCCTTCACCACTGTGTAGCACCCAACCTTGGGCTATGCAGGCCAGGGTTCGAAATTAACAAACTGCCCTCGAAAATTTACCAAATGCCCTCAAAAATCAGTTAAGGGGGGGGGAAGCCCCGACAGTTTACTAGTAATTATATATGCTCTACGGTGCGAGCATTTCACTCGCATTTGCCCCTAAAAATATGTGTGCGAGAACCGGAAAAATCATTTACTCGCATAGTGTGCGAGACGAGTGAAGATTACAAACTCAGTAGTGCTTTTTTCGCTGCGCTGCTAATCGTTCAAAAACTACAAGTCCCACATTCCACAAGCCGCATAAACGTTCCAATCACAGTAGAGTTTCCTGTGGTAACGCGACTGGTTTCATGCGAGAGAAAGGAAACGATAACCGTACGCGCTGGAAAAGAAAGTCACGGTACCGCACGTTATACATTCAGACTAATGTATATATACCGCCATCTTTCTCCCGGGTTGGTGTGATCACATGACTGACAACGCCGTGCAGTGATAGGCCAGAAGTCAGTTCGATTGCATCCAGGCTCGATTGCTTATCCTGTCTGGGTAGCCCGGATGATGGTTTTTTACATCGAATTCTATACACCGCAATTATGCATTGAATTTTTTACACTGCAATACATTGCATTGAATTTTTTACATTATGCATTCGAATTTTTTACATTGAATTTTAAACACTAAATTTTTATTTCACATAGGTAAATTCGGAGCAAAAAAATGCAGATACATGATTTTCAAAGTAATTATTTTAAATGCTATAAATTCGGTGTCAGAAGAAATTCAGATACATGTTTTCAAATAATTATTTTCAATGCTATAAATTGGGTGTCTGATCAAATTCAAATACTTCCGTCACTCATTTGCTTCCATATGAAAGGCTCAGGAGACCGGGATTGATTAGGTGATGTAAATTTGGCCAGGAATTTGCTATAGACACTGTGTTCTTTAACAACCGAATTCAGTCAGGACCTCGGTTTAACGTCTCATTCGAAGGACGGCACTTGCAGTTGTATGGTGTGCCCATCACTGTAACAGGGACATTGTTAATGTCAAGTCCAGAGGACAGAGTGCTCCCTGCTGGACAACACCACCACGGGGCCTGAACCGGTGATCTTCCGATTGTGAGTCCGGAGCTCTACCCATGTAGCCACGCTGCTGCTGGACTAAGCTAAGCCAGGCTAGCATGCAGGCAGATAGCCTTCTACTGTGGTATCCACCTTCTTGTCAGACTCTGGAGAACTTTCATAGACTGAGTGCATTTCCCATAATGTCGGTGTGTTCATTTAAAACTGGTATAAAAGCAACTCCTCACCCGTCTGACAGCACCCTTCTCCACCTGCTTCTCCAGAGCCTTTTTGATGAGGAATTTCCTCTTGTTCAGATCCAGGCCTGGGTACTTCATCACCACGTACTTCATGACAGACTGGTACGACATTCCTGACCCGTCGGTGAAGGACTAGAGAGGTGAGAGAGACGGGGGGGGGGGGGGTTATGCCCTACGAATACCGCACTACACAAACACGGCATCGTCGTGACGCACCGCTTCAAAGAGAAGAGTAGAGACCGACGAGAACGCATGTGGGCGTTTCATAATGTTGGTGTGGATATGAGAAGTAGGGCTGGAATATGTCTGTAAATGTATTTATAAAGTTATGTATTTTTGACAAGAAAAACCTGTGATTGCTCCCCTCTTTTTTTTTATTGGTTTATTTATAAAGATTGTCATGTTGCAACTTTAATTAAATATGGCATGCGAAAAATCAATACAGCAATATGTTGCATGGAGATATTATATCGATATACATATCGATATTTATAAGATACAAAAAAGAATTTTATGGCTTTGCTTGATCACATTTTACTGCAATAAAGACTTGAAAAAAATCAGATACAACAGATGATGCATGTATACATTTTTTTTGCAGATTAGGTTTTCCATTGGGGACAGAATATGCAGTTGAAAAAGGGTAATAAATTGCAATATAGTAATATTACAATATTGCGACTCCAATATTGTGATATCCTATCGCGGGTTGTATTACGGTATGTGGATGTGAAGACTAACACAGAATCAAGAGTTACAGGTGAAATGTGGAAATCCACTTCAGGTACATACTTGAATAGCCTCAATGAGGATGTCGTCCACCTTGGGCTGAGAGCCTGGGAAGATGCCGACGGGCATCTTTTTGCTCGCAGACATGGTGGCCCACGCAGGGACGGTCCTCTTCACCTTCTTGACTTTAGATTTCTCCAGCTTGTATCCGTCCTTCAACCTGTATACAAAAAAAGGGGGGAAGAAAAGAGAGCTAAGTAAATCCTTCTGTCGTTTTCCCTCTAAGCGATATTTCACTGCGATTCCGCCTTTTTATCATATCCTCACCTGGGCAGGAGAACATAGCAGTGTGTTGCACACTCTCCAGCGACGCAGTCCTCGCATTTCTCACCGTCTGCTGGCTTCGTCACCACAGGCAAAGCCAAACTGAAATATTTTGAAAACATCTTTACGCCACCATAGCAGTTTCAACCTATTTGCATCGCTGTGTTAGTGTGCATCTGGGGGGCATCGCTGTGTTAGTGTGCATCTGGGGGGGTCCGTGGGCCACATTGATTTTTACTTCCATTGAGCCGTTCCCTTTGGGACAGCTGCCAATTGCTGGAGAGCCAACAGCTGGTGAACTTGAGAGAATCGTTAGGGACTATCTGACTCTTTTTTTTTTTATCCACTTTTTCTCCCATTTTCTATATTTTCTCCCATCCCAATTTCGTATCATCCAATTCAACCCTCCCCTGTCACGGACGCTGTTTCTTGCCTCCCACAAGCTGGCTGCAATGTGGACTAAGTCATACATAGCACAAGTCCCCTCCGGTACTTGAGGTAACAGCAGTCTCATCTTTTCACCTGCGCAGCTCGATCTCTCAGTGGCGAGGAGTAACGCGTGGGAGGCTCACGCTGCCCCCGACACTACCTGATTCTACTGCGCAGGCGCACCAACCGACCTGTAGGAGTCACTGTCCACAACACCCGATCCCAACCCATCAGTTTCCCACCCCCTAATAGGACCAATGTGTATTAGTACGGACGACCAGCTAAACTGAAAGCAAATGTGGAGCGCTGGGCTCGAACTGACGAGTTGAAATGAGGAAACTATTGAAAATGTTAATTGAACTATATACCGCAATGTTCTGGGGTAATTCCTGCAAAGCTAGTTATAGGGCGCTAAGCTAATAACGTTAAATCGATGGCGTTTCGAACTTTCGGCCCTACACAAGCTAGAGTTAAAAATCAAAATGCATATGATCGGTTTCATGTTCCACCATGAATGCATGAAAGGGGGGGGGGGGGGGGGGGGGAGGAGGAGGAGTCGTTTCTGATTATTGATTACTAGGGTTGGGCACCGAAAACCGGTTCTAATTAGGAACCGGTTCCTAACTTCCGGTTCTGGAACCGGAAGTAACATATCGCTGCTGTCGGGACAAAACCTCATAACTCCAAAAACCCAACTTTTCAGCAGATGAAAAAAACTAACACAGATTTGAGGGTCAATAGAGTTAGGAGGTTTAGACAGATGATCGGTTTAATGCTTTCCTATTGTTTAAACTTTGTAAAACCCACACACACATATGGAGGATGATCTACGGAGTTGATTTATATAATAAAAAAAAATTAAAAAAAATTGAGTTATGAGGTTTTGTCCCGACAGCAGCGATATCTGAATTTTGATTCTTATAAAAAAATAAAAAAAAGGGACTTTGATTGCCAAAAACGCCTTAACAAGTCATTCCCCGCCATGCTCATTATGCCAAAGACGCCGTACCACGTCATTGATATCAATATTTCAAAAATCTGTGATCGCAATCATATTTCTCCCCCGGAGACTTGAGATCTACTGTTGATCCCCTCTCAACTCTCCAACGGTTCAAGAGCGCCATCTGGTGGCCGATCGCCCAAACCGGAAACGGGAGCTGGTGCTCATTCCAATTCAGTCCGATCACTCGCTAATAGTCCCAGGACTCGAGCTAGACACAATGGATAGCAATCCGTTACAAATAACTCGATAAACAACATGATTTGGACGTATATACTATTATACAACCTGGAGATGGATCGCATATTTCTACATCCCATAATAGGAATATTTCTGCTCCACGCTCATCGCCCAACGCTACGAGGAAGCTACGGTGAGATTCAGCGGTTTTTTTAACGTGTTCGATATAAACTGCTCTGATGATCATATCACCCACACTAGATGAATCATCTAACGTCGCTATCAAACTGTATTTGATCATCAATATAATGCATTTAGGGCTATAAATCACGTTCTGGAGAATGCTGCAGAAAACGATAAAAACATACTTATACTTTAGACCGTATTTTAGTATGAATATGTGAATGAAAAAGTATATACTTGCTACACCCTGAACAATAGATACTTGACGTTGAATGGGCCATAGTAATGTCAATTTAGCAATACAATTTAAAAAGTTTAATACCCTAGTTACAGTACAGCAACCAAATTAAACTGTATCAAGTCAACTGAAAATGTGAACAGTATGAAAAGAAAAAAAATATAATAAATTCTCATGCGAAATAAGCTGTGACCTGCACCTCAAAGAATCGGAATCGAGAATCGTTCAGAACAGGATTCGATATAGAGAATCAGAATCAAATCCAAACGACGCCCAACCCTATTGATTACCAATAACGGCATTAGTTATTGCAACATCATACGCTGACCGAGTGGATGGCTATGAGAACAAGGCCCGATCAGACTGAAATTGACGTCAAATCGCTCTTACCTGTGGCCGGTTGGATTCCAAAAAGAATTTCCCAGTTATTTGATCGCCATCTGGTAGATCGATATGTCCATTGGCTGATGCTATATTCCTTTACTGCATACTGAATTCGGCGTCGCAAAAAGTATTCCAGGCGATCTGGTAAAGCCATAGCTTTAGGCTAACAGAAAAGCTAACCCGGAGCGGAAAAAAAGTTACACCAGGTCTGAAACAAGGATTACTGCATTCTCGAGACGGCGCCACTACCAGGATCTGGTCGGTACTGCACTTTCCGAGTCCCAATATGCCTTTTCCAGCCAAAATACAGCTCTGTAACATTGAGTAGGATATTAAAATGGAATAAAAGCAAAAACGAGTTCATTGGTAAGGAGTGTTACATATTCCTCGACAACTCACCCTTCCTTCAGAGATTCATCACTTTTCTTCTCCCCAGCTGCTTCATCATCCACACCGTTTTCTGATGGCTCTGCATCGCCTGAAGCCTCTCCCTCTCCATCTCCCTCTCCCAAGGAGGCCGGTGATGCAGCCTCCTCCTCCTCCCCAACAGAGCGGGACTCCTCCGATGTGGCATCGGGCTCTGGATAGATGTTAGGACATACAGAGATGTGATTCCTGACAACGTTTAAAACATACAACAGACAGTGTGCAGTCAGAGAAAATTTTCACATTTTAAACCTGTTAAGCTGTAGGGTACCCCAATTGGGGGACCGTGCTGTTTTTATCATAAATCGATAATACAGACCGTATTAATTAATGTTGTTTCTTTTTCAAATGTAGCCAAGAGTAAAGACCTTAACCCTATCAAAACAGAAGTCAAAGTGTATATTTTCAGCACTACGTTTGTTTACCGTTTTTTAAGATTGACAGAAAAAAATTATTTATCGTAAAAAAAATGCTAATTCCATCTCTTATCGTAAAACCGTGAGGAAATGACGTAAATCCAGATTTAACACTGGCATTGGAAAGAGGAGCTTTTTCCCCATCCAGATGTATGATCTGGCCATAATATGGTCAAATATGAATTCATAATTCAAATAGATTATAATTTATTACTGAATCTACAAATTCTTCGGTTTAATAATCTTCCCTTTATTAATTTGCTTAGATCTTTTGTACACTTGTAGTAGGTGGTGAATGAGCTCAGTGAGCGAAATCAGAAGAACCTCAATGTTTATGATGTTATTCTCCGGCAAAGATGCAAGAAAATCATAATTTATATTCTCCTTTTTTTCATCACAATTTACTCAAGCCTAGTAACAGACACAATATTTATGACACTGGGAATACATACCCCCAGGTCCCTAGATACCAAGAACATGCTAATTGACCTTGTAGAAGTGGAGCAATCTTCCATTTACTTGGGCATGTACCTTTAGGCGGAATTTCAGAAAATAGGGCTACAGCTTAAACCATTCCACAGGTGCAGATTAGAATACAAAATGTTGAAGCTGCATCAAAGAACACTGCATAACCACACTGAAGCCAATATGCTCCCATAGTGATTTGTCTGGTGATCGCAAGGTTCGCGGTTCGATTACCGCTCCTCCCAGGCAGCGTGTCGAAGTGTCCTTGAGCAAGACACTTAACCCCTAATTGCTCCCAATGAGCAGGTTGGCACATTGTATGGTTGCCGCCCTCCACCATCTGTGAGTGAATGTGAGGAACAACAAATTGTAAAACGCTTTGGATAAAAACGCTATATAAATGCACCATTTACCATACGTTTGAAATGTTTTCAGGTCGAAGCGTTATTAGAATCACCATGGGAGCATAATATAATATAGTGTGTGGATATTCTTTAATGCAAAAACATTAAACATGCTTGCAAACAATGCCAATGCTTTTGAGAAGAGGGAAATGCAAAGGGCACGTTTGTGAAATCACTTTCCACAACCTCTGACTGTTGATTGATGCCCTGGTGTGTTGCATGATCTCTTGCAGAGTTTAATGTGGACAACCCTCATACAGTGGGGCAGATTAAGTCAATATTCTATAAGAATCTTTCACTTGGTGGTAAAAGCACCAAATTTGGCACAAATGATGTCCAGGATGTACTTTAAGAAAAGCACGTCATCCAGCTGAAAATCAAAGATGTCCACCTTGTCAAATGCAAAAAAAAGGTTTTCGAAGTAGAACTTGAATGAAGTAAATGTGTTAATGATCCAAACATCAAAATGAATGTCTTCTGATGAAGAACTCAATGGTGTCACCTAGGGCTGGGCGATATGGCCAAAAATGATATCGCGATAACAATATCATAATTAATTATCGATATTGTTATAAGAATAAAAAAGTTTAAAAAAAATTACTACAACAGATGTATGTTTATTTTGCAGCAATTCGTTGTCGTTGCCGTCATCTTTAGTGTTACCTCCCCTCACACTCCAGTTCTCAGCCCTGCAGCTGGTTTGAAAGCTAAAGTAAACCGGCTTCTCTGGTGGCTGTGGCTCCAGGGGAGTTGAACAGTTCTGGCTCTGCTAGTTTCTTTTCTATCTTTTGCCGCTTTTTTGGTGGACAAACCACCGCACATGTGCACCGTGACTAGCTCTGCTAGCACACATAGCCTACTGTTCAAGTTTCAAGTTTCTTTAATAGTTGTCATACAGAAGTACAGAATACTTTCATACAAAATGCTTCTTACTGTTACGCTCCAGAGACTGTGCTAGACAAGATAGTATCAAATAACATAGTATAGCATGTAATTTAGAAGTAGAAAATGAGGTCACAGTGTTCAGTATAGACATATGTACAACGTTCGATGCAGAATAGACGTAACCGAGTTACCATATAATATACAATACTATGCAGTGTACTCAGGGGGCGAAATTAAAGCCCGCCGCCCGCCAGGGGCGCTCAGTTTTTACCTTTGGCGCTTGCCACTGAGAGCCCTGCCCGCCGTGTGGCGTGTGGACGTGTAGTTCATAACGATACTCTTATTTTGAAAATCTGTGCAGGTCTCATTTCCGGCCCAAGCGCAGCTAGAGTCATAATATCGATGGCTCCGGCAGTTAGCAGCATTCGGTTCGTATGATATTCTTATTTCGAAAAAAAACGTGGCAACGAGTCATATCCGCCCAGCCGGGCCAGCCCTGCAGCGGGATACTATTGGCTTCTGCTCGTATCAACACAGAGCGGCCCGCAGCTCTAGTGCCACTGCTAACGTTAAGCTCTCAGAATGGTAGCAGCTCGCCCGCAGCATCTAGTGCTAACGTTAAGCTCTCAGAATGGTAGCAGTCTGCTCTAGTCTAGATCGGACCTCCATGAGCTGCATAATACCTCCGTTCCCTCGTTAGCTAGCTCGCGTTAGCTAGCTCACGTTAAATCGAAATGTCCCCAGTAAACTAAGGGCATGTTGAATGTGATTTGACAAAATAACCGTAACGTTAACACTTTGGTTGCCTAAGGTTAAATTAATGATATACCATAGATTGCCAGCGCTATTTGTCTATGGAGAAAGTCCCCTTCTTTGCAGGGCTATAACTTTTTAAATTCTATTGCTACATTGCCATTATTAGGGCCCATTCAAAGTCCTATATGTATTGTTCATTGTGTAGCCACGTTAAACTTTTTCATTCACATATTCATAGTAAAGTATGGTCTAATGTATAAGTATGTTTTCATCTCTTTCTGCAGCTTTCTCCAGAACGTGATATATAGCCCCAAATGCATTATATTGATGATGAAATACAGTTTGATGGCAATCAGCGCGATATAAAAAATTCCAACTAGACGTACTTCTAGAAGTTACTACACGTCATCTGATGTTGACCGGATGGGCGAGGGGGCGTTTATAATTCCGTGGGCAGCGTTATACCAATCATCTAATGTGGGTCAAATGTTGATAATATCAGTTATTATCGAAGACGGTAACGTTACACGCTGAAACTCACCCCAGTCTCCGCGCGCCGTTTGGCGATCATCGTCGAGTAGAAATTTTATCATTATGGGATATATTATTACCCGGTCCATCTCCAGCTTGTATAATGGTATATACGTCCAAATCATGTTGTTTATCGAGTTATTGGCAATCGATCGCTATGTAGAGTGACGAGCTAGAGTCACGGGACATGTACCGAGTGGCCGGAAGCAATACGGACGTCTAGCAAAACCTCTAATGCGCTTCCTGTTAAGCGCTTGCGCCGATCGGCCACCAGATGGCGCTCCTGAACTGCCAGAGAGCTCAGTGGGTCCTGCTGGTGGATCTCAGGCCAGCGGAGGGACATTATGAATCCGATCGCAGATTTTTGAAATATTGATATAAAGACGACGTACAGCGTCCCCCGGCAACTTTAGCATGGCCAGCAAAGACGTCTAAAGACGGCTCCCGGCAGTCAAAGTGTTAAAAATAGGTCCAGCTGCATCGCCGGAGAATCCTTGCATGCTGAATGTAGGGTCTAGCTGAATATAGGGTCTAGCTGCAGGGCCGGAGAATCCTTGCTGGAGCTGGAGGCTACTCAAGTATACACACAGACAGTGGAGCTGTTTGCAGATAGCAAGCATTTTGACTAGTGATGCACCGATGTGAAAATTGTGGCCGATACCGATAACCGATATTAATATTGCTGTTCTGGCCGATACCGATATTTACCGATGTCGATATCTCTGTATAGAAAACACTTTTTTATGATAATCAAATAAAGAGCTATTTTCCAAAACGCATATTTTTTTTTACTTTTGTAACTTATTTTCAGAAATGACTGATATTTTGAAACTATTTAAGGCCAAAACATGTAAAAAGAAGAAAAAAAAGATAAATTTTTTTTTTTTTTTTTTTAATATCGGCCCTATCTTGATATCGGACCGATACCGATGTGTAAAAAAACGGCCATATCGGCCGATATTATATCGGCGGCCGATATATCGTGCATCACTAATTTTGACTTATTGCGTGGTGGCGATGTCTCGCAGATAATACAACTACAAGTATGATTATATAATATATATTTTATTTTAAAAAAAAAATTATAAAATATATATATATTTTTTTTTTAATCAAAAAAATTTTGGCAGGTAAGAAATATGCTTGGCGGGTAGACTCTTCCCATCAACCCGCCACTGGCCGGTGAGTCAAAAAGTTAATTTCGCTCCCTGAGTGTACTAATGTACAATACTATATAGTGCAAAGCAGAAATGGGATGAGGTACAATTTAGGTACAATTTACAGTAAGGTGTACGAGTTGAAATGCAATCCTTCATCAATAAATATAAAGTGTGGGGAGTGGGTGCTACAGTGCGTTTGTTTAAAGTGAGTGTGTGCTATAAAGTGTGTGGAGTGGGTGCTACAGTGTGTTTGTTTAAAGTGAGTGTGTGCGTGTGGATGTGTGTGCTATGTGCGTTTGATGGTTGTTGTTGTGTAGTGTTCATTGTTCGTTTAGCAGCCTGATGGCCTGGGGATAGAAGCTTGTGTACAGACGGTTTCAAACTGTATTTTAAATGAGAAAGCAAACAAAATAAATGGACAAGAGACAAATTAATCTCAATTTGGTCAGTATTGTCATTTGGACAAGCAAAGCCATTACTTTAAGTTGCAGGCAAGAACGACAAGCCTGTCCACTGTCTCTGGTTTTAAAACTGCCCTGTTGCAGGTCACAAAAAAAAGAAAATTCGATTTTTTCAAAAAAAAAATCCTTCAGATATCCATTATTAAAATATATCACGATAATTAACGTTATAGTTATATAGCCCAGCCCTAGTGTCACCGTCAATTGAATTCCAATATGGCTGCCAGTTTAAGATGGTGGCTCAAAATTAGCATTTTCGGAAGCCGTCTGATCAGATATTACATTAAGTTGAAGGGCAACATCCATGATCATTCATTGAAATGCTGTAGACAAGCTCTATTGGTTTGTAATTTTTTTACAAGAGTAATGTGAAATCACAACCAGGGCACACTGGTGACATCACTGCTGTGAGACTCAACATAACGTAGGGATGGGCGATATATCGAGTATACTCAATGTATCATGGCTTGTTCTTAGGGGTGGAACGGTTCACAAAATCGACGGTTCGGTTCGTATCACGTTGTTTTTTAGTAAAAAAAAATGTAACACTCCAAAAATGGAAACATGCTCCTCATTTATTTAAAAAAATAAATGGTTTACAGTGGTTTGCCTTAAATAATGTTTGGCACACAAAGACAGAACTGACTGAAAAATATAGGGTACATTTGTCAAAGTATTAACTTGGTGCAAACAAACAATATGCTCAGCCAGCACTAGACTTTCCTTAAAATAAAAAAAAACACAAAAAAACAATGTCAACAATGTTTAAATTCCCTGATTGTCAGTTCTTAACACTTTGATCGCCAGGCTTAAATTCATAATTTACCATCATTCGCCAGCCCTATTTAATATGGAGAAGTTCCCCTTCTTTGCAGGGCTATAACTTTTTTAATTGTATTGCTAAATTGACATTACTATGGCCCATTCAATGTCCTATATCTATTGTTCAGGGTGTAGCAACGTTATACTTTTTCATTCACATATTCATACTAAAATACGGTCTAAAGTATAAGTATGTTTTTATCGTTTTCTGCAGCTTTCTCCAGAACGTGATTTATAGCCCCAAATGCATTATATTGATGATGAAATACAGTTTGATAGGAATCTGCGCGAGATAAAAAAAAAATTCAAATGGACGTGCTTCTAGAAGTTACTACTGATCATTTGATGTTGACCGGATGGGGGGGGTCGTTTATAATTCCGTGGCCAACGTTATATGATTCATCTAGTGTGGGTGATATGATCATTAGAGCAGTTAGTATCGAACACGGTAAAAAATAACGTTGAATCTTACCGTAGCTTCCTCATGGCATTGGGCGATGAGCGTGGAACAGAAATGTTCCTATTATGGGATGTAGAAATATGCGATCCATTACCAGGTTGTATAATAGTATATACGTCCAAATCATGTTGTTTATCGAGTTATTTGCAACCGATCGATGTCCAGTGTATCAAGATGGAGTCCCGCTAACGATAGCGAGTGCCCGGCCGAAATATGGGAGAGCACCACTTCCGGCGCATCACTTCCTGTTTGGGCGATGCGCCGATCGGCCACCAGATGGCGCTCTTGAACCGTTGGAGAGCTGAGAGGGGATCAACAGTATATCTCAAGTGTCCGGGGGAGAAATATGATTTCGATCACAGATTTTTGAAATATTGATATCAAAGACGTGGTCCAGCGTCTTTGGCAGAATAAGCATGGTGGGGAAAGACGTGTCCCAGCGTTTTTGGCGATTAAAGTGTTAACACATTCGTGACCAACCACGTATATATATACGCGTTTCAGATCCAACGCTTGAGTACCAACCACGTATATATACGTGGTACGGTTGTTTTGGCTTTTATTCCATTGTAATATCCTACTCAATGTCACCGAGCGGCACTGCAGATTTACCCTACTCTTGGGATTCGGAAAAGTGCATTACTGGCCAGATCCTCGTAGGGGCGCTGTCTCGATAATGCAGTGTTCCTCGTTACAGACAGTTTTTTTTTTCATCATGGGTGGATTTTTTTGTTAGCCTGAAGCTATGTCTGTAGCATGTAGCCTGAAATACTTTTTGGGACGCTGAATTCAGTATGCAGTAAAGGAATGTAGCATCAGCCAATGGACATATCGATCTACCAGATGGCGATCGATAACTGGGAAATCCTGTTTGGGATCCAACCGGCCCACGGTAAGAGCCTTTTCACATAAATTACAGCCCAATCGGGCCTTGCTTTGATAGCCGATCAGCGAATGAGGCTAATGCCGTTATTGGTAATCAATAATCAGAAACGACGTCCCCCGCCCTTTCATGGATTCATGTTGCTAGGCCTGTCACGATAACACATTTTGCTGGGCAATTAATTGTCCCAGAAATTATTGCGATAAGTGATATTATTGCGGTTTTGAGAGAATCTTTTTTTTTTGATAAATGTATTTCCCAAAAGTTTTCAATTAATTTTTTTTTTTTTACCCAATAATGATAATAGCATAATAATGCAAGGAAACCGTTTCAAAGTGCAATAAACCTTTATTCAACATTGGAAGACATTTTAAATATCCTAAATTACTACCTAACCAATCAGATCTGCGATATGAGGTAGCGTCACAAGCAGAGTAACCTCGTTCCCAGTTTTATCTCCGTGAGAGCAATGATAAAACAAGCAGAGCAATGTGTGTGGACAAGAGGCGGGTTGCTAGGTTTACTGTAGGAAGGGGCTTTTAGGGGCTGTAGGAAGGGGCTTTTAGTAAACAATGATGCATGTAATTGTATTAACGTTATTGTGTGTTGTAGCTATGTTATACATTGTATTTCATTGGTTAGCTATTTAGCTAATGTTGATAGCATTGAATAGCATCAACGCTAGATCTTTCATCTTTATTTGGCAGTCCAGTTTCTCCGGGCAGTAGCGAGTAACTACTTGGGTCTAAAAATAGCTACACTACAAAGAACGCTACTTGGTTCAAAAGGAGCAACGCTATTGAAAAATGTAGTTAAGCTATGTAGCGTTGCTACTGCCCAACATACGCATGGTGCTCACAGGAGCTCCTGTGCTGTACTCTAGTAACGCCAGCGGCCCGCCTCCCCACACGGAGAGTGACTGACAAGAGGTACTGGTACCGCCTCATTAAAACAAACACGCAAATAGCAATTAATCGCGCCTGTCAAAATCATTGCATTCATTTTAATTATCGGGCGATAAATTGATTTATTGCTCATCGCGACAGGCCTACCTGTTGCCCATCAGGTTAGACCCACCCAGATTGGATGATGGAGGTGGCATCAAGGCTACATTGAGGCAAAACAGTGCAAAGTATCACCAAAATTGTCGCCAAATGTTTAGCAACAGCAAACTCGAGCGTGCCACTAAAGAGCAGCTGAAATTCAGAATGATCCTGGTGAAGGATCATGACTCGAGCACCGCCGGTTCATGTGTTTTGGTGGATTATCCTGGCAACACGACCGACATCAATACTTGGAATGGCGATCAGATAATTGGAATATTCTTTTTGCAGTACATCCTAGACAAGGTAAGGGCTATAGCTATATGCTATCAATCTTGCGTTGATCCGATAATTCCTTCCCCGCGATCGGAGCGTGTCTGTAATGTACTGTGTAACGTATTCCGTTGGCGACGATCGAAGCATAGAACCCCCCCCCCCCCTTTCATGCATGGATGATGAAACATAATACCGATAATCTAGCATTTATTTCAGATTGATTGTTGATCCAAGCGAGGAATGGCACGATTCCTAGTGACGATTCCTGTTTAGCAGCGTTTCCTGCGATTACACAGAATTACTCTAAAAATATACTCATATTCACCACGGTATAAAACGGGAATGTATGGATGAAAAAATTATCGGAAGAAACTCAATGACAATTGACTATATTATTAGATCCATAGCTATAATATTTAATATAGTTTTAGCACTGCAAACACCGGCATGTATCCCCATTCATTACAGCGCTGGCACACACGGCCATACGCCCACAGCGACCTCTGGCGCTGAACTAGTTATGGGGGAGTGAGTTTAACTTGCAGTATCGCTAACGTCCAGTCACTTCACAACACTTGAAGTCCATCGTGACTGTGGATATACTTGCGGTACCTCCGTTACACTGGCAAGGGCTCAGCTCCTTCAATACAACTGCTTTGCCAAGTACAAAGAACATGCTGCCACACAGTGAAACTAATGTCTTTAACACTTTGAATGCCCAGCAGGGGGCGCACATTTAGTGCTTGAATGCCCACCATCCGCTTCAATGTCAACGTTAATATCGCCTAATCTATGTTTAAAATTATGTCTATGTGTCTAATCTGCCCGTCGCATTATCAATGACCCATTTCCAGTCAACATTGTTGAAGCGGATCGTTTTTTTATCGGTTCATTTCCGTTTTATAGCATTTTGCAAAGCCCTCGTTTTCACGAAAAAAAGGAGATTCCATGATAATCGCTCTGTACTGTAATATTCTAGAATGTTGTCATTTTTCAGCCTATTTATGAATAGTTTTCAAATAAACACTAGATTATCGATAGTATATGTGTACGTGTGCACGCTGGTGCCGCGCGCTGAAAATCGATTCTCTCAGTTCCTGATCGCTCTTACAGTCAAACAGCCATATCACATTATAGGGGAAAAGCTTATATCTCCGTGAAAACGGGTCTGATTATCCTAAGACTGGTCAAATAGATTCCTTACCGGAGATCAGATGGTATCCAAATGGATTATTCCAATTCCTGATAGCCATTCCAAAAATCGATCCTTTTATTGATCCCACACGTATACTGTAAAACACAGTAACCACACTGTGCTGAGGGTCCAGCATGAAGCTGATCGGCTCCGGTTACATGCGTGAGAAGTAAAATGTGGAGTCCGGTTTTTTTTTCTCTCATGAATTTTCATTGAGTCCAATCCAAAAGGGTGAATTACCATCTGGGAGACGATAGGGGGCGTTTTTTCACATCCGAGTGGCTGATTTACCAACGGTAGACTCGGTTGATGAAATATGAATTCAGATCGCTAATAAAAAAAATTAAAAAAAATGAATATTCTCGTTATGGGCATTCAACCCGCGGGGGTAAACCCGAGAATATTCGTTATGGGCATTCAAAGTGTTAACGCATATTTTAGAAAAAAGCTAAATCATTGTGGTTATTTGGTGGCCATTTATAAAAAAAAAATTAAATAAATTATTTAAACACATTTACATCTTCTAGCACTGCTGAAATGCAATATGCAGTTTACCGTCCTACCACATGTCTACATTGGGTGGTCACGTCGGAAACATCACCAAGAGGGTTTTTTTCATTTAATTCCCATTCTATAATCATAATATTCAATACTTTTTATTTTCTAAATGCAGAATTGGATTTCTCACTCAAACATATATTTCTATGTATAGGCCATCAAAATAGGATTATTCCATCAAAATACGGTTCAAACACTTTAAAAACTACTTCGATTGGCGGCCATCTTGAAAAGTGGTGGCCATTCTGTTTTTTCCAAGTGGATGGATAACGTACTCTTCTGAGAGAGTAGGTTCCCCCAAGCAC
Source organism: Notolepis coatsorum (assembly GCF_963971535.1). Classification (NCBI taxonomy): domain Eukaryota; kingdom Metazoa; phylum Chordata; class Actinopteri; order Aulopiformes; family Paralepididae; genus Notolepis; species Notolepis coatsorum. The sequence continues at coordinate 24,253,377 of NC_140178.1, forward strand.
TTGTGTGGTAAATGTGGTGCTTGTACCACCAAGTGAAAGATTGTTTCAGCAATCTGCTACACTAATATTCGCTATGGTCTGATATATCTGGATACATTATGGCTGTGCACCGGTTGGGCATCAGTTCCCGACCTGGATGATGGCCGCACTCACCTCCCTCTGCTGCACTGGAGGGCACCGTCTCCCGAGGTGGAGTCTCAGATGAACGACGAATAGGCATCACACTTATCCTGAATGAGGGATACGAACACGCATTAGCTAACATACCTTGTTATTGTTAAATTGTCGTTAAAGTACACAATCTGGTTTTTCACTTATATACATCATAATAGGTTATATAATAATTCATGGAGACTTTCGCTTTTTCCCTCCAAATTAGGACTTTCTCTTTACGTTAACGTTTCATATGAATGGCTGCAGGGCGTGCATTTCGTGCACATTTCATGGCATCGCGTTTAATGTTAACTAAATTACAGGTGTGCTCAGATAAAACACTTAATGCGTATGAGACATTTTTATTCCCCCACGAACACGTTAACGCCAATTCAAATATGGCCATTTTATCCAACACTCCATACATAGACAGTAATGGCGCCGCGCGGAGCTGGTAGTGGTAGCTATAATATACTCTGGCTAAAATGCATCAAGTTGCAATGAGAGAAAAATAAATGTGCGTTTTTTTTTGTGTGAAATCATGCATGCAACACGTGACCGGTTGTATGTGTGAATGCATCCTTACCGTATACTTGTCTTAAGAAAAGCATGGAGGTACAAAACAAAATTCAACGTGACGAAATGCTGCACTACCCTTTATTTAGGATTCTCTATTTACATGCCCCTCCCCCTTGCTAACGTCAACTACTCACGTCGGGTGGCACACAACTACGCAGAGAGTTGGACGACGTTCCACTTTTCAAACGAGCAGTAGCAGGTTCGGGGCGGTTCGGAGGAGATAAAACTGGCTTTGGTAGCAGGTAGAAAGGCTCTGGTAGAAACCAGACTGCTCTGGTAGAAACCTGATTCGGAGGCTGTGACGTACGGCCGTAGAGACAACCCTGTGTGGTTCGTTCTCACCCAAAGCGGCATCCAAGTCTAGCGGCGCGGCTGCTTTCAATTAATTTCTGATGTAGAGGGGCGTATATTCAGCCGAGGTACACCGCGTCCGCGAGGTATACGCTCCTCTCTACACTGGAAAGTAATTGAATGTAGGCTGGTAAAACTATGCCTCCTAAAGTGTGAAAACGGAAGTACAGGAAGTACCGGCTACTCTCATCATCTCAAAACAAGCTAGTCAGACTACTACTTGACCTGACTCCTAGAACCCACCTCACCCCTGCCCACTTTGACAACCTAGGATGGCTTAGAGTAGACGACAGAGTACAGCAACTTGCAATGGGCCTGGTCTACAAGATACACTACGCGACCAAGGTACCCATGTACATGTCAAAATACTTCCCAAAGGTCAGTGAATACCACGATCACAACACCAGAGGGAGCTCCACAAATCATGTAAAACCCAGATTCGGCTCAAACAAGGGACTAAACACGTTTCGCAATTATGCCACATCAATGTGGAACGCCCTGCCTAAAGCTGTAAAGGAATGTGAATCACTACCCACCTTCAAAAACACTCTCAAAAAACACCTACGTGAGACTGCAATTCGAAACTGGCCCCTACAAATGTCCTAACCTAGTTGTACAGTAAATGACCAAGTAAGGCTTTGTCAACATTCCAATGTACAGTGTAAAATGTGTGTATGTCCCCTACCCAACCCCCCCCCCCCCCCCCCCCCACCTCCAATGTACAGCCCTCACCCAACCCACCCAACCCCACCCCACCAACCTCCTCCAATGTACAGTTTCTACGCCAAATGTATATACACTCCTTTTCTGGACACTTTTGTATCACAAACAGTACTGTATTTGCAAATCTGATATGTCATAAATGTATAGATGTAGCAGTACTGTCTATCTGTATGTCATGTATGTCATATATGTTATGATGAATTGAAAATGGGGGACCCTGGTGGAAACAAGACGAAAGTCTTTCTCTGGTCTGCATCCCCTTAACAATTGTATGTATTGAGATGTACTGTACTGTACCCATTCTGCAATCTGTTAATAAACTTTTCAATCAATCAATCAAAGGCTTTCCGGTTTCGACAAAACAATTATAGAAACGTGTGACGTGCACAATATTTCCTCGTTTAAGCCACTGCAACGGCTTTGCCTGAATAATTTACTACATGACCGGGACGTTCTAGCTTGTTTGCCGACAGGATTCGGGAAAAGTTTGGTCCGTTCGGACTGGCAGCTTCCAAGTACATACACCGGAAATTCACACTTTCGATCGTAGTGCTTTACCAGTCCATCTCACGGAGGAGATAAAACTGGGAACGAGGTTAAATTGAATGCAGCCGCGCTGGCTGCGTGAATACCAAACCCAGCCGCATTTCTCGGAGACGCTCTCTGATTGGCCGACGCCTGTTTCTACACTGGTTAAGCTTAGGCACTCTTCGAAGTTGGTTAAGATTAGAGTTTGTCTTAGAACATGGCGATAGAACGCCAGGTAGTTTGCAGGCTGTTTGACGTGGAAATGGGCAAAGACACAGCTCGTCACGGATTGGGCAAACGCGTCAGTGGCCAATCAGAGAGCGTCTCCGAGAAATGCGGCTGGGTTTGGTATACACGCGCGCTGCGTGAGCTGGAGGCGGTAGGGGCATAGATATCTATATATATATCTATGGGTAGGGGCGCCTGGGGCGGCCATTATAGGAGTGTGGTCGGTTGGGGCATGAATGAATGAATGAATGAAAACTTTATTTAACAGATTGCAGAATGGGTACAATACAGTACGGCTCAATACATACAATTGTTAAGGGGATGCAGACCTGAGAAAGACGTTTGTCTTGTTTCCATCAGGGTCCCCCATTTTCAATTCATATAGACATTTATGACATACACAACATACATGACATTTATGGCATAGGGACATATAGGTATTTAGTACTGATACATTTGTGACATAGGCGGTATTCAAATATACAGTACTGTTACCCCTAGATCCTGACAGAGTATATACATATGATGGGGAGGGGACTGTACATTAGGAGGGGGTGGGTGGGTGGGAGGGAAATATACATACGGCGGGGAGGGAATATATACATGCGGTGGGGAGGAGACTGTCTATTAGGAGGTGGTGGGGGTTTTGGGCATTTACGGTGGCCAGTTTCGAATTGCAGCCTCCCGTAGGTGCTCTTTAAGGGCGGTTTTGAATGTGGGCAGGGATTCACATTCCTTTACAGCTTTGGGTAGGGCGTTCCACATTGTTGTGGCATAATTGCGAAACGTGTTTAGTCCCTTGTTTGAGCCGAATCTGGGTTTAACATGATTTGTTGAGCTTCCTCTGGTGTAGTGGTTGTGGTATTCACTGACCTTTGGGAAGTATTTTGACATGTACATGGGCACCCCGGTCGTATAGTGTATCTTGTAGACCAGGCCCATTGCAAGTTGCTGTACTCTGTCGTCTACTCTAAGCCATCCTAGGTTGGCAAAGTGGGCAGGGGTGAGGTGGGTTCTGGGGTTCAGGTCAAGTAGTAGTCTGACCAGTTTGTTTTGTGATGTTTGTAATTTTGTTTTAAGCGCCTTTGAGGTGCTTTGGTACCATGAGGTGCACGCATAGTCATAGTACCCTTGAATGAGTGCTCCTGCCAGAGTCTTCAGGGTATTCTTGTTTACCAGAGAGGAGATCCGGTACGAGAATCTAGTTCGTTGGTTGACTTTTTTTATTACATTGGATGCCATTTTGTCACAGGAAAGATTTGCCTCTAGGATGGAGCCCAGGTAGGTAATTTCGTCTTTCCTTGTGACAATATTGTCACCCACTGTAACTGAGAATCCGTCGGTCTTGCTGAGTTTGTTATTTGAACCGAAGAGAATGGACTCTGTTTTGCCCATGTGTAATGATAGTTTGTTATCAGCGAGCCATATGCAGATTTTGCCTAGTTCCGTGCTGAGGGTTTTTTCAACCTGCAATTTGTTCTTGTCAGAGACCAGCAGGGCTGAGTCGTCCGCAAGCATATATATATCTATGGGTTGGGGGAGTTCTTTGTTCCAAGCCGGAGGCCGGACAGCATATTTCTGATGATGTCTCAAGTTCACGTTTCAAGTTTTGTTTTATTTGTCATATAACGACGTACATGAGCCCCCTGAAATTGTGCTTCATACAGTACAAAAATGCAAGTAAAAAGAAGAAATACCAAACACTATACAAAACTAATGTAGGCCTACAAAATGCAAAAATTAAGTAGAGGTGTACTCCAAATCTTTTTGTAATAAATATATAAAATATGGATAAAATATCTCATGAATCTTTTGAGTTGAACTTGAAGAAACTAAATAATTTTCAAGGACATTCCTTACTTGAGATTAGAAAAATTTGATTGTATGATATTTAGCCAATGTTGTGGGCAATATAGAACAGTTGACAGATTAGAAATATAATTTATTGTTCAAAAGTTATGAATGAATCAATGAAACTAAATATAATAAATACAATCTTAATTTTTTTTAATGACATTATTTATATAATAATTTAACACATTGGGCACCAGCCATTAGCCGGGTCCCGTTGTAGCTATGCCACACTTTAAAGATAGGAGTGCGTCACCTTGTTTGTAGAGCTATATCTATATTCTATATTTAAAGGGGACAATACTATGGTCATCCGGCCAAGATGCAAAAAAGAGATAATTTTCCCATGCATACGTTCGAGCGTTATCCTGTGGTGAATATAAGTATAATTTCAGAGTGGTCTGGGGTAATTCCCGAAAAGGCTGAGTTAGCCTTTTATTACATGGCGTTTTCACATTCGCCGAAATGCTTGCTTGTGATTGGTCAATAGCCCCAGACAGCGGTGAATTATTTTTCGTTATTACATGGCGTTTTCACATTCGCCGAAATGCTTGCTTGTGATTGGTCAACAGCCCCCCGACAGCGGTCATTATTTTTCAATAATGACAGCTGTTTTTTCAATAATGACCGCTGTGCGCAGCTGTTCGCAATCAAGCCCACTGACACACACTGTTTCAGTGCAATTAGACACTGCCGGTGTTCTGCTGCCGGCGATGACAGGGGGCGGAGCGACGAGCGGAGCCAGAACGCAGCCAGAACCAGTGTTGCGAGTCGATGTAAAATGAATTAGGTATATTGTTAGTAAGTTAGCCATGTAATAAGCGGGATAATGTATAGCTATACTCGGTCATTGTCGCAAAATAATTGACCTTCACTGACGTTTAAAACACCTCGCCGAAGCGGCTCGGTATTTTAAACTCTGTGTCGGTCAATTATTTTGCGACAATGACCTCGTAGCTATACATTATCCCTTACATAACCACCGGTGATTATTGTTTTTCGCAGCTGGAGTAATCAAGCCCCACTGACACACACTGTTTCAGTGCAGCCAATCAGACACACCTGCCGGGCTGCCCGCGATAATAATAATCACTTTATTTGGGCTGACAGAGCCACAGAACAACTGCGATTTGTCAAATGAATTAGGTATATTGTTAGTAAGTTAGCCATGTAATAAGCGGGATAATGTATAGCTTTACTCGGTCATCATCGCAAAATAATTGACCTTCACTGACGTTTAAAACACCTCGCCGAGGCGGCTCGGTATTTTAAACTACGTGTCGGTCAATTATTTTGCGACAATGACCTCGTAGCACATTATCCTTTACGTGAATCCTACTATAAGCTTTGGCGTTTCTTGCCTGGACACGCTACTATTCCCAAATCAAATGTATATAATAGGGAGAGAGCACTGAACCAAGAGAGTCGCTGGATATATAGACTCAAAGCCATGTCATATCCAGGGATTAATGATACTATGGTGTCCTTTTTGTAAATATGGGGATAATTTGTGTTGGTGTTTTGCCTTTTTAGTTTAAAATTATATATGTATATGAAGATTTATGTTTGTTTTGGGTCTCTAGATGTGGGAGGACCTCTGGAGTCTAGAGGCACATACTATTGTGACAGCTAGACCTCAGGCTGACTAGGTACACACACCTGAGCTCAATAGAGCAATCAGCACAGCCTCCACCTTGAATATAACTCTGTTCACTCATGTCTGTTTGCCCTGAAGAAGGCCGATAGAGAGGCCAAAACATGTTGGTGTTTTTTTAATGGTTCTAACTAAGCTATTTATTAAAGCCTTTTTTATATACAAGAAGAGTGCCTGGAACTTCCTTATTTTTATTTGTATATAATAGGTATTATGTTTCATCATGAATGCATGAAAGGGGGGGGGGGGGTCGTTTCTGATTCTTTGATTGCTAGTAACGGCATTCGTATTGAACACTAAAAACGCTGATCAGCTGGATCGGTATAAAAACATTGCACGATCAAGCTAGAATTGACGTCAGATAGTCCTTACCTGTGATCGGGAGTATTCCAAAAATAATATTCCAATTGTTTGATCGCCATCCATCTGATCTCCATCTGGTCCACGACATAACCCACCACAACATATGGATCGGGGGCATTTGACACGCTTCAATGCAATCGGGAGAACCGCTCGACTCGCCCGACCCAGAAAACTGCGCCCGGAGACATTTAAGTGTAACACAGGGTCTGGAACAGGGTTTACTGCACTCTCGATACTGCCACCTGGGAGGATCTGGCCGGTACTGGACCCTCGATTCGCAGTATGCCTTCTAACGGCATACATACGGGTCCCTGACATTGAATAGAAAAAAAGGAAAAATTATCAAATAACGAGTATACTCGTTGTTGGCGTTCAAAGGATGGCGCCCAATATCGAGTATAATCGTTGTTGGCGGGGAATGAGTTAATGTGTGTGTTAAAAATTGTATTCAAACTTCCTCAGCTGTCAGACTTCTGAATCAAAACATGTAGACTTTATTTTAATGATTATTTTAATGATTATTTTGTATTCTCACCATTGCACATTGTAACCATTGCACTTTACTGTACAGTTTTATTTATATGTGTCTTATATTGCAACTGACTGTTGATTGTCACATCCTGGTTGGACGTACACAATTTCATTGCACTGTCTTTTTTTTTTTTTTTCTTTTTTTTTATTATTGCAAAACAGAAATTATTAAAAGTCAGTACTCAACACATAATGCATAATGAAACTAACAGTCAAGGTGGTTAAAATTACATGCAAGTACAGAAACAAGACAAAAAAAAAAGTCTATAATAATATTTTACCGTATACAGTGTATATCCAGTGAAATTAACAATTATACAAATGCTTATATAGGACATACCCCTAATACCTATTTTCTAAAACCCTACACACATATGCTCCAGCTCGAACCCCCCCCCCCCTCCCGGACCCCTCCTTGGATAGTACCTCCATTATCCCTCACTCCTAACCAGACACTACCATTATAAGCTAGCTTTTATTCTCTCCACCACTTCTACCCACATTGACATTTTGGTTTCGTTGAGACCCAGAATTCTTGCTGTAGATATTTCTTGATATATCACATCGAGATATGTAAGAGACCAAACTTTCCGGCACATTTTTTCCGGTTGAAACCAGCGTGATGCGATCAGTTTTTTAGCTACTGTGATACCCGATAAAACCAATCTCTTTAGCTGTGGATTTACTGCAAACTCAAAAACATCATTCAAAAGCAATACAGAGGGGTGTATATTCCAAGATACGAGTTTTGATAATTGATGGGTCACATCTTTCCAGAATGCCTTAACTGGTGGGCAGTCCCAATACATGTGCATAAATGTCCCTTCGTCTCCATTTGTACATTGGGAGCATTTTGAGTCTTGTTTCAGGCCCATTCTGATCAGTCTTATAGGAGTCAAGTATGTCCTGTGAATATAGTTAAGATTGATTTGTTGATGGTCCGGGTTCCTTGATGTAAGACGGACATTTGCCCATGCTTCTTGCCAATCAAAGTCACTTTCCAGGTCTGGAATATCCCTCCTCCAGACAGTGTCTAGTTGAAGGGTTTCATACGAGGACGTTAGTAATTGATAATAAAAACCTGATACAAAACCTCCCAATGTTTCTCTTTCATAGAAGAGTTTGTGGTATCTGTGGTGTTCAACTGGTATGTCTAATGGAACACCGTGAGACTTCAAACATAGGCGTAACTGTATGTAAAAAAAGCCATGTGGACTCGGTGAGGTTAAACTTTGTGCATATTTCTCCATAACTACAGAAGCCCTGGTTATTAAAAATATCCCCTAATGAGTGTATGCCTTGCTCTTCCCATATAGGGAATCTTATAGGACGTTTTTCCATTAAGAGTGCATTGTTATTGAATATGGGAGTGTGATTATGCCATTTTTGAGGGTTAGGATATTTTTTTTGTGTTTCCCGCCATGTTCGGATTGCATGGGTAATTATGGGGCCAAATTTCCGCTCACAGTGCTTGATTGGAAGTTTAGTGTGTGCTATGTCCTTCAGTCTCTGTGGGGCTATACTATGTTTTCTTCCAATTCTCTCCAAGATACCAAAGCCTGGGGATCAAACCATATTGTCAATGGTCTTAATGTGTAAGCCTTAAAATATTGCAAAAAATCTGGAACTGCCATGCCACCGTCTGCTTTATTTCTCTGTGCGGTGGATCTTTTTATGCAAGGTGGTTTGTTATTCCAAATAAATTTGTATGTGGAGGAGTGTAATCTTTTCCAGTAGTCCTCTGGAGGGGATAACGGTAGCATTGAGCTGATGAAGTTGATTCTTGGTAATACATCCATCTTAACTATTGATACCCTTGCCTGTACTGAGTTTTTAAGTTTTGCCCACCTGTCCAGGTCGTCTTTGATTTTGTTCTGTATTTTTGTGTAATTGTGCTTCACCGTTTGTCTTATGGTGGGAAATATTTCCACACCCAAGCATCTAAAATGTTTTACCATGGGTATCGCACCAGGGAGGGTTGTGTCTTTTTTTGCATGGATGTTAAGTGGAAGGAAAGCCGACTTCGACCAATTTATTTTAAATCCCGATAAATCACCAAAGTTCTCTATCAACTTGAGTAGATGAGGCAATGTGGTGTTGGGGCTTTGCATGAACAATATTACGTCGTCCGCATATAAACAAATTTTATGTTGTGTGCCCTTGATTATGATTGGTTCTATGTATTGGGATTGTCTTATATATTGTGCTAAAGGCTCTAATGATAGATCGAATAGTCCGGGACTAAGAGGGCAACCCTGTCTGGCTGAGCGTGATACCGGAAAGATTTCGGAGATGAATGTGCCTGTTGTAATCATGGCCGATGGGTCCTTGTATAATACTTTAATCATATCAATGAATCCTTTTCCTAACCCCATCCTTTCTAATACTGCCCATAGAAACGACCATTCCAGCCTGTCAAATGCTTTCATAGCATCCAGGGATAGCATCGCCTTAGGTGTGGTGTCCTCTTTGTCTGCATCTAATACGTGCAGTATTCGTCTTATGTTATCACTGATCAGGCGACCTCTTATGAAGCCAGTTTGGTCCGGATGAACTAAAGACGTCATATGCTTTTGCAATCTGATGGCTAATACCTTAGAGTACAGTTTGACATCGGTTCCGAGGAGGCTTAAAGGTCTGTAACTACCGCACTCGGTGGGGTCTTTGTCTTTTTTGAGAAGGACTGAAATGAGTGCAATTATTGTCGTGTTTATGGAAGCTCCCCTCCTTGACTGAGTATAAGATCATATTTAGTAATAAGGGTCCAAATATGTCCCAACAAGAAAGGTACATTTCTGATGGGATACCGTCTCTTCCAGGAGCCTTACCATTTTTCATTTCGGATATGGCCTTCTTGAGTTCCTCTAATGTGATCGGTGCTTCTAACTGTTTAGCGTCGTCCTCCGAAAGTTTAGGGAGAATAATTTGATTAAGATATGTGTCCAAAATGTTTTGATCAAAGGTCGTTTCTGAATTATATAAGTCGGAGTAGAATTCTTTGAATGTATCGTTTATTATTTTGGGGTCTGTTACAAGTACTTGTTGTTTTCTAATGGCAGTTATATCTGCAAATTTTGCATTAATTCTTAATCGCATGGCTAATAGGTGACTAGGTTTAGAACCTTGGAAATACTGCTGTTGTCTTGTGCTGCGTATTTGCATTTCCGATTTTTGTCTGTATATTGCATTGATCTCTGTTTTTAGTACGTTAACTTGATTTTCTAGTCTAGTTGAGTTGTTGTATTTTAAAGAATTAAATAACGTTGAGTAAAGCGTTTCCAGTTCAGACAGTTTTGTGCATTGATTTTTGCGCAATATGGAGGAAAATCTATCCGTGAAATCCTTGATCATACCCTTTACCGACATCCATATTATTCTGGGGTCTTGCACCGCGTTTGCATTCTCCCGTAGGAATACTGTGAGAGCTTCTTTGAGTTGTGTAATGAATTCCTTGTTGTTAAGCAGCATAGTATTAAAACGCCATCTTGGGGCCCGGGAAGATAGTATACCAAATGTTGCTTTTAGGAGTAAATAACAGTGATCTGAAAGCGCATTGGTATCATTTCCATTTCATATTTATCAAATAGTCTCGGGGATGCAAAGACATAATCAATTCTGGATAATGTGTTATGTCTCGCCGATCGACAGGAGTACTTTCGGGTTGTGGGATTAAGTGAACGCCATAAATAATTTACCCCTGTAGTCTTTGACCAATCTTTTAATGCTTTAGATGAATTTTTTTGTTCGCTGGAAAAGGCGAGGTAAGATTTGTCCATCCTTGGATTCCAAATGGCATTAAAATCCGCACCTATTATAAATGAGTACTCGGGATGGTTTAACATTTCATCGGTTAGTGAAGTGAAGAAACCCACTTCGTACAAATTTGGGGCATATACCGCTGCCAACGCTATTTTCCTGTTATTGTGTACAATCCTAGCTATAGTTATACGCCCCTCAGCATCCGACCATACCCCCTTTAATTCGATATTTAATTTACGTCTGACGACTATGGCTACACCTCGAGTTCTCGTACCAAAAGAAGAGTGACTAATATTATGGTATGTGTTATCCGCTAACGTATCTATGTCTTCCTCTAAAATGTGCGTTTCGCTTAGTAGAGCCACGTCCACATGTTCTTTTTTCATCAGTGTGAGCACGCTTTTGCGTTTGTGTTGTTTGTTTATCCCACCAGTGTTCCATATCATTATATTCAAACTAGCCATAATCTATGCATGTTTTTGTGTAGTTTTTGGTAATGCTTCTGGAGTGCGAAGCTACAATAGATGTACATCCAATTATTGAGGTCCCGTTGAGAGCCGAGCTTAAAAACATATATATATATATACAAATAAAAATCCCCTATTTTCCCCTCACCCAGAGAGTCGTACAGGCCTGTGTTCCAAAAACACATCCTCCGCGTATGACTTTCTCCCTTAGTCCACCGGATTGCCCAAACTGAGCATTGTAATCCTAATCTTCCTATGCTAATTGCCATAGGATCTAACATTTTCATTCTAATACAATAGAATGTCGCTTTTGGTCTTGCACCTTCCCTTACTGTAATGAAATATTGTGAAAAATGAAAAAAAGGAGAATAAACTTTCCTCGACATATTCATTTGAACCCTCTACTAACATATGTAGGAAACATCAGGAAAAAGGAAAAGATTGTAGAGAAATATTAACACCTTAATGTGAAGAACAATGGAAAAGAACAATGTAAGATAAAAGAAAGAGAGAAAAAATAGAAATAATAAAAAAAATATAAAGATAAGGAGTGAGAGATAGAATAATACTCAACGTAGAGAAGCCACTAGAACCGAATTGAGTGATTAGATAAAATAGAAAAACAGAGCCTTTTAGAGCTACAATGTGCCAATCTCTTCATCAGTGGAGTGATTACTTAAATTGTTAGAATAACCTTGTTGTGTTCATACGTTTAGGTGTGGTTGATTTTTTAAAGTATTATTAAGGTCTGGTTAAACTTCAGTCAATTGATCATATGCTATGTTTATACACACCGGATGTTTAATGTTAGAGTTGCAAGCCTTCGTTGTCATGGTGCATTATATTCTAGAAGGTTGTAGAATACACTAGTACTAATAGACTGTTGTTGTGTTCCAGAGTGACCCAGGGCAGTCGAGCGATAAACCCAGAATCTTCCAGATTGTTCTTACTGCCAATGATATGTTCTTGTCTCCCCGGAGATCAGAGGTCTGAAATTATAATGTATTACGAATCGTATTATACACAATACGCATTGGTGTAGACGGCCTGCATATCAACTGCTACTTTTGATGAACACAATAAAAGTCATTCTAATACTGATATACACAGAGAAAGAGAGAGATGAAGTGGCTTATCTGTTTTCAGACAGTGTTTCGTTCTGCCTTGGGGGATCTGCTCCATATCGATTCCAATATTCCTCAGCTTCTTTAGGTGTGTGTAATCCAATCCTACGTCCGTCCCTGCCCACGATCGATAACAGCGCCGGGTATGTTAGCCTTGGTCTGAGGCCAGACTTGAACAATTTTTGCATCACCTCCTTGTAGGGTAGACGTCGAGCGATGGCGTCTTTGCTTAGATCATCTGTCTTGTACTGTGCTGTATCCAACCAACTTACTGCTTATCTCTTACAGAATGACCTCCTAGACCCTAATCAGTCAGGCTTCAGGACTGGTCACTCCACAGAGACAGCCCTCATTGCGGTCACAGAGGCACTTCACTTAGCAAAAGCGAAAGGCCTCTCCTCTGTCCTGATTCTCCTAGATCTATCTGCAGCCTTCGACACAGTCAACCACCAGATCCTCCTCGCGGCCCTCGCAGGAATGGGAGTGGCTGGCTCTGCGCTGACATGGCTGTCATCATACCTCAATGACCGCTCCTACCAAGTGTCATGGAGAGGGACCCTGTCGGCCACCCGCCCCCTGCGGACGGGTGTCCCCCAGGGCTCGGTTTTAGGACCCCTTCTCTTCTCCCTCTACACTAAATCACTGGGTAACATTATCACGTCTCATGGCTTCTCCTACCATTGTTATGCCGACGATACTCAACTCTTCCTCTCCTTCCCTCCCTCAGATATCCACGTCTCTGAGCGGATCTCGGCCTGTCTGTCCGACATCTCCGCCTGGATGACGACCAACCACCTCAAACTGAACCTAAGCAAAACAGAATTGCTCCACCTGCCGGCCAAATCCTCCCCCCTGACCGACCTTTGCATCACAGTCGAGAATGCAGCTGTGACCGCGTCCCCGACCGCCAAGAACCTTGGTGTTGTCCTCGACGACCAGTTGAACTTCTCTGCTCACATCGCAGCGACAACCAGAACCTGCCGATTCCTCCTGAGCAACGTCAGAAGGATCCGCCCCTTCCTGACAAAAGAAGCCACCCAACTCCTCGTCCAATCAACAGTCATCTCCCGCCTCGACTACTGCAACGCACTGCTCGCTGGCCTCCCGGCCACTGCCACTAAGCCTCTTCAACTCATTCAGAACGCAGCGGCCCGCCTGATCTCAAACCTACCGAAGTCGGCCCATGTCACCCCACTTCTTAGGGACCTGCACTGACTCCCCATTGCTGCACGAATCCGCTTCAAGGCCCTCGACCTAGCATACCGTGCGGCAAAGGGAACCGCTCCCGCCTACCTCCGGTCAATGGTCTCTAACTACACACCCTCAAGACCCCTACGCTCTGCATCTTCTGGCCGCCTCAGACCTACTCCTATCCAAGCTCCGGGAGGGTCATCAAAGAGAAGTCGCCTATTCTCAGTCCTTGCCCCACAATGGTGGAATGAACTACCCACCCCAGTTAGGACAGCCGAAACACGTCCAATCTTTCGCCGTCGACTAAAGACGCACTTCTTCAACCATTTAACCATGAATTAAAAAAAATAAATAAAAAAATCTAACCCTAACTAACTAACCGTACTGTCATGCACTTGTCCTAATAAACTAACCTACACTGTAGCACTCAACACTTGATGAACATTGTTGCTCAGCTGATAGTTGTGCCCTTCCTGATGGCTTGTCGTACAGAACTTGTAAGTCGCTTTGGATAAAAGCGTCAGCTAAATGTAAATGTACTGTGTAAAGATGGCAAGATACAACGTCAGGAGAGCAGTAATAGAGGCAAAACGGCGTTACAGGGATAAAGTTGAACTTCAGTTTGAACAGGCTGACTCTAGAGGCATGTGGCAGGGCCTCAGAACAATGACAGACTACAAAGGAACCCCCCTCAAACTGAACAGTGACATCTCCTTAGCAAATGATCTCAACTCCTTCTATGCGAGGTTTGAGGCTGTGAATAACAACACCAGCCTACAAACCACGGCAATGGGGGGGGGGGTCTGCTGATGGAGACTCAGTGTTCAGGGTAACAGAGCATGAGGTGAGACGGATCTTTAAAAAAGTGGATATCAGGAAGGCAGCAGGACCGGACGGCATCCCCGGCCGCGTCCTAAAAGTCTGTGCCGACCAACTGGCCCCGGTATTCACTGACATCTTCAACCTGTCCTTGGAACAGGCCGTCATCCCCACCTGTCTGAAGAAGTCCACCATCATCCCTGTACCCAAAAAATCTACGCCCGCTTGCCTCAACGACTACCGCCCTGTAGCCCTCACCTCCATAGCCATGAAGTGCTTTGAGAAGCTAGTGAAGGGCTACATCTGTTCCTCCCTCCCCATCAACCTGGACCCTCTGCAATTTGCATATCGCCCCAACAGGTCCACGGAGGACGCCATAGCCCATGTGCTGCACACAGCAGCATCACATCTGGACAAGAGGCAGGGGAACTATGTGAGAATGCTGTTCATCGACTACAGCTCAGCATTCAATACCATAGTCCCCTCCAAACTCATAGCCAAGCTCAGGGACCTGGGCTTGAACTATGACCTGTGCCAGTGGGTCCTGGACTTCCTGACGGGCAGACCCCAGGTGGTAAGAGCCGGCAACTGCACCTCCTCATCCATCACGCTCAACATAGGGGCCCCCCAGGGCTGTGTTCTGAGCCCCCTCCTCTACTCCCTGTACACACATGACTGCGTAGCACAGCGGAACAACAACACCATCATCAAATTTGCTGATGACACAGTAGTGGTGGGCCTGATCTCTGCCAACGACGAAAGGGCCTACCTGGAAGAGGTAGAGAACCTGTCACAGTGGTGTCAGGAGAACTGCCTCTCCCTGAACGTCAGCAAAACAAAAGAGATGATTGTGGACTTCAGGAGGTCGGGGGTCAAGGACTACAGCCCCCTCAGCATCGACGGGGCACCAGTTGAGAGAGTGAACAGTTTCAAGTACCTCGGAGCCCACATATCCGAGGACTTGACATGGACCACACACATTGACAGTGTTGTGAAGAAGGCACGACAACGCCTCTACTTCCTCAGGCGCCTAAGGAAGTTCCAAGTCAGTCAGAAGATCCTTAGGAACTTCTACTCATGTACAATAGAGAGCATCCTGACCGGCAACATCACCTCCTGGTTTGGGAATAGCACTGCACAAGACCGTAGCAGACTACAAAGAGTGACACGTTCAGCCGAACGCACAATTAGAGGGGGGCTTCCCACCCTCCAGAACATTTACAACAAGCGGTGCAAGGGGAAGGCTAAGAGAATTATTAAGGACTCGAGCCACCCGAACAACTGCCTCTTTGAACTGCTGCCGTCAGGCAAGCGATACCGGAGTCTTATGGCGAGCACAGAAAGACTCAGAAGGAGCTTCTATCCCCAGGCCATCAGGCTGCTAAACGAACAATAATCGCTAAACGAACAATAATCACTATGCAACAACCATCAAATGCACACAGCACACACACCCACACGCACACACTCACTCAAACAAACAACACACTGCAGCACCCACTCTCCACACTTTAGATCACACAAACACACTTACACTTTATATTTATTGATAAAGGATTTGCACTACAACTCGTACACCTACTGTGAATTGTACCTAAACTGCACCTCGTCCATTTATGCCTTGCACTATATAGCATTGTATATTAGTACACTGCACAGTATTGTATATTGTATGGTAACTACGTCTACGAACATTGTACATATGTCTAAACTGAACACTGTGACCTCTTTTTTTACTTCTAATTTTTACTATGTTTTTATTTCATACTTATCTTGTCATGCACAGTCTCTGGAGCGCAACAGTAAGAAGCATTTTGTACAAAAGTATTCTGTACTTCTGTATGACAACTATTAAAGAAACTTGAAACTTGAATAAAGTGAATCTAATCACACACACATGCACTATACATTCACTGGCCTCAACCTGTCGCAATATGAAATATTGTATTTTTATTAAGGCTGTCAATCGATTAAAATATTTAATCTGATTAATCTCATGATTGTCCATAGTTAAATCATGATTAATCGCAAATTAATCACATATTTTGTATCTGTTCTAAATCTACCTTAAATGTATCTTTTTCAAGTTTTAATACTCTTATCAACATGAGAGTCAACAAATGCTTGCTTTATGCAGCCATTTAACACAAAAGGCTGACCCTCATGCATTAAAAATTGGCATCAAATTCAAAACAGAGTGATGCACAAAATAACTTAAAAGAAAATAATACTTTAAAACAATGAATAAAATGTGCATGAAATAATAGGGGAAAGAAAACGTTAGGAACTTGTTACATTCACCCACACAAGGGCTGAGGACTCACACCCCCGCCCCCCCTCTGCACACACTATCCCAGCTCTCTTGCCCCTTCCTCATCTCTCTCACCCCCCCCCCTCTCTCACAAACACACACTTTTAGTGAAGTCTAGTTAATAACGCGTTAACTTTGACAGCCTTAATTATAAATTAAGAATAAATTCATTTTATCCCCATTCCGAGATTGGCTGTTGAACTCATAATTTACTTTTATAAGATGTCTGTGTGACTACTGACTGAATACAATTGCTTTATTGAAACATCAACAGACTTTGAAAAGTTCCTCTCTTCTTCACAAAAATATATGATGTTGACATGCTGGGCAACGCTGGTGGATGAAGCCTCTAATCTGCTGAAAATATAACACAAGAAGAATACGACGTCACGTCCGGCGGTGTCGAGTTGGCGGGCACAGTGGCAGCAGTGAGCGCTCCGCTGTTGTACTTTGGTTTGTTAGCGACGCTGAAAGGTTTTGTGTGATCCTGCAGGCATAGTGCACGAGTTAACGGACAAAGTAACGCCAACGTTACCATAGAAAATCACCAAGAGCTTCGCTCCTTCACTCGGGGACAACAGGCACTCGGTCTGCATCGTTTTAAGCGGGAGCCCCTGCCATCGCACCGAAGCCCACTTTGTGTAAAAGGTAAGGCTCCTGTTAGCTCGCTGGGCTAACACACGCCAGCCATGTTGTTCTGAACCCGCCTGTAGTTGATGGGGGGGCTGCTCGGCTAACGTCGGTACAGCGTGAAGAAGGCATGCGTCGACAATAGATCAGTCTAAACGACTCGCTTCTATTGTCTAATGGAAACAATACCTGTAGCACGGCAACCCGTTTAGTATCGCTAATAATGCATGTTTTTTTTTTAAAAGCCCCATGCCTAAATGTTACTGGCCGACGTTACATGATTTCAGCGGTTCATTATGAACACATTCCAATCAGCCAGCAGGGAGCTTCTTTGAATGGTACTTCAGCTACAGCAGCAGGGCTGATGATGTGAAGAAGTGTGGACCAACAACACACTAAAACGCGTATATTCCCGGTGCTAAAAGAGCTGTGCCCCCTTATTAGCATGTTTCGTACTCAAATAGAACCGTGTCGGGAAGCTAACGTTAGATTGGGCAGATCTTTTAGCGCGAGCAGTGTGCCTGTAGGCTGCAGCTCGTGTCGGCCATTGTGAGCAGGCCAGTGGGGGGGGGGGCGTCTTCTCTCTTATTGAAGAACGTCAGGTGACGATGGAACGAAGCGGGAAAACGCAATCGGCCTAAAAATCCACCTCACCTTAGAAAATAACATTTTATTTTATTTTATTTAGCCTTTATTTAACCAGGTTTGTCCCAATTGAGATCCAGGATCTCTTTTACAAGGGAGACCTGGCCAAGAAACGGCAGCAACACAAAGTTTCAATAGACACTACAGACAAAAGCAACGTTACAAAATGGTCAAACAAAACATCTGCACACAGAAAACGTGGTTACAATAGGCTTCACCATAGCCTTAAATACATTTAGTGTTACCAAGCTTTGGATCTTCAGATGGACTGGAGATTGTTCCATGTAGTAGGTGCGGAAAACCTAAAAGCTTTCTTTCCCATTTCTGTTCGGATATACATTGGGAACAGCAAAGTGCATAAAATCCTTCGAACGGAGATTGTAATTTCCACCATTTAACTAGAAAAGAACATGGTAGGTACTAAGTAAATAAATGGTAGTTTTCGGCCAGCATGAATGAATAGTATGTTTCTAGGCAACAAGGACGCTGCCAGCTTACCACTTTTCTAATGCAACTTAATAAAAGCTTGTGACTCTGTATCTAGGGACATTTTAACCTTCGAGATCTGTCAATTTCGAGTGATAAACACCAAGCCATCAGTTTTTTTTTTTATTATTATTATTATTATTATTATTATTATTATTATTATTATTATTGAGCTAATACGTTTTGCCCATATATATGTATATTATTGATTGTGTTTAAGGATAAGTAACGGATAGACAGCTAGAATCGGAGACGGGTGGAACAATAGTGTTGCCTGTCAAAATACGGTAAGGTGAATAGTCCAAGACTGGCTGACATTCCATACATTGCTTGTATTTCCTATAACCGCCATAAAACACTGCTTGGAGGGATTCAACCCAGCAGCATTGTAGTTTGTCGTGCTCAGTGTTTAATACTCTCACAATAACGAATTGCTGCGACTCTTCACTCTTGCTGCTCTTGTCATATAGTCTCAAATTTTGATGTTTTCGTCAAACATTATTCAATAAAATAGCAGCACTTTTCCACAAGATTCACATGGACCACATTTGTCACAACACATCTGCTAGAGCGTCTATTCGTTATCCGTACATTGTTTTCTTTCAACACTACACTTTGTTTACATACCCATTACCCAGGTGATCACCTTCTCTTTGTGGCTTGATGATCGGAGACGATCAAGCGGCAGCAAGGAACTAAGTAACAAAACTAACTATCTTTTGCTTTTAAACTTTCCAAATAAATGAAGATAATGACGTTGGTATGGCCACAGGGTACATGTTGTTGATATGTAATGTCTGTACAGGTGCAGACTTCTGCATGCAAATCGAGCTGTGCAACACAGGGGTGGGCAATGCTGGACTTTGTTTGGACTGGAGATAGAGGGGAGCCTTGCTAATCCCCCCCCCCCCCCTCCCAAGGAAAACATGTTGTAAGATGTCTATGTCTGACTCTGCTGCTCCATATCTGGCTAAACACAGTAGAACCGGTTTATAAATAATCATTTGAAACAGCAGCAGACTGATAGAATTATTGGTTATCAAAGGTGGTGGACTTCCCAAGTGCAGTGTTAACTTTAGGTGATATGAATGTGTGCATTTCACAATCCCTTATACAATGTCACTTTCAGTAGACCGTAAGTATACTATTCAAGGTGTTGTGCTACAATAATAGAAGAGGGCGAGGCCATCGGTGATGAGACTAGAGACTGCACTGGCGAAGGGAACGGCTCCTGCCTCCAATGGTCTCCAACTACACACCCAAAAGACATCTCCGCCCTGCATATTCTGCATATACACTTTGTCTGGTAGCAGGGTTCCAGAGGGGTCTTAAAAAGTTTTTAAAAGTCTTAAAACTTAGGCGGCTGGGTGGCGCAGCGGTCTAAGCACTTGTCGTCACCAACGCGAGAGACACCGGTATCGAATCCGACTGTCGGCGTTGCCTCCGGCTTGGGCCGGCCGTCATACTGACTCAATTGGCATAGTCAGTGGGAGGGGAGTCGATGGGTGATAATCTGGTCGTTGTAAACAGCGACTCCTACAGGTCGGTCAGGGCGCCTGCACAGCAAGGACAGGAGATGGCGAGGGTAGTGTGAGCCTCCCACACGTTACACCTCGCCAATGAGAGTCCGTGCTGGCAGGTGAAAAGATGTGGCTGGCATTATGCTTCATCATGCGTGAAGGAAAGGGGGGTGGGTCGTTTATAATTCCTTGATCGTCAGTAGCGTTTTTTTTTTTCTTTTTTTTTTTTTTTACTATGGGTTGATACGTTGATCAGATGGATTGCCATGAAATGAATAAACAATCGGGCTGAAAATAACGTTAGATTCCTCTTACCTGTCGCCGATGAGACTGGAGGAAAAATATTCCAATTATTTGACGTCAATCTGCTAGATCCATTTCCCGTTTGTATGACGCAATAAACGCCAACATCATATTGATTATTGCGTTTCGAAAGCGATCCCAATGCACTCAAGTGTGTATCTAGATCCACGCTACAAGATATTACTGCCGGAGGAATTTCCTCGATGCGCCACTTCCGGTTTGGCTTGGAGTGTAACTCGCCCGACATCCACCAGGCGGTGGTATTGAGGCGTTGGAATATCAGACAGGGTCCAGCTGCATCCCCGGAGGGAGGCTGGATGAATTATGAATGCCATGGCGAAAAAATGCAATATTGATCCCAAAAACTAGTTAACTCGTTTCTGGCGCTCAACGCATGGCGGGCAATTAACGAGTGTACTCGTTTTTGGTGGACAAAGTGTTTTAATAAGCAGAATTTGGGGCCATAACCTTTTAAGCCCGATCGGCCGGTACCAGGCCGAGATTAATTTCACGTCACAAATAGATCAATACGTGATTGACTAGGGATGGGTACCGAATTCGGTACTTTTAAAGGTACCTACCGAATCACGCCGGTACTACCGAGTACCGATTCACGTGAGATCCGTCTGTGCCACATTTCGGTACTGTAAAAAAAATATAAAATGTTCCCCCATGTCAACGTTCACACGCACAATATACGCTTACCTTGGATTTGACTTGATTCAACAACAAAGCAGTCAGGGCAATGGCAAGCCGAAAAACGGTCGAAAGTGTGATTATTTGAAGTTTGGATTTTTATTTTTTACAACTGAGGTAGGTAGATTACATTTTTAGAGACTAAAGTAGGGCTGGGCGATATATCGAGTATACTCTGATGTATCGCGGCTTGTTCTACATGAGATGTAGTATATTATTATATCGTGAACATCGAGTATATGTTGTCGCGGCTGAGATCAGACTTTAGCTTTAGCGCAGAGCTGTCCTCATTTCATTATAGACACATGACCAGCGCGGACCTTCAATGACATGCAATTGTAATTTCATTAGACGGACCAGCGCGGACCTTCAATGACATGCAATTTAATTGACTCAAGCATTGGGCTAACGTTAGCTGCTAACCAAGTTATCCCATGACTAAGCTAACTAGCTAGCGTTAGCTGCTAACCCTGGAAAACGCTCAAAGCGGACTCTACAACACTAGTTCCATTCGTGAGGAAAGGGGGTGGGTTATATTGACAACGCTTGACAACAGAGGTTTAAACATAACTTCATATTTATTGGTTATTCGTTTCCTTATAGCAGCATCCAGTTTCGATCTCCGTGACTTAAACTCTTCCTGTTTACATTCGAGTGTTGACGTCATCGCCTACGGCAGCTTAGACCCTCAAAACACGAACCTAAAACAAAACCTGAGGGGGGGGGGGGGGGGCTGGCTCTCGTGTGTTCTCGCTCGCTCTCTCTCTACATTCAATGATTTAAAGTAGCCAAACGTTACAGTATAAATACTAACTGGATAGTTGATATAAACATTTCATTATCTTAAATATTCTAAAATCATTAAGTCTGCTATAAGCCATTATCCCTATCCCAAATGGGGGACCCTGATATAAACAAGGCAAACGTCTTTCTCTGGTCTGCATCCCCTTAACAATTGTGTGTATTGGGGCGGCTACGTGGCGTAGTGGGCAAGGCGCTCGCCACGAAATCTGGAGACGCTGGGCTTGCCTGTTCGAGCCCAGCGCTCCACATTTGCTTTCAGTTTAGCTGGTCGTCCGTACTAATACACATTGGCCGTATTAGGGGGTGGGAAACTGATGGGTGGGGATCGGGCGTTGTGGACAGCGACTCCTACAGGTCGGTTGGTGCGCCTGCGCAGTAGAATCAGGAAGTGTCGGGGGCAGCGTGAGCCTCCCACGCGTTACTCCTCGCCACTGAGAGATCGAGCTGCGCAGGTGAAAAGATGCGACTGCTGTTACCTCAAGTACCGGAGGGGACTTGTGCTATGTATGACTTAGTCCACATTGCAGCCGGCTTGTGGGAGGCAAGAAACAGCGTTCGTGACAGGGGAGGGTTGAATTGGATGATACGAAATTGGGATGGGAGAAAAATATAGAAAATGGGAGAAAAAGTGGATAAAAAAAAAACAATTGTGTGTATTGAGCCGTACTGTATTGTACCCATTCTGCAATCTGTTAAATAAAGTTTTCATTCATTCATTCATTCATTCATTCATTCATTCATTCATTCCCTTTGTGTGTGATTATTATTTTCTCACAGTAGTTTGTATATACAATACATATATATATGTGTGTGTGTGTTTTGCTAAAGTGGATAGAAAACACAGTACTGTGCAAAAGTCGTAGGCACCCAATAGATTTTATATAAATTGTCTTAGATGTAAATAATTTTTTTTTATTAGTGTCAGTAGACTACTCTTAGTACATTTTCATTTAATAATTTTTTTAAAGCATCTTCATGGTTTAATAATGCAAACATATGTTGCAGGGACTTATTATAATCATCATATTGGCGTGACTGTATGCAGCAAAGGATTAAATCAAGCATTTTTAAGTGCTTTAGAGGAAATATAATCTCGATATATATCGTGATATGTCCAAAAAATATCGCGATATCATTTAGAGGCCATATCGCCCAGCCCTAGACTAAAGTACAGAAAAAAGGTACCGTTGGGTACCGGTATCGATTCACAGGTATCGGTTCAAATGTGAAAGGTACCCAACCCTAATTGACAGCACTACTAAAGACGCAAGGTTTGATACTGGACATGCAGACTGTATGAATTTGAAGCTGGTCATCCTTACCGGTGGGGGCACAGCACCTTGAGGAGTTTGAAAACGACAGAGTAAAAGAAAGTGGCAACAAGAGGAATGACCAGCACAAAAAGAAAAGGTCCAAGTCCATTTTAGAAGCTGCCATATCCAAAAGTATTTTTGTCATCATGCAGCAACGCGTGGGCGACGCACATGAACACAGATGCATACATGCATTGGGTCGCCGTTGAAATGCCTCTCTGTGCTTGACTCATCCCACCTTCCTACCCCGTATGAGGCTCTTACGGTAGGACTTTGATTGTTTATAGAAGAGGAATGTAATACTATGCAAAACTAGAAATATTGATTTTACCAGCAGTAAGTTGCAAGCCACTTTCATACGGGGAGCCGTGACAATTATTAGTATTATCTTATTTGCATATTGTCTCATTATTAGATAGGTTGATACTTTATTGATCCCCGGAGGGAAATTTAAGTAGACAGTATTTCAAGTCCTAATAGTGGGCTACTACTCACCTAATGCATGGCTGAACTGAACGTTAGAAGTGTCCGTGTCCCCGTCAATCATCACTGCCAGGTCCGACCTTAATTTAATCGGCTATGGTCTCTTATCATCTCTCCACATCGGACGTGGTTGTCATAAGATGGACTGATATCCGCTCTGTTCTTCTTGCAGAGCAAAATTAGCGGCTTAAACTTATTGAAAGGAAGTTCACATTCAGTTTCGATTAGGGCTGGGCGATATGGCCTAAATATGATATCACGATATTTTCTGACCTTTCGGCGATACACGATACACATCACAATGTTTTTCTTTTTTACCCCAAACAATTCATTATGAGGCTTACCAAGACAGTATTTGAGTTTGCAAGCTAACATTAAAGACAAAATAAAATACCCATGCATTTAGCATTTTTATATTATATATTAGATTTAGATTATTAGATTATATATTGCATATATTTAGCAATGAGATATTATATGATTTAGATATGAAATATGATGAATTGAAAATGGGGGACCCTGTAAACAAGACTAAAGTCTTTCTCTGGTCTGCATCCCCTTAACAATTGTATGTATTGAGCTGTACTGTACCCATTCTGCAATATGTTAATAAAGTTTTAAATCAATCAATCAATCAATCAATCAATAGCATTTTAGCATTTTTATGAAACTACTTTATATATGTGTGTCTCTAAATGTTTTGATGAATTGAAAATGGAGGACCCTTATGTAAAAAAGCCGAAAGTCTTTTTCTGGTCTTCATCCTCCTGTACTGTATTGTACCCATTCTGCAACCTTTTAATAAAGTTTTCATTCGTTCATTCTGACGGAAACATAATAATTTTGATTGACAGTCGAGTCTGCCAATTACGTCACAGCGCTTGCACCAGCCCTGCTGTTCTTAGCACCAATCGGCAAGCGCTATTAGTTTTTGACTTCCTGAATGTCCTGTGTGCTGAACATCAACAAAGCTACTAACGTTAGCTCCCCGCGGCCGTCGAGTAGGAGACCAGTGCTCCACAGGATGACTAAATGAGGCATAATGATTTTACTACAACAAATGTTATAATAAAAGCCTTTCCATACATCTGTCTGATTGAAAACTTTATTAACAGACCGCGGAATGGGCATATCAGCACGGGCTGAGATATGAACGAGTAACGTGTGGACAGATTGACGCAACACAATCCTCTTGGGCAAAACATCACGATATCCATGATACGTTGAAAAAGTGTATCGTTAATGAACTGTACCCGATATTTATATAATATCGTCATATCGCCCAGCCCTAGTTTCGATTTGATTGTTTGCTAGGAATTATGGGATTTGCTGTTGGATGTATGGACTCTACCAGACGGGGACATGGTATTTAATCGCACGATAGACTACAACTACCAAGTAGAATAGCGTGACCCAGATTCACTTCACATGCAAATCTTTTTATCCCACACGGAAAAACCGCACCGCACTGTACAGCCCTGGTTGTAGGCTAATGTTTTACTATTTTTTTTTAAATTAATTTAGGAGTGAAATGCGAATGAAGGGTTGAAATCACTACTCGCAAGGTTGCCCCCAAATATTATTTACCACTCGCACGGGCCAAATTAAGGGGCAATTTGCGATAATCTCGTCTCAGTGTACAGCCCTGGCTATGGCGTGGGGCGCCCGAGGACCGATCAAAGTGCTCCTGTCTGTCTTCGTCAGGGACGCCACAGCATTAGCGATCTGTTCTGCATGTTTTTCCATTGGGTTTATCTCTTTTTTGGGGGGGGCTTGTGAGCATGGGGAGAACATGCAAACTCCAGACAGAAAGGCCCAGGAGATACCCCACCTGGCAACCTAGTCCCCAGGCGGGAATCGAACCCAGGTCCTTCTTGCTTTGAGGCGACAGTGTTAACGACTGCAAGATCTTATCCGTCATACAACAATATCCCAACTACAACATTATCACATACAAAACAGGTGTGGCAACTATACGTTAACTAATGGAACATATTATAAAACTATTCATGTGTATTTTAGGTGGCACGGTGGTGTATCAATATTGCAAAATAGAATAGGTCTTATTATGCTTTATGGCATGGCATCACTCATACATCCTCTGGTAGTATTTTCCAGGTTGAGAATTTACTTGTGGTAGTTTAGCCACATTTCTGGATATATTTTTCAAGACAAACGGATCAGGAGATCATTTGAAAATCGAAGAGGCACTAGAGGAAAGGTCAGGGGGTCACCAAAATCAATATGGCTCTTCCTCTAAGGGTGGTGAATGTGCAGAGCAAATTTGAAAAGATTTCACTTCAAGCTATTGGAGCAAAACTGTTCAGAGCTCTGGGATATGTGTAAGATTATGTGAAGCATAAGTCGGCTTTGATTTTCTGTGAAAACTGAAGTGTCCTGATATCGAGTTGTTTCCCAATGTGTGGTTTTAGGAAGAGGAAAACTACTCTTTTATAGCTTAGATTAGATATATAATTGTATATATGCTCCTATAGATAAGTTGAAGGGCCATGTGCAACTTGAGACTGATGGTAGGGATGGGCATTTTCAATAATTTTCACTAATCATATTCCTTCATTTCCTGTGTTCCAGAATATTTACATAGCAGTATTTAGGAATATTTCCATAGCTTGGAGCATATTTACTAGGTGGGAATCACCAGAGACCTCACGATACGATACTATCGCGATACGTGCGTCACGATATGATAGTATCGCGATACTAAATATATCGCGATATGCTGAGTATTGTGCTTTTTTTTTTATTTAATTTTTTTTATCAAATTTAATTTATTACCTTTTTTCAACTGCAAAGTAAAACTGTCAACATGTTTTATCTAATAAAATAAAGTTCAGTCTGTTCATCTCACTTCAATCATTTTTATTGCAGAGCATGGTATTTTCTCAAGCAGACGGATGTAAACACTGTAATCTGTGTTGCATGTACCTGACAAACTGAACTGTTTGTATTAGTCATATTCCAACTTAACTGAATGCACATGTGTGTGTGGACTACTGCTTTATTTTTTACGAATAATTAAATATCTATACTTGTCGTCCCTGTATCGATACAGTATCGCCACGCAAAGTATCGCGATACTACTACGTATCGATTTCCCCCCCACCCCTAAAACATGATGTTACTGCTGTTAGAATACTGATCCATGTGAGTTGACCTCTCCTTGTAATCCTCTGCCTCACCTAACTCCTGCTTTGTTTTTCATTTAGTTTCCACTGACGTTACCAGGGGCACAGGAGGGTTCCACCAATCACAGAGCAGCATGAGCACAGCTGTAGAACCCCCCGTCACAGGTGGAGCTCCTACATGTTACTACTATATTACATATTTCTATTGTATTACATATTTCTACTATATTACATATTGCTACTGTATTACATCTTACTACTATATTACATATTTATTTTCTACTATATTACATATTACTACTATATTACATATTGCTAGTGTATTACATCTTACTACTATATTACATATTGCTACTGTGTTACATCTTACTACACATATTACTACTATATTGGCAGCATCTGTTATATGAAATTATCATAACTAACTAACTAACATGTTTCCTTCCTTCCTAAATGCTAAACTATTTATTATTTATTTGGTATTATGTTTAACACTAACAAGGAAACAGTGATACAGCCAACACAGCTGTCTTTGAGAGGTTGTTTTGGGCTCAGTATCAAAGCTGGGCATCTTGGGGATTTCATAGGTACCCGTACCAGCCATTTTGTGCCTTGTGGGGCGAGTCACCAATGGAATTTTGTCAGGTAGCTCAACGAGGAAATTAATGGAACGCTGAATAACAACTAAATTAAAACTTAAAATACCAATTTATCAGGCTGAGTACCATTTTCTGGAAATGTATAACTTACCAGTGGCGTACTGCGATGCAGACCTACGCGGTCGACCCGGGTTCGCCTCCCGCTCCCGGACGGATTTATCGCATGTCCTCCCCCACATCTTCTCCCGTTCTCCCTCTCCTCTGTCGGTCCTGTGACCATGATAAGCTGTAAAAATGCTAAAAATAAATCTAAAAAAAGTATTAACCTGTTCCACCCGTGGTGAAAATCCGCCTAAAATATAATGTTCCGATACCATTTTTTCCTTTCCGATCCGATTCCGATACCTAAGCTTTGGGTATCGGCCGATACCGATACTTATCCGATACCAGTGCATACATAAAAAAAAAAAAAATAAAACTATATAAATTATATATATATATATATATTTTTTAAATACAGCTACTGTTTATATACTGTTTTTTTTAGTAATAACTATAACGTTTTATTCAACAACAGGTGATTGTATAGATTAGTATTAGTATCAGTAATTGAAAACTATCTCAATGAGTTCACCCACGGAAAGGTTGTTGGCACATTAGTTCCACACGGACATTATTCGTTGCTGCACTTGCTTCCACAAGAAGGCTCCGTTTAGTAGCGGAGGCTCTGTTGTTGTGATTTTTGCACAATAAATATTCAACATTCTCTTTTGAGACTCCGCCTCAGACTCTTATCATTTGGCACTAAAAGCTAAACATTGTCGCCGATATGGCTGTCCGCAACATGTCATTAATTGTGTACGCGACGTGCAATTGTGCAATGACGACGTTACCGTGAGCTAGGTTAGCTAGCATCAGAGCTACCGGTATATGGAAAAACTAACGTTACTGGTGACATTGTGATTTAACTTGGAATACTCCTTTGCCAACCTGCTGTACTTTGCTTGCAGGTCTGCAGCCATTATTGCTGCATGAATAGCCCCAACTTTAGCCAAGGTAACGTTATGGCTAAACCTTTAACGTTAGTTAATGCTAGCTTTCGGTTAGCTGTTCAGCTAATGCTAATAACATCAGAGCTCCCCGTCAACAGCGCTCTGCCGGGACGATGGCATTTTAAGAAAGTATCTGCTCTGCTGTTAAAATGGCAATTGACACTTTAATTCACGGTCGATTAAGCACACGTTTGTTTTATAATGCTCACTCAGCGAGTAGGGTATATCTACAGAGCCCAACGTCCGCAGTGTTGTTGATAAATTACGTCATATGGTATCGGAGCGCAACATTAGAGGGTACTCGCCGATACCGATACCAGCATTTTAGGCAGTATCGGCGGCATTTCCGATACTGGTATCGGTATCGGAACAACTCTAAAATATATACAAGGTACAATATTCTTGGTATCTAGGTACATCTATTTTTTTTATTAAATCTAGGTATGTTTGATTTTCAAATCTAATTTTTTTTTGCAACACTGACAAATATTGATTTATGACCAGATGCCATTTTGGGACCAGATCCGGTCCCGAAATGGCATCTGGTCATAAATCAATATTTTTCAGAGTGTTGCCTAAAAGTTTCGATTTTTTTTTGATCCACTTTTTCTCCCATCTTTTCTATATTTTCTCCCATCCCAATTTCGTATCATCCAATTCAACCCTCCCCTGTCACGAACGCTGTTTCTTGCCTCCCACAAGCCGGCTGCAATGTGGACTAAGTCATACATAGCACAAGTCCCCTCCGGTACTTGAGGTAACAGCAGTCGCATCTTTTCACCTGCGCAGCTCGATCTCTGTGTCGAGGAGTAACGCGTGGGAGGCTCACGCTGCCCCCGACACTTCCTTATTCTACTGCGCAGGCGCACCAACCGTCTTGTAGGAGTCGCTTGTTCACAACGTTCGATCCCCACCCTTCAGTTTTCCCTCCCCGTAATACGGCCAATGTGTATTACTGCGGACGACCAGCTAAACTGAAAACAATGTGGAGAGCTAATGTGGAGAGCTGGATTCGAACACGCGAATCCTAGCGTCTCCACACTGGTGGCGAGTGCCTTGCCCACTACACCACCTAGCCGCCCACCCTAAAAGTTTCGATTTTAATATCAAACGTATTCAAGTATTAACATCACTAACACTTCACAAAAGCATGTAGAATGTATATTATCATCAATACGTTAGTTTAGCAATAGGTTAAAAGTGCCATTAGATAGATTAAACTTTTCGATTTGGTGAAGTCTAGTCGCGAGGGCGACCATTTTGGAAATTTTGAACCGTGGGAATTGTAATCTTTTTGCTGCCATTTTGTAGAGGACATGCATAGCTGTCGATCAGCGTTGGAATTTTTCCGAACTACACTTCCTGGAAGATTATATGGGGTTCAAGGTTCAGAGCTCTGTATGAATTCTTTCAATAACTTATTATTCGGGATAATAAGCCACAAAAGGTAACGTTTTTGACAAATTTTAAAACGCAGTTAGTTTCTCTTCCCTATAGTTAAAGCCCAACCTCCAGGTTAAACCCTACTGATCAATTATGGGTAGTTTACATCATTGGTATATAATTTCATTATTTATTTTTTTCCATTTGACACCGGAAATGCCACTCTGAAAGAGTTAAAAAGGTCCACGCACGAATAACATGCACGCGCGAATCAAAAAAGCTTATCAAACGCCGACGTCACTACAGGTGCATATTAATGAGCCGAATCTAAAAGCTTATCAGACGCTAGCACGGCCGTGACGTCACTTCAGGAAATGCCTTGCCCGTCCGGGTCATAGTACTAGATCAATGGTGGCCACTCGGTGCATCACAGTTAGCCCAATAGCTCCGCCGTCCCTGCTACAGTCGGGACCACTACACTGACGTTAGCCTATGGTTCTCTCCTCTTTGTGTGCCCCCGTCCTCGCGGGTGTCCTGCGGAGGAGCTTGTGGACGCGACAACAGCGGCGGCCGTAGCGTAGGGTGTTTGAGCCTGTAGCATTAGTTAGCTCATAGCTATCGTGTACCACTAGTAGTGTTGTCAAAAATATCGAAGTATCGATACATATCGATACTGAATATTTAAAACGGCTTCAATACTCATTTCCCGAAGTACCGATACTTTCTGCAGTATCGGTACCAGCTGGCTGCTCCCGCAAGTTGTTGACAGACAGACGCGCTGCCAGAGCCTTGCCCTTCCGCCTCCTCGCTCAGAGCAACAGACACAAGCTGCTGCCTGCTGCAGCCTCCTCGTTGGAAACGGGGTAGTTGTGTCGAGTTCATGCGTGTACTGGTGTAGTGGGCTCGGCTTGACGTTACTCCGTTTCCATGAAGTAATAGGTGGCCAGCTAGCTAGCATTAAGCTAATGGAGGAACGACAGCTAACGTTAGCTAATAATAGCGTTGTTTACAAACTGAAGACAGGGCTGCCTGCCCGGCTGTGAGGGGGAGGAGGAAGAGAGAGAGAGAGAGAGATTTCTCCGGAGCTATGCTATGCTATGTAACGTTAATAAATGCTCCGAGCATAGCTCCGAAGAAATCTCTCTCTCTCTCTCTCTTCCTCCTCCCCCTCACAGCCGGGCAGGCAGCCCTGTCTTCAGTTTGTAAACAACGCTATTATTAGCTAACGTTAGCTGTCGTTCCTCCGTTAGCTTAATGCTAGCTAGCTGGCCACCTATCACTTCATGGAAACGGAGTAACGTCAAGCCGAGCCCACTACACCAGTACACGCATGAACTCGACACAACTACCCCGTTGCCAACGTTCGGTCGAGCGGAGCCGGAGCCCATCCTACACCAGTACACGCGTAACGTTAATAAATGCTCCGAGCATAGCTCCGGAGAAATCTCGCTCTCGCTCTCTCTCTCTCTCTCGCTCTCTCTCTCTCTCGTCATAACTAGGAAGGTGCGCTCAGTAGACCTAAAATCTCCAGCAGCCACTCTCTCTTTCTCTCTCTCTCTCTCTGATCTAAAGATAAACAAAGGGTTTTAAAAGTGTATTTATCTTCTTGTATAGTACCAGAGAGAAGCTGAGGAGAATCAACCAGCAACAAAAGCAAAATTTGTTAAAAAAAAAAAAAAAAAAATTATAATAAAAAAAAATTATTATAATTATTATTATTTTTTGGTATTGAAAGTATCGATACTTTTCAAGGTATCGTATCGAAGTCGAAATTCCAGTATCGTGACAACACTAACCACTAGCTTTTACGGGCTCGAGCACCCTACAGGCTGCCACCATTGTCGCCGTTGTCGCGTCCATGGGCCCCCCGGCAGGGTACCCGTGGGGACGGGGTGTACAGAGGGGAGAGAACCATTTTGGGTCGGCCGTTCATGCCGGCCAGCGAGCCGGATGTCGGGATATGTTGTTAGCACAATAGCTACCAAGCTAAGCTATGTTAGCTACTAACGTTATAAACACTATGTGTACAACGACACAATGATTTACATTATTACAAATATGGTAACGTGGTTGTGGCTTTTACAAATAGTGGTTAGCTTTATAGATGGATGGCTATAATCGATGACAGACTACAAAGGCGCCTCCCTCAAACTGAACAGTGACATCTCCTTAGCAAACGACCTCAATACCTTCTATTCGAGGTTTGATGCTGGTAATAACAACACCAGCTCACAAGCCTCGGCAATGGGGGGGGGGGGGGTCGGCTGCTGATGGAGGCGCAGTGTTCAGGGTAACAGAGCATGAGGTGAGGCGGACCTTTAAAAAAGTGAATATCAGGAAGGCAGCAGGTCCGGACGGCATCCCCGGCCGCGTCCTAAAAGTCTGTGCCGACCAACTGGCCCCAGTATTCACTGACATATTTAACCTGTCCTTAGAACAGGCTGTCATCCCCACCTGCCTGAAGAAGTCCACTATTATCCCTGTACCCAAAAAATCCAAGCCTGCTTGCCTCAACGACTACCGCCCTGTAGCTCTCACCTCCATAGCCATGAAGTGCTTTGAGAAGCTAGTAAAGGGCTACATCTGCTCCTCCCTCCCCATCAACATGGACCCCCTGCAATTTGCATACCGCCCCAACAGGTCCACGGAGGACGCCATATCCCATGTGCTGCACACAGCAGCATCACACCTGGACAAGAGGCAGGGGAACTATGTGAGAATGCTATTCATCGACTACAGCTCGGCATTCAATACCATAGTCCCCTCCATACTCATAGCCAAGCTCAGGGACCTGGGCTTGGGCTATGACCTCTGCCAGTGGGTCTTGGACTTCCTGACTGGCAGACCCCAGGTGGTGAGAGCAGGCAACTGCACCTCCTCATCCATCACCCTCAACATAGGGGCCCCCCAGGGCTGTGTTCTGAGTCCCCTCCTCTACTCCCTGTACACACACGACTGTGTGGCTCAGCGGAGTAGCAATACAATCGTCAAATTTGCTGACGACACAGTGGTGGTGGGCCTGATCTCTGCCAACGACGAGAGGGCCTACCTGGAAGAGGTCAAGGTCCTGGCGGGATGGTGCCAGGAAAACAGCCTCTCCCTGAACGTCAGCAAAACAAAGGAGATGATTGTGGACTTCAGGAGGTCGGGGGTCAAGGACTACAGCCCCCTCAGCATCGACGGGGCACCGGTTGAGAGAGTCAACAGCTTCAAGTACCTCGGAGCCTACATATCCGAGGACTTGACATGGACCACACACATTAACAGTGTGGTGAAGAAGGCACGACAACGCCTCTACTTCCTCAGGCGCCTAAGGAAGTTCCAAGTCAGCCAGAAGATCCTTAAGAACTTCTACTCATGTACAATAGAGAGCATCTTGACCGGCAACATCACCTCCTGGTTTGGGAATAGCACTGCAAAAGACCAAAGCAGACTACAAAGAGTGACACGTTCAGCCGAACGCACAATTGGAGGGGGGCTCCCCACCCTCCAGAACATTTACTACAAGCGTTGCAAGGGCAAGGCTAAGAGAATCATTAAAGACTCCAGTCACCCGAACAACTGCCTCTTCGAACTGCTGCGGTCAGGCAAGCGATACAGGAGTCTCAAGGCGAGCACAGAAAGACTCAGAAGTAGCTTCTATCCCCAGGCCATCAGGCTGCTAAACGAACAATGAATGAACACTACACAACAACAACCACCAAACGCACATAGCACACACATCCACACGCACACACCCACTTTAAACAAACGCACTGTAGCACCCACTCCACACACTTTATAGCACACACCCACTTTAAACAAACACTGTAGCACCCACTCCCCACACTTTATATTTATGGATGAAGGATTGCACTACAACTCGTACACCTTACTGTAAATTGTACCTAATTGTACCTCATCCCATTTCTGCTTTGCACTAGATAGTACTGTACATTAGTACACTGCATAGTATTGTGTATTGTATATTATATGGTAACTCAGAACATTGTACATATGTCTATACCGAACACTGTGACCTCATTTTCTTCTTCTAAATTCATGCTATATTATGTTATTATGTTATTTGATACTATCTTGTCTAGCACAGTCTCTGGAGCGTAACAGTAAGAAGCATTTTGTATGAAAGTATTCTGTACTTCTGTATGACAACTATTAAAGAACTGAACTGAATCACGGAGCAATAGTGTTAGGTGAAACCGATACATTTTCATTCGGCTAGTAGTAGCAAGCATATATCTATGATAGCAAGGCTCTCTGCCTGCAGTGCCTGCCACTAGCTGTGTGTGACTCAACGCCCCCTGGTGAGCCCCCTGGTGCCCTGCACCTGTTGTGACGAGATCATTTCGATTACACATGCACGTTATGAACCATTGATTAAAATATCCATGTGCGTGGTGATTGTGTTGGGCAGACAAAATGTTTGATAAAAAACGCTAAAACTGGGTCAATTTCAATACTTTTTTTTTCTTTCTTCATGAAAGTCACCGTTGGCCTAGTCAACATTGTTTATTGAACAAAAATACAACGTGAAGGTTGGCCTTTAACATGTAGGAACAATTAGATCTGAAATTAGTTTCAAAACGGTTGCACTGTGGGGGAAATTAAAGTACAGTAGATTACAGTAGATTTCATTATCTGTTCTTATGCATGTCTGGTGATACTAAATCCAAATTGAACTCGGGCATTTGAAAGATAATATATAAATGTGCAAATTGGCTATAATAAGGTTATTTCAAATTGCATTCGTCCGGATGGGAGAATTCAGTACTGTATCTACAGAACCTTCGGTTTAATCATCTTCCCTTAATTAATTTCCTTCGATTTTTTTTTTTTTTTTTTTTTTTTTTTTTTTTTTTTTTTTTATAAATACACATGATCTCAAGAGGGTACTGAATGAGATCAGTGGCAGTTTTTAATGTTTGGTCATTATTAGCATGGTGTTATTCACTGTCAAAGATGCAAAGAAAAATCATAATTCATATTCTCCTTTGTTTCATCACAATTTAAGCAAGCCTAGTAATAGACACACTATTTCTGACACTGTGAATACATTCCCTGAGGTCCATAGATGTCCCTAGATACCAAGAATATACAAATGGACCTTGTAGAAGTGGAGCAATATTCCATTTACCTAGGTATATATTTTAGGCGAAAATATTCCACGGTGTAACAGGTTAAATGGGCATTTCACCAAATAACAATGGTGATTTGTTTTGCACATAACCTCACACACATCCCAAAACACTAAACAGTTTTGCACACACTAATTTAGTTTGACAGTTATTGAGAGTAAATTAGTTTGAATACACACCCTCACACCCACACACTAGGGCTGCACGATTTTGGGAAATAATCTAATTGCGATTTTTCTGACGGATATTGCGATTACATTTGCGATTATAATAAAAAATATATATAAGCAGCCCCACAGAGGTTTATTGTAAAATGCGGCTTGCATCTGGCCTACGCGGTGGGTCTTTTCGGGACACCGAGCCTGAAAATGTTTATTTTTACCTGGGAATCGATACCGGTACCCAACGGTACCTTTTTTCTGTACTTTACTCTCCCTCTCTGAAGTCTAAACTTCACGACACACAATCTAAAACCTCTTACCTCCCTCTCCCAAACCGATCTTGTATCTCAATGGGACTTCCTGGTTAAAAAAAGAAAAGCGATTTATTTCTTTTTTTGCGATTTGATAATTGCATCATTCCAAATCACGATTTTGATTAAAAATGTATTAATCGTGCAGCCCTACCACACATAGACTCTACCGAATGCATAATGTCCACGGATAGGCTCCGCCTACCACAGACCTAACACATTTAAAAAAAATTTTTACTTCAGCTAAGGGCCTCTTCCTTCGTTTTCACTCCTCTCCCCGCCACTAGGGGCACCCAGGCAACAGATTTATGCCTAGTCTCCACTAGCTATGGCTTGTCTGGCACACAATGAGAATCTTCATAGTCTTCACAACCTGGCCAAAGCTGGCTGGGACTAGTGTCTCATGGTTTAGCTTGTGTACCACAGTTGCTGGTGTGAATTTTGTAAGGTTGCCTAGCAACCGGAGAGTTTACAAGCAACGCAATTGAGACACAAACCCAAC
This sequence comes from Notolepis coatsorum, assembly GCF_963971535.1. Classification (NCBI taxonomy): domain Eukaryota; kingdom Metazoa; phylum Chordata; class Actinopteri; order Aulopiformes; family Paralepididae; genus Notolepis; species Notolepis coatsorum. The sequence continues at coordinate 24,289,178 of NC_140178.1, forward strand.
CATACCATACTATACCATACTAGACCATGGCTAGCCCCAGCCAGGTGGAACATGGCTAATGGAGACAAGGTATTACAATGCTCAAACATTACTGTCTTACTGTTTTTGTTTGGGAAAACGTAACAGTTAATAATTATAGTTTGTTTATCATGTGTCTTTCTTTTCCCCAACACTAGAGACGTCCAACACAGAGATCAGTATAGATAAAGGTAACAGTTTATTTTTGTTTATCACAACCTCTTCCTTTTCAATTTAGTTCCCCTCCTCGCCACTAGAGGCAGCAGACAAGAGTTTCTTCTTCAATGCATTCTTGATTGATGGAATACATTTCTCATGCGTGATTACGAAACCTAGCCGCATTTCTCGTAGACGCTCTCTGATTGGCCGACGCCTGTTTCTACACTGGTTAAGCTTAGGCACTCTTCGAAGTTGGTTAAGGTTAGAGTTTGTCTTAGAGCATGGCGATAGAACGCCAGGTAGTGTGCAGGCTGTTTGACGTGGAAATGGGCAAAGACACAGCTCGTCACGGATTGGGCAAACGCGTCAGTGGCCAATCAGAGAGCGTCAGTCAGTGCCAATCAGAGAGCGTCTCCGAGAAATGCGGCTAGGTTTCGTAATCACGCATTTCTCATGATTAATCACAACCTGTTTCTCTCTGTCTTTCTCTCTCCCACCACCAGAGGAGCCCCAATCTGAGGTCAAGGCGACCACTCCGCCAAAGAAGGGGACTAAGCCAGAGGATGATGAGCAGCCAGCTGCTGCTGCTCCTGGTCCTGCTAGTGCCGCCGCCGCCGGGGCTGGAGGCGATGAGGAAGAGGAGGAGGAAGAGTATGTAGTGGAGAAGGTCATGGACCGACGCGTGGTGAAGAGCAAGGTGCAGTTCCTTCTCAAATGGAAAGGCTTCTCACAGTGAGTATGACGGGGTTATTTTTTTTAGTCTACTTTTTCTCCCATTTTCTATTTTTCTCCCATCCCAATTTCGTATCGTCCAATTCTACCCTCCCCTGTCTCGAACGCTGTTAGGCCATGCCTCCGACAAGCCGGCTGCAATGTGGACGAAGCCTTAAACCACGTGTCCCCTCCGGTACTCGAGGAAGCAGCCATTGCTTTTTTTCACCTGCACAGCGCGATCTCTCAGCGTCGGGGGGGTCTGCGTGGCCGCCCCCGTCGCTTCCTGATTCTGCTGCGCAGGCGCACCAACCGACCTGTCGGAGTCGCTGTCCACAACGTCCGATCCCCACCCATCAGCTTCCCACCCCCTAATACTGCCAATTGTATTAGTATGAACGACCAGCCAAGCTGATAGCAATGCGGAGAGCTGGGCTCGAACCCAGCGTCTCCTGCATTGGTGGTGAGAGCCTTGCCCACTGCACCACCTAGCCGCCCAGTATGATAGGGTTCTTATTAGAAAGGCTTCTCACAGTGAGTATGACGGGGTTCTTATTAGAAAGGGTTCTCAGAGTGAGTATGGCAGGGTTCTTATTAGAAAGGGTTTTTTCGGAGTGAGTATGACGGGGTTCTTATTAGAAAGGGTTCTCGGAGAGTATGGCAGAGTTCTTATTAGAAAGGGTTCTCAGAGTGAGTATGGCAGAGTTCTTATTAGAAAGGGTTCTCAGAGTGAGTATGGCAGAGTTCTTATTAGAAAGGGTTCTCGGAGAGTATGGCAGGGTTCTTATTAGAAAGGGTTATCAGAGTGAGTATAACAGCCACGTTCTTGAATACATTTTTCTCTCATGTCCTAATTAGGGAAATCTTTGAAAAAAGATTATCACAGATTTCTTAATTTTCCATCTTTTTTTTATTGTCTTCTGTATTCTATTTCCATCTCCATTTTATTGTCAACTCTATTTTATTTCCCTCTCTATTCCCCGTCTCTCCCCAGCGACGACAACACATGGGAACCACAAGACAACCTGGACTGTCCCGACCTCATAGCTGAGTACATGGTGAAACACAATGAGAAGGAGAAGGAGCAGCAGAAGAAGAAGAAGGAGGGAAAGAGGAAAGCCTCCGAGGGTGCCGGAGACGCAGGAGAGGAGAAAGCTGGCAAGAAGAAGAAAGAGGAGGTGAGAGGACCGTTTTTAAAGGACCATACCAGTGTAATTATCAGCATTACCAGAGATTGTCCCCGTCTTTATGTGTATAAAGTGTATGTTTTGGTAGATCTCAGCCTAACTTTCACACTACCATTGATGTTGAAAAGGGTAGGAAATATTCTCCATGAAACGTGAAAGTCGCCAGGCGGCATACTGTAGGTAATTCACCCTTATGAAAACCACAATGCCTTCTACCTTCACTAATGTTACTTCTGTTATTCTCAACTACTACAAGCCATTCATATTCAACCAGGAGCACATTATCAATATGGAACTATAAATTGTGATACAGCTAATGCAGTCATGTTGCAACGTTCTATCTATCAAGTCTCAAATTGCAACCAAAATGAGGTTGAGTGTAAATGAGGGTGAGTAAATGAGGTTGACAAAATTCTGTAAATCTGTACCAAAAAAACAATTTTTTTTTTATATATATAGGTGTTCTAGTCTATTGATTTGATCATTTCGATAAAACATATTTTAGAAAATTTGTATTAATTTTCCCTCTTTCTCTCAGGCTGAGAAGGCGAGAGGTTTTGGTCGAGGTCTGGTGCCAGAGAGGATCATTGGAGCCACAGACTCCAGCGGAGAGCTAATGTTCCTCATGAAATGGTAAAGAGTGTTACATGCACACGCATAACACACACACACACATTCCTGTATGGCTATACTTGTCATGATAGGCCTATCATTTATATCACCGTATATTTTTTTAATTTGGACGTTAACGGTATATATCACGGTATCTGTGTTTTTCCTATAATAATAATAATAATAATAATAATAAAAAATGCTTCAGGAGCAGTAAAATACTTTGGGATGGATTTATTCTACACACACACCCAGCTAATGAAGTGAAATATATATATATATCAACTATCCAGTTCGTTTTTAGAGAGTAGTGTTTAAAATCATTTGGGGGAGGGAGAGAGGGAGAACCTGTTGTGATTTTCCACTGCAAAGACGTAACGATACGTTGGTCATGGATGTGCAAATCTATGAAATTTCACATACTCTCAATCACCTGGGAACAAGGTTACACCCTCCTCTCTTCCTGCCTCTCCTCTCCCATCTCACCCTCCTCTCCTCCCCTCCTCCTGTCTCCTCCCTTGCAGGAAGAACTCCGATGAGGCAGACCTGGTCCCGGCCAAGGAGGCCAACGGCAAATGTCCCCAGGTCGTCATCTCCTTCTATGAGGAACGCCTCACCTGGCACTCCTACCCCACTGAGGAGGAGGAGAAGAAGGATGAGGAGAAAAAAGACTAGAGGGTGGATGAGGGGGGGGGGGGGGGGGGGGGGTGGTGTGAGGGAGGCCGGTTCCAGAAAGCTGCTTCCCTTCCATGTTTCCTTGGGTTGAGTCGAGAGAGGAGAGAAAAGGAGGAGACGGTGGATGGAATCTGATTTGGCCGTCGGTTATATCTTTTTAGCCTTGTTGGTTTAAACACAGAAACCTTCAGACCTCGTCATGAGGTTTTTAAGTTGGACTCTGTCTTCCTGTGTTTCACAAAAGTCCTTGTTTGTTTTTGGGTTGTAGTTTTCTGGTGTACAGGTTCAAAGACGTCGGTTCACAACACAGTACCGGTGAGAAATAGTTTTTTTTACCACAACACTGTTTTGGTGAGTTTGTGTGCATGTTAATAACTAAGTCATTCATTCCTGGTCTCTTGACGGAGAGTGGCGGCGGTGGTCATCTTGATAGACAAACGTCTGACGAGGCATTTTTGTGTTTGCGGCCATAACTTGCTAAATGTTTTTCATTTAAAATATCACGATAGAGGCCTTTCACGGAATGTTCATAATTTTAAATTTTTTTGTGATATATGAGAAATATATCAACAAATCTGTAATGATTGTCATTTGTCAAATATGTTACAAATAATGGAACGACTCACAGTGGAACAGCAACATCGCGCGCACATTAGGCATTTTCTTTCAAAAGTGGTTACCAACGGTTACAGGCAGCCATGATGGAAGAAATAACTACACAAGCATTCTATGTGAGGCCTCTTATTACATTCTGTATTTCACCATTGTTGTTTTTAGAATCTTTAATTGGAGGAAATATTGGAGGGGAAGTCTCTAGGCTCTGGCTGGGGGTGAGGAAGGGTTTTGAAGTTGTAGTCCAACAACAAAATGGGTGACGATGGAAGACTATCTTCTCTTTCGGTGTCTTCTGTTCTGATACAGAAGATACAAGGGTGGGAAGGACTACTACAGGCCAGACAAGCTTATAATACTTTTTTTTTTTTAATTCATTTTTTTTAAAACCAATATCAGTTAAAAGTGGATATTAAATGGTATACAAACTGTTTTCGTGCCCTTCAGAGTGTGAGGGCAAACGGGCTTAAGTAGCAGCTGTTTCTCATCAAATGTGAATGTAGAAAATAAAATGTTTCTAGGCCTGGTAATGGCCCCTTCCCAACACTCTGACACAGAAACCATAATGTGGGCATTCTGGACTCTATGGTACAAACTGACTTGACTACATGGTAGTGAAACCGCATTGTGCATCTGAAGCGTTTTTGTCTAAGGGTAAAACACTGGGGTCGCAAGTTGATGTTTAAAGGTAAAACACTGGGGTCGCAAGTTGATGTTTCCATGACAACGGCATCATTTGAATGAACATTCCAGCGTTCTGAATCTCGTGCATTGTCCGCACATGAAACAGTGCTGGTTCCCAAGACAACATCAAAATTCTATCTTTTGGGGTACCAAAGTAGTACCAGAGTACTCCAAGGAAACTATAAAAGAAGGCAGGGTCATCACATCAGAATACCAGCGTTGCTCTGCTTGGTGCCAGACTTTGTTGCCAGTTCTATTGAAGCCTATATTAAAATTCAAAATATACTATAAGCTATCCAAGGATATACTACGCGAGATGACCCTTCCTCCTTTTATAGTTTCCTTGTAGTGCTCTAGGAGAGGCTGCGTCCATTCTCGCTCTAGTCTGTTGTGCGATAAATCTAATCTGCTCCAACCATACTTCTAGAAAAACTTAACAATATATGAAGTTCATATTTGTGTTTGAAAATGATTATGTCAAACTGTCAATCAATGCACAATTAGTTCATTAAACATACAAACATTTTCACAGCATATCGTTTCAGTTTTACCAGCGTGATATGATCGTTTATCATGTTAGTTTCAAGGGTCTGAACAGAGATTGGCACCACAATGAGTCTGTAGGCTGATAGGAGGATATACCCAGGTATGCCTTCCTAATCAAATGCTAGAAACATGGCTGACGAGAGGCATCATACTTGTAACTAAGCAACAGTTTGACAAGAGCGTGACATCGACATCCGGCGCGACACGGCTAATGTCCTAACTGGTCAGGTCCTTATCCTGTAAAGGGTGGTTATACTCTGACCCCCCAATGTCAACATGAATCAAAGGCTGATAAGTTTGTATACAGGAGTACGGTGTAGTACTTGGTACCTCAGCTACACTACTACCCTCAATTATTACACAGTATTGCCCCACAGAAGTAAATTCCATAGTCTCGATTTGGAGATTGAAATTATGTTGCAAATAGTAGTTAGCTCTCCTTATTTTAACGTGACCTGTTACACATAATCTCATCCAACTAAGGTTCCAAGATGGATCAGTTTTTCTTACAGACCCAGGCAACCTTCACAAGATTACAATGTTTAAAAGGCATTTATTTTTCTGTATTACACATTTACAATGGTTCGCAGTGGCGTGGAAAACACTGCAATGTGTCAAACTATTAACGCAGAATTTTTTGAATCAGTGGAATAGTCGTTTGTTGCATCGAGCTCTCTTATTTCTGTATTACACATTTTGCTACGTTTCACGAGTTGGGACGTAGCCTGCGCATGCATACTGCTGCATATTCTGTATTATATATTACTTAGTAGCTTAATTTGTAATCGGGTCTTGGTCAGTTGCTAGTTGATTTTCTTTTAGTAGTAGTTGTACCTGGGTCCGCTTGTTAGCTTTTATAATCTGTTTCTGAACCTCTTGTCTCTTTCTGTCCGTCTCGCTCCCTCTCTGTATTTAGCAGATTAGCCTGTGTTGTATTGTTGCATGTCTTAATCGTTTTCATGGCATACTTTTAATTGTTTAATGTATTTTGGACAATAAAGATTTTTTTTGGTTTTGGTATTTAAGTTGTATGGCGTTTATGTGGCTGCATTGCACATATGATGGGCATGAGAGAATTCAAGGTGATGGTCCTCTGTGAAACTAGCTAATCAGCCTTAAGTATGGACGTCCTGTGTAATGATTGCTACGTGGTGCAGTGGGCAAGGCGCTCACCATGAATACTGGAGACACTGGGTTCGCCTGTTCGAGCCCAGCGCTCCACATTGCTTTCAGTTTAGCTGGTCGTCTGTACTAATACACATTGGCAGTATTAGGGGTGGGAAACTGATGGGTGGGGATCGGGCGTTGTGGACAGCGACTCCTACAGGTCGGTTGGTGCGCCGGCGCAGTAGAATCAGGAAGCGATGGGGGCAGCGCCCCTCCAAAGCGCAGACCCCTGACTCTGAAAGATCGCGTCGCGCAGGTGAAAAAATGCGACTGCTGTTACCTCGAGTATCGGAGGGGACTCGTGCTATGACTTAGTCCACATTGCAGCCGGCTTGTGGGAGGCAAGAAACAGCGTTCGAGACGGGAGGGTTGAATTGGATGATACGAAATTGGGATGGGAGAAAAAGTGGATAAAAAAAAAGAATTGTGTCCTGTGTAAAGCAATAGCTAATCAGTCTTTAGTAGGGGCATTCTGCATTTTTCTCGTGAAAATTAGTGAATATGCTCTATAAAATTTTGTAGAACTAAGGGATATCTAAGCACAAAAAAATGTATGATTCTCCAAAAGAGGTCCAACTTGCAACACTTTCTCATTTAGTGCGGTTAGTACATATACCAGCAAGTGACTATCAAACATTAATCAAAAATAGGTTTTCATCCAATAGGCACAGTTTGGAGGCATTTTTAGCTGCTCTTTCATTCACTTGCTGACATCACTAAGATGTTTGGTTCCTAACTAAACTAAACACCAAAAATACATCCATAGAGAGACTGCCATCTAATAGTTAAATGGGGCCCTGATGTCGTTGGTGACGAGCTGATGACATCACCTGGCACCAAGATCAGCCAATATTCTTTTTCAATTCAATTCAAACTTTAATACGGATTCATGGTCCAGATGAAAAAAAACCTATATAAAACTACACAACAGGCAAAAATAACCACTTAATATACACATCATTATATGCTAATGTCCGTTAAAGCCAGAATGATCTAATTTCCAGAGTAATTTAGCCGACGGATACATTTATACATGAGATTTCTTAAAACAGCTTGGGAGGTATTGACACGTGCAGCCACTAACATTTCACTTGCACTCCACCATCTGGGTATTTTAAGTAATATTCTCATGGCATCATTATAAAAGCTACTTGAAGTCTCCGCAAACCTTTGTGGCTTGACCACAAGTGTGCAGTATAAAGTGGTGTACAATATGCTCTGAACTATACACATACTAAACTTGCGGCGGACTCAGGCTGTTTGAAGGGCAGGGACGAAAAGAAAAACATGGGACCCCATCAGTGAGCAAAAAGCTATGATGCGTCATGTATGGTGAAATAGTTTTCATCCTTGATTAAGATTAACATTAACAAGTAGATTTATCATGGTGTTTGAAAAGTAAATTATCATGGTGTTTGAAAAGTGGATTTATCATGGTGTTTGAAACTGAGATTTAACATGGTGTTTGAAGGCCTAAACCATTGCTGCAGTGGTACATTTATCAATGCTAAAGATATCAGTGAGGAATATAAATATTTGGGAAACATGGTCTGGGTTGAAAAATAGTGAACCTATTCTCTAAAAGCTATTTACAACATATATTTTACAGGATATAAAACAGTTTAACAGTTAAAGTTATTTCAAGTGCCGTTGAGCTTCTTCCTTTCTCTCTCCTAACTCCTATACTCTCCTCCTGTCCCCCCTTCTCTCCTCCTGTCCTCCCCTTCTCTCCTGTCCCCCCTTCTCTCCTCCTGTCCTCCCCTTCTCTCCTGTCCCCCCTTCTTTCCTCCTGTCCTCCCCTTCTCTCCTCCTGTCCCCCCTTCTCTCCTCATGGCCTCCCCTTCTCTCCTCCTGTCCACTCCTTCTCTCCTTCTGTCCTCCCCTTCTCTCCTCATGTTCTCTCCTCCTGTCCCCCCTTCTCTCATGTCCTCCCCTTCTCTCCTCCTGTCCCCCCTTCTCTCCTCCTGTCCTCCCCTTCTCTCCTGTCCCCCCTTCTTTCCTCCTGTCCTCCCCTTCTCTCCTCCTGTCCCCCCTTCTCTCCTCATGGCCTCTCCTTCTCTCCTTCTGTCCTCCCCTTCTCTCCTCATGTTCTCTCCTCCTGTCCCCCCTTCTCTCATGTCCTCCCCTTCTCTCCTTCTGTCCTCCCCTTCTCTCCTCATGGCCTCCCCTTCTCTCCTCCTGTCCTCCCCTTCTCTCCTCCTGTCCTCCCCTTCTCTCCTGTCCTCCCCTTCTCTCATGTTCTCTCCTCCTGTCCTCCCCTTCTCTCCTTCTGTCCTCCCCTTCTCTCCTCCTGTCCTCCCCTTCTCTCCTCCTGTTCTCTCCTCCTGTCCTCCCCTTCTCTCCTGTCCTCCCCTTCTCTCCTCATGGCCTCCCCTTCTCTCCTCCTGTTCTCTCCTCCTGTACTCCCCTTCTCTCCTCATGGCCTCCCCTTCTCTCCTCCTGTCCTCCCCTTCTCTCCTCCTGTCCTCCCCTTCTCTCCTCATGGCCTCCCCTTCTCTCCTCCTGTTCTCTCCTCCTGTACTCCCCTTCTGTCCTCCCCTTCTCTCCTCCTGTTCTCTCCTCCTGTACTCCCCTTCTCTCCTCCTGTCCTCCCCTTCTCTCCTCATGTTCTCTCCTCCTGTCCTCCCCTTCTCTCCTCATGGCCTCCCCTTCTCTCCTCCTGTTCTCTCCTCCTGTACTCCCCTTCTCTCCTCATGGCCTCCCCTTCTCTCCTCCTGTCCTCCCCTTCTCTCCTCCTGTCCTCCCCTTCTCTCCTCCTGTCCTCCCCTTCTCTCCTCCTGTTCTCTCCTCCTGTACTCCCCTTCTCTCCTTCTGTCCTCCCCTTCTCTCCTCCTGTTCTCTCCTCCTGTACTCCCCTTCTCTCCTCCTGTCCTCCCCTTCTCTCCTCATGTTCTCTCCTCCTGTCCTCCCCTTCTCTCCTTCTGTCCTCCCCTTCTCTCCTCCTGTCCTCCCCTTCTCTCCTCATGTTCTCTCCTCCTGTCCTCCCCTTCTCTCCTTCTGTCCTCCCCTTCTCTCCTCCTGTCCTCCCTTTCTCTCCTCCTGTTCTCTCCTCCTGTCCTCCCCTTCTCTCCTTCTGTCCTCCCCTTCTCTCCTCCTGTCCTCCCCTTCTCTCCTCCTGTTCTCTCCTCCTGTCCTCCCCTTCTCTCCTTCTGTCCTCCCCTTCTCTCCTCCTGTCCTCCCCTTCTCTCCTCCTGTTCTCTCCTCCTGTCCTCCCCTTCTCTCCTCCTGTCCTCCCCTTCTCTCCTCCTGTCCCCCCTTCTCTCCTCATGTCCTCCCCTTCTCTCCTGTCCTCCTGTCCTCCCCTTCTCTCCTCATGTCCTCCCCTTCTCTCCTCCTGTCCTCCCCTTCTCTCCTCCTGTCCTCTCCCTCTCTCCTCCTGTACTCCCCTTCTCTCCTCCTGTCCTCCCCTTCTCTCCTCCTGTCCTCCCCTTCTCTCCTCATGTCCTCCCCTTCTCTCCTCCTGTCCTCTCCTTCTCTCCTCCTGTCCACTCCTTCTCTCCTCCTGTCCTCTCCTTCTGTCCTCATGTCCTCTCCTCTCCTCCTGCCCTCCCCTTCTCTCCTCATGTCCTCTCCTGTCCTCTCCTTCTCTCATGTCCCCCCTTCTCTCCTCCTGTCCTCCCCTTCTCTCCTCCTGCCCTCTCTTTCTCTCCTCCTGTCCTCCCCTTCTCTCCTCCTGTCCTCCCCTTCTCTCCTCCTGTACTCCCCTTCTCTCCTCCTGTCCTCTCCTTCTCTCATCCTGTCCTCCCCTTCTCTCCTCCTGTCCTCCCCTTCTCTCCTCCTGTACTCCCCTTCTCTCCTCCTGTCCTCCCCTTCTCTCCTCCTGTCCTCCCCTTCTCTCCTCCTGTCCTCTCCTTCTCTCATCCTGTCCTCCCCTTCTCTCCTCCTGTCCTCTCCTTCTCTCATCCTGTCCTCCCCTTCTCTCCTCCTGTCCTCCCCTTCTCTCCTCCTGTACTCCCCTTCTCTCCTCCTGTCCTCCCCTTCTCTCCTCCTGTCCTCCCCTTCTCTCCTCCTGTCCTCTCCTTCTCTCATCCTGTCCTCCCCTTCTCTCCTCCTGTCCTCCCCTTCTCTCCTCCTGTACTCCCCTTCTCTCCTCCTGTACTCCCCTTCTCTCCTCCTGTCCTCTCCTTCTCTCATCCTGTCCTCTCCTTCTCTCCTCATGTCCTCTCATCCTGTCCTCTCCTCTATCTCTCCCTCTATCTCTCCCTCTCTCCCCCCTCTCTATCTTCCCCATTCTCTCCATTAAACGTAATATATTGTACCTGGATACTGGCTGGATCAGTGGGATATTTTAATGGCAACAGGAGAGTATGCAAGTTATTTGTTGTTGTCGTTTGAATAATTCCTCTCCCTATCATCATTTTCATCCTCGCTTTCTTTAGCATCTCCATGACCATCTTCATCATCATTTCTCTCCATAGCATCATCTGCATTATCTTTCCTCAACTTCTTCATCATTTCTCTCCATAGAATCATTGCATTTCTCTTTCCTCCACTTCTTCACCATCTCTCTTCCTGATATAATCATTTCCCTCTTGAATATCTCCATCTTCATTGTCTGCTGTCTTTATCTAAGGTGGAGCAAATAATATTTGTTTTATAATAGTAATATAATTGTACTGTATAATATTAGTACTGTAGCCTACAATGTTATAATTGTATTATAAAATAAATAATATGTCATATAGCAGTACCACTAGCCCTCTTGCCTTGATTGGAATAAAAAGGGTCTATGGTCAGTCAACTTAAATGTTTAAGACACATTTTTCTGTCAAACATAAGTGTTATTGACCATGTTAGCACCAGATTCTCAGTTATAATCCAAACTATGGCTCTGTGAGACAAGCTTGTACACATAGCTAGTAGTGAGGACTTACAAATACATACCTGTATCCTTATCTCCTCCCTTACTATTGTTGCTTTGGATCCAATTTTTCAAAGATTTTTCAGCTGCTTTTTAATATTCTTCCGATTTCTTTCTCTCCTTGGCTTGGACTTTGTGCCTCAGTTAAACTAGCTTACTCTAACCCAGTGGTTCCCAAACTGTGGTGCGCGCACCCCTTGTGGTGCTCGAGCGCCCTCTAGGTGGTGCGTGACATGAAAAGGCTAATGGTGGTAAACCTTTTTTTTTTTTTTTTTTTATACAATAAAATTTCATACAAATCTTAGTCAAACCTTTAGTATTATGGATATTAAACATGCTGGCAGAGTATTGTCGTGAACATTTTAATTAAATAAAGAAATTCCCTATCCATAGTCGCCGTGGGAAAAGATAAAATAAAAAATTAAATATGTGCACGGAGACCAGCAACAATTTTTTCGAACAGAAACCCATTGGGGGGTGCGCAAGCTAGGTCGGGAGGTGACAGGGGGTGCACGGCCAAAAAAGTTTGGGAACCGCTGCTCTAACCTAACCTAAATGATACATTGGGGGGGGGGGGAATAGGGACAGTGCAGATCGAGAAACATCAAAATGTTAGCTAGATATTAGCCCATCGGTTCCTTGCAAAAACTCAGAAATTATTTGCTAATAGCCATATAATGTGTTTAGAATATAAGCAGGGTTTAACTATTTTGCAACACCCCTAGACTGTCTTCATCATGGCACCCATTTTGGGAAAGCCTGCCCTAGTTATAATCTCCTGCATCACATTTTATCCACTAACAGCAGTCATTAAGACACGTTATTTAATTTTATTGCTATGTTTTCACCACTCAATAGGGCCCTTTAGCATGACGTTTTTCAACTGTGGGGGCACATGGTCAAGTTTAACCATTGGAAGGGCACCAATGGGCACGTCCTCTAATTTTCGCCACTCAAAAGGGCATTTTAGCGTGATGTTTTCAACTGGGGGCACATGATCAAGTTTAGACCATTGGAATGGCACCAATGGGCACATCCTCTCATTTTCGCCACTCAAAAGGGCATTTTAGCATGATGTTTTCAACTGTGGGGGCACATGGTCAAATTTAGACCATTGGAGGGGCACCAATGGGCACATCCTCTAGTTTTTTCACTCAAAAGGGCACTTTTGCGTGATGTTTTTCAACTGTGGGGCACATGGTCAAGTTTAGACCATTGGAAGAAAAAAGAAGAAACTTGACAGAAGGAGACGTGGTCCTCATCATCGATGACAACTCCCCAAGAAACTCTTGGTTAATGGGCCAAGTCACTCAAGTCCTACCGGATGCAAGAGGATTCGTGCGGCAAGTGCTGGTTAGGACAAAGACTAGCACACTTCGCCGGCCAATCTCAAAGCTGGTTCTGCTGGTAGAGGCTCAAGATGAACCACAGCCTGCATCCACCCCCCTCTCCTCACCCTAAGACGGCCCTTATCCTACCCTCCCTTTGAAGATGTGCACTCCCCCTCCCCCACGCCCCCAAGAATACACGCTACCCCCTCCCTTTACACACGCACACATTACACGCATCGTCTATACACACAACTATTTCGTAGATGAACTGTGCGCTACGTTTTTCACATTTGCGCTACGCTCAAGGAGCAGAAGATTGACGTAGACGACAGAGTACAACAACTTGCAATGGGCCTGGTCTACAAGATACACTACACGACCAAGGTACCCATGTACATGTCAAAATACTTCCCAAAGGTCAGTGAATACCACGATCACAACACCAGAGGGAGCTCCACAAATCATGTCAAACCCAGATTCGGCTCAAATAAGGGACTAAACACGTTTCGCAATTATGCCACATCAATGTGGAACGCCCTACCCAAAGCTGTAAAGGAATGTGGATCACTACCCACTTTCAAAACCTCTCTCAAGGGACACCTACGGGAGACTGCAATTCAACACTGGCCCCTGTAAATATCCTAACCCAATCATTCCAACCCCCTCCAATGTACAGTCATTTACCTAGTATGGTTTTGTCAATAGTTCAATGTACAATTGTGTTTGTTTGTACAGTGTCTCCTCCCCCCCCCCCCCTCAATGTACAGTGTTACTTGTTTATACAGTATGCCCCCCGCCCCCCCCCCCCCCCCCCCAACCACCTCCAATGTAAATTACCCAGTATGGTTGTCAATATCCCAATGTACCCAACCCCCCCCACCCAACCTCCAATGTACAGTTTCTACGTCAAATGTATATACTCCCTTTTCTTGACTCCTTCTGTATCACAAACAGTACTGTATTTGCAAATCTGGTATGTCATAAATGTATAGATGTAGCAGTACTGACTATCTGTATGTCATGTATGTCATATATGTCTATATGAATTGAAAATGGGGGACCCTGATGGAAACAAGACAAACGTCTTTCTCAGGTCTGCATCCCCTTAACAATTGTATGTATTGAGCCGTACTGTATTGTACCCATTCTGCAATCTGTTAAATAAAGTTTTCATTCATTCATTCATTCATTCATTCATTCATTCATTCATTGGACAGTGTGCAATGTGACGCGGACTTTGTAAAACAAAGAAGTATTGTGTTGGCTCCGTTAAGCATGTTTTTGGTAATTGCCATGTAAGGTTCCACGACAATTAGGGGCCGGGATGTTGGAGCCAAATGTATGTTTTTGTTTACTTTGTAAATAATTGTATAGGTCTATAGTCTATATTTCATATATTTCATACATAGCCTATAGATATAGTAGCTCTTAAAATGCCATAATCTATATAATCACTGTTAGTGCCAAATGTATGGTTGTGAAATGATTATTATTATTATTGTTATCTGTATGAATGAAGTCATGACTTATATACATAATGGGTTTTGTGATCATGTATTGTTGTAATTATTATATTTTTGATAAGCTAATTAGGGAGATGCCAATTGAGATGCATGTGGCTAATTTGGGGAAACAGGCATCAGGTGTTTAAAATGGGCTGGCCGTTACACAGCCAGGGTTCTAAGAATGTCTGATATGTGGCGACACGTTTTTTTTTACTATAAAGATGCAATCCTTATACAACGTAAATGCACCTTCTGGTTCTACTGGTATGCGCTTGGTTGACGCGCTCAGATAGCAGCACTCGGGAGATCGGTTTTTTTGACCGCTGCAGAGCAGCCTATATGTTTTGATTCTACAATACGATTTCGCCGTCAAACGGTAAGATACACATTTCCTATGGTTCATTGTGGGGATTATTGGAATCCGAAGATCTATATGGAAAATATGAAAGGAAAATAAATGTCTCATACAAAATCCGATCTCCCGAGTGCTGCTATCTGAGCGCGTCAACCAAGCGCATACCAGTAGAACCAGAAGGTGCATTTACGTTGTATAAGGATTGCATCTTTACACATTGATATTTAACCAGGGTAATTACATTGTTATTTAATCACATTGATATTTAACCAGGGTAATTACATTGATATTTAACCAGGGTAATCACATTGATATTTAACCAGGGTAATCACATTGGTATTTAACGAAAGGTTATCCTATAACCTAGTTATATGAATACTGGCAGAGCGTCTCGCTCTTGCCATTATGAGATAACTCTTATCTCCTAGCACCTACTGTGCTCATGAACAAACAATTTGTACCCATGCACGTGACCAGGCCACTCCCCAGCGTCCTCCTATAAGACGCCGGACATGGTCACACTCTACCTTCCTCGGAAAAAAAGTTTCCAACATTGAAAACCCAACCAAGGGACCTCAGGGCGCTGAGAGCGAGACGCTCTGCCAGTATTCATATAACTAGGTTATAGGATAACCTTTCGTTATATATCATACTGGTCATCGCGTCTCGCTCTTGCCATTATGAGATATGGGACAGAGCGGACGCGTGACCCGACAACGAAGGGGGGGAGGCAGTCAACTCCACCAAAGTGCAAAAAAAGGGGGAACCAAGACCCCTAAAAATGCACAGTACAGGCGGGACCACGTGTGACACAGCACCCCGTGGCACACACCCATACACCCCTGCTAGCCCACCGACTGGCGGGACGCAGGGGAGGTCCCAGACCTCAGAACCGCCTGGGAGACGGAACCCCCAGTAATGTCCATGAGGTAAAACATAACGAAGGGACCCGGGGAGGACCAGGAGGCCGCAGCACAGATGTCCTCCACCGAGGCCCCCCCTAACAAGGCGGCAGAGGCCGCCACTCCACGAGTGGAGTGCGCCCTGACACCCCCAGGGGGGACCTGTCCAGCCAACGTGTAGCAAAGGGCAATGCCCTCGCACAACCAATGTGACAGTTGCTGCTTGGACAGTGCCTTACCAGCGTGAGGGCCACCGTAACAAACAAACAGTTGATCGGCAGCCCTGAGATCCTGCGTCCGACTGAGGTAAACCCCCAAAGCACGGACAGGACACGACAGATAAAGGCTCGCTTCTAACCCACTAGCGTGAGGAGGCGGACCACACGCCTGAATCACAATATCCCTGGAGCGAAAAGAGCTCCGGATATTCTTTGGCCCGAAGACTGGAGTAGGCCTCAGAGTCGCACCGCTATTGGCCCGAATAGACAAGCACTCAGGCCGCACCGAGAGAGCACACAGCTCACCCACGCGCTTAGCGGAGGTGATGGCCAGCAGGAACGCAGTCTTGAAAGACAGCTGCTCCAACGGCGCCTGCTCAAGAGGCTCAAACGGGGCCTCTGACAACCGGCCCAGGACCAGTTGGAGGTCCCAACTCGGAGACGGAGAACGTTCCACCAGCTTGAGACGCCGAGCGCCAAGCAGGAAACGTTTCACAAGAGGGTGGCGTTTCGGATGGTGTCGACCACAGAAGGGTCAAGACCCATCCCCTCCAGACTCACCCCCTCAGCAGCCAAACCTTCAGTGGCTGTCCCAGAACAGGGAACAGACACAGAGATCCATGTGCCTGAGAGAGGGACCGCGGTGACCAAGGAACAGGCCACGGCGGGGCTACCAAGAGCTGGATCAGGACCGGGAACCATACAGCCATGCCTCGGTCCGGCGCGATCAGGATCAAAGTCCTGTGCTCCCGACGTATCCGCTCCAACAGCTGAGCTATCAGGTGTATGGGGGGAAACGCATACAGAATCCCGGGCGGCCATGGATACATCGAGAAGGCATCCACCCCCAAGGGAGGATTGTCCCCCCGACTGACCGAGAACCACAAGGGGCACTGGTGAGACAGATCCACCGTGGCTTCCCCGAACCGGTCCCAGACCCGTCTGACTATGTCTGGACGTAGTCCCCACTCGTCGGGATGAGGACCGCCCCGCGATATCACATCCGCTCCCCCATTCTGCTTGCCAGGGATGTGGAGCGCCCTCATAGCCAGAGCTCGACCGCCGCAGACAGACGGAGCGTACTCCACCCTGTCTGTTGACATACAACGCTGTCGTTGTGTTGTCCGTCCTGACTAACACGTGCTCGCACACCACCAGGTGGCCGAACCGCTTGAGGACCAGAAGGACCGCCTTCAATTCCAACACATTGATATGCAGTGCAGACCGGGTAGCATGGCACGTCCAGCTGCCTCCTACTGTGCTGGTCCGACACGTCCCCCCCATCCCGTGAGGGAGGCGTCGGTGAAGACCATGACGTGTGATAGCCTGCTGCCCATGGAGGGTACCAGTCCATACCTGTCAACACTGACGTTTTTCCCGGGATTGTACTGTATTTCAACCTTCTTCCCGCCCTGTTCACGGTTCACGGAATTGCCACGTTTTTTTGACATATTAATTTTTACAAAATGGCTGCAATTCCCCTCCGTGACGACAGGTGGCAGCAGTGTAGATTAGAACGTTATCACAGGAAGTCAGACCGGGAGACGGTTGCGATCCGAAGAAGAATAAGAACATCGACCGGATAAAGCTCAGAGCTCAGGGGAGAGACTGATGCACGAGGGTGTCAAATCAACTTAGGCGTCGGTTACACCTTTCGTATCATTTTCGTATCGTCGTCATAGGCGTTTCGCCGCGACGTCGTGCGCCTCGAGTCACACTTTCGTTTTTTTTCCGTTTTTGTCACCCGAGCACACTGATGTAGTACACTGCCAAAGCAGTAGGTGGCAGTAGGTGGCAAACATGAAGGCAATTTCAACCAATCAGAACTTGAATGTGCCTGCAAAGCAAATGTCAACAAGGCGGCCACCATCTTTTGCCTAGTTACCCAATGCAGCAATTTTTTTTCAGCAAAGCCTAATAAAAGTGCAATAAACAAAACGGATACATTCACTGTGTGTTCTGCCTGTCATTTGTTGATGAAACAAAACTAACATCAACACAAGTGACCACCAAGAGCGGATAGTTTAGTCTAAAAAAAGATCGGTAGCATTGTTAGCTGCATGCTAACGTCAATGGAGTATGCCATTATAACAATATAGCATTGTGGCTAGAAGCTAACGTTAGCTCACGCTACTTAGCCAGCACCAAACTGATGATATCGCGAGCTATCAGTAGTTAGATAACATTAGAGACAACGCTGTGTGTATTAAACAAAGGTGAATAGATGACTGGGCCATTTTGTTTAATGCTTGTTAAGTTGAAAGAGGATCTCTGAGCTAACAGGGTCTGAATCCTGATGGCTCACGTTAGCCAGCTGCTCATGCAATCGGTAATGCTAGCAGAATGAATGGATGTAAACTTTATTTAACATATTGCATATGGGTACAATACAATACGGCTCAATACAAACAATTGTTAAGGGAATGCAGACTGTTGTAGCTTGGACTTATAACAATAACTTGACAACACATGGTAGCTGAAGCTATTTGGGACACGGAGCTATGTCCCAAACACACACACTGTTGTCACCGGAAGGGCACGCAGATGGTATCTACTGCGCATGGGCGTTTTCGCAACAACGGCTCCGTGCTGACTACACGCTGTTGTCGAAGCGTTTTTTTTGCGTATCTCCAAACGCAAACACAATTTTGCGTTTCAGCCGTATCCACAAAAAAACGCCAAAAAACGCATTTCTGTGTAATAGGGACATGAAACGTCGTCAAAAACGTATAAAAAAACGCCAGGAATACACTAGTCTAACCATGGCCTTAGCCAGTGTCTCTTGATTGCCCACTCTGTGGCTTTTGTCTCTGGAACAAAAGGTTTGCAAATCTTCTGTGGATAAAACAATACAAAGTTACTGCAGGAATGTGTAAATGTGTTGGTGAACAGCCGTTTGCTCTGCGCCTCCCCTGTCCCCTCCTCCCATTCCTCCACGGAGAGCATGCCTTCACTGACGCCCAATTTCCTGAATGCGATTTATAAATATAAATTGATCCGTTTTAAAAGTTGTCGTGAATTGTCATGGTATGACAAATACAGTTACTGGTAACTCGCAGGCATTGCAGAGATATTGAGGAAAAACACAAAATCGCATTGGTTTTTTTTCTATCTCACTTTTCTCTGTAGACACACACACTGTTCCAAAAATGATATTCCCACTGCTAAATTAATGACCATAGGTATTTTTTATAGCTTTAACGAGTTGTAGTATTAATATGTAGCCTACAGTGATGAAGGTATAAAGACACTATGGTAATACATTGATTGATTGCTAACTTTAACAGATTGCAGAATGGGTACAATACAGTATGGCGCAATACACAATTGTTAATGGGATGCAGACCAGAGAAGGACTTCCCCCATTTTCAATTCATCATAACATTTACAGTAAAATCAAATACATTTACAGATTACAACCTTTATTTAATGGTTAATATTTTGATAAAAGGTAATTTACTGTATAGCATTTACACTTAAAGTAGGACATTTACAGTTTACCCATATTTTAGAATTGCTGGGTACATACAGGTTTTGACCAGCAGATGGCAGCGACGAGGCAGCTCCATTGGGAGGGGGCGGGGCCGGGGGAAGGGGCGGGGCTAAAGTGGCCACGTTTTTTTCAAATCCCAATGTTGACAGGTATGTACCAGTCCTCCCCCAGTGGTCGAGATCCCCCAGTATTGACATGGGAACCTTCAGTCGTTTCCACTTGCCTCTCACCAGGTCTATTTTCATACTGGAAAACCACCTCTGTATCCTCCTCATGAAGAGGAGGCCAAGAGGGACCACAGAGTGAGCAGATGCCATCATACCGAGTAGGCGCATCACGGACAGTGCCGTAACCGTCCTGCCAGGACGGAGTCCCCTGAGCGTGTCGAGAATAGCCACTCGCCGCCGCTCCGAGAGGGTTGCCCCCATGGGCCTTGAGCTTAGAACCAACGTGATACCCGGCCTGGTGAGGGCGGGGCTGGGGGAACTCGCGCTGCGACCCCAAGGGCCTCGAGCTCCCCCGCTGACAACCTTTGTTGTTGACAGACACAACACCAGGCTCACCAAACACAGACGCAGAACGTGTGGCGTGGGAGCCGCTTGACAGCACAACATTCTCACGGACAGACCCAGGCCTAGCCAGCAACTGGGTGTCAGCCCCTGTCCCCATGAGAAGCGAAACGTGGGGCCGCTTGTGCTTCATTGAAGGCACGCGGCCCGCAGCCAAAGGAAACAAATCAGAGCCCTTATCCCGCTGGTGTTGGGGGGGGGGGGGGGGGAGTGACCGGAGAGCGAGCTAGACACAGCTAGACGGCAACGTTTTTTTAGGGCGTGCTCATCTAATGTAGCCGATCCCTCGGCCGCCAAGGCTGTTGGCCTTGCGATCACCTGTTTTCTTTGTGCCCAGGGTACCTCAGGCAGGGGAAACATGGCCAGCTGGTTGAGGGCCTCGCCACAGTCGTTGACGAGGCCGTGCCCTCACCTCTGGCTGCGTGGTGCGAGGCGGTGTGGGGCCTAGGTCACATACCGCCCGCGCTCCTGCGGAAAGACCAAAGAGTCCCTCTGCAGAGAGGGGAGCCCTGAGAGGAAGACTGCTCCAACCAAAGATGCCTGTGAATAAGAGTTGACAGCATCCTGATCCTCCCTGCGGTTATAGCCTGCGACTGAGTTAAAAGCTCTATAACCCCAAAAACACGTGCAATGTTTTTGACGTCGGCTGGCCCTAAAGCCCCACTACCCGACATCAATGTGGACAGAAAAACAGTCAACTGAGCAATGACACTGATCGCCGCTAAATTCCGTCCTGTGGCGGTATAAACTTCATCAGCCCATACAGCCGCCTGCCGGGCCGACTCGCCCTCAGGCGTCGGCTTCCGGGTGGGACACCGTTCAACCATGCCAGGGCAAAGGATCGATGCTACCTGGCCCTCAAGCCAGAGCACACCTGCCTTGCACCCTGTTGTCAGCCCATTCACCCATAAAAGGGGTAAATAAGCCTCAGCAAAACCCCCCACATTAGACACCAATTGACCTTCAGCAATGAACCGGTTAAGAGGAGGGAAGAGAGGTGACAGCCCACGGCGGGGAACAAAGGAACAGTGACCCAGCATCGTAGCATTAGCCGCGCGCTCCAGGATAGCCGGGAAAATATCCAACTCAGAGTCATGACGACCATGTTTACCCAGATATCCTGCCCCTTGTGCCAATACACAACTTGGTTGTCTCACGGGACAACGAGCTGTATCACAAATGCTAGCATTAATGCCTGGCAGCGCAGGCCCTACCTGTGCGCGACCTCGCCCGACAGCTAGCCGCCGCGCGATGTCCCTTGATCCGCTGTCACGAGACGAGGAAACCCCAGGACAGGCCCGATGCGCTGTTAGGATGTGCCGAGAAGATTCCAGGGGCTGGCGAATCTCCGGCGAAAACCCAACATTGTGTAATTTCTCTCTGCATTTCATAACAACTAGTTCATGGAGTGCACTGCAGCGTCCATGTTGGAAACAAAAAAAGAGGAAAGGGAGAGTGTGACCATGTCCGGCATCTTATAGGAGGACGCTGGGGCGTGGCCTGGTCACGTGCATGGGTGCAAATTGTTTGTTCATGAGCACAGTAGGTGCTAGGAGATAAGAGTTATCTCATAATGGTAAGAGCGAGACGCGATGACCAGTATGATATATAACCAGGGTAATCAAGAAGGCAGCATACAGGAAATGTTCACATATAGAACAACATTAAAACAAACACACAAACAGAAGCACTCTATGGCAAGAACATATAATTTATTTTCTTTAAAATGACCAATTCCAATGAGAGACTAGCTTCAAATCCTTTGGTAACATGTTCCAGGAGAATGGAGCAACATGGCCGAATGCATGTTTCCCAAATTGAGTTCCGACAGTGGGAACATGATATAATTCTGTGATCACGGATTGTCCTTACTTTTGGGGCACGGATATCCCATGCCCTGGCCTATATAAGTAAGATGTGCACACCACGCTAACAGTCAAACAGGCAATGTGCATTTAGCCAATTGTTGAAATTTTGTTTAGTGGCTAAACACTATTAATATTGCACTTACCCCTAACAGGGTCTGTTTGACCCAGCCCTCCACAGGTCTTCAGGCTGAAGCTAACCTGAGCACATGGCCTTTTCATGGTATAATTCATAATATGTATATGCTAAGCACATGTACAGATACATAAATAACAGAAACACACATTATGAGTAAACCACAAATGTAAATGTATTTGTATAGCCCGAGATCACATGGAATAACCCCCATGGGCTGTACAAGTCTTCTTGTACAAGTCAAGAAGAAACAAACCTCAGATGGGCTGTTCAAAGGGGATCCCCCAACTTGGATGTCGGTTATAATATAGTGTTGCAATGGATGATAGATGGAGGGAATAGAACAGGCGAATAATTGGTATGAATGTATATAATACATGTAATGAACACACATATATATATACAGTATACAAGGTAACAATAGTATCTAAGGTACGTAAGAACATTTACAATTTTTTTTTTTATAAATAGAGCTAAGGACAACAACAACAAAAAGAAAGCATAGGAAAACTGAGGGATATGTAGTGGATCCATTGCGCCTGTGGTAGTCAGAACCAGTTTGAGGAAGAATAGCCGCTGCTGTCGACGCTGTTAGCCACATCAAGGACAGCCACATCAAGGCGCAGGGAGGATCACACCACCTTGACCATCACACCACCTTGACAGGTCCCACGGGGCGGGACCAGGGAGACAGGGACAGGGGTGAGAGAGCTCCCGTGTTCGCAATGGGCAGACATAGGAGCAATAAATACTTGTAATAAGCATATATTATATGCATACATAGTAGCTATAGAAGACAATTATAAAAATGAATGTAATAAATAGAACTAAGAACAACGAGGCATATGTCAACTCAACTTGAGGGCCATCGCGCCTGTGGTAGTCAGAACCGGTTTGAGGATGAATAGCTGCTGCGGTCGATGCTGTTCAAGGACAGGTTGAAGTAGAGCGGGCATGGTTAGACGTTGTAGGTCAGACAGAAGATGGCATGAAGCGGATCCATGTGTCCAGTGGTGCTCATATCCTGCAGTATGAGGTAGAACAGTCACTGCAATCTGTATATCGACACACTAACACTCAGAGAGACAGGGACAGGGGTTAGAAAATCTCCCAGACATGGGAGCAAATAAACAGACATCCTAACTGAACTAACCAGATTAGACTAAGGGTCTATCCCCGACCAGGTGAGATCAGGATAGGCTGAAAGAGGAGAGAGGAAAGAGAAAAGATGATTTTTAACCGAAGATTTAAAAACTTTGACAGAGCAGGTGCCCCTGACAACAACGAGTAATCTATTCCACAGGTAGGGAGTGCGGTAGGCAAAGGCTCTGTGGCCACCGGATTTCTTTTTTACCCTAGGAATCGATAGGATTCCCGCATTTTGTGAATGAAGAGCACGAGCGGGTGAGTATTGTATAATGAGATCGGATAGATAGAGCGGTGCGAGCCCATTTTGAATTTTGTAAGTTAGGAGCAGCACTTTAAAGTCAGATCTGGCCTGGATGGGAAGTCAGGGAGGACAAATTGGTGTGATATGATAACATTATCTAGTTTTAGTTAGTATCCGTGCAGCCGCATTTTGCATGAGTTGAAGATTCTTGACGCTTGAGTTAGGTAGGCCTGAAAAAAGCACATTACAGTAATCTAAACGTGATGAGACAAATGCATGAATTAGGGTTTCAGTGTCGGCCAAAGTTAAAATAGGGCGAATCTTTGTGATATTACAGAGATTGAAGAAGGACATTTTGGGTGAAATTTTTTATGTGCATTACATGAGAGGGAGGGATAAAAAATTACTCCAAGTTTTTTTGTATAGTGGAGCTCTGAGAGACATGACAAGTATAACATTTGAGGGAAATGTCCTCAAACAGGACTCTCTGATTTGGGGGGCCAACGACTAGCATTTCAGTTTTTATCAGTGTTAAGGTGTAGAACATTTTGCGACATCCAGTTTTTAATAGCAAGCAGGCAAGCCTAGAGATTTTGGAATTGGGAAGAATCATTTGGTTTAATAGTTAGGTATAATTGGGTGTCATCTGCGTAAAAATGTAAGTTAATACCAAATTTGCGTATGATATTGCCGAGGGGTAGCATATAAATGGAGAATAGCCAAGGGCCCAGGACAGAGACTCACTGAACACGATGAAAACTCTGTGAATATCTTTTTCAAAGAATAACATGTTTACTATCACTTTGTAGGGAAGGGTTTGAGGTACCCAAAAAGCACATTCAGGAAAACCTGGCATTTCCTCTCAAGGAATGAATCACAAAAAAGTGCCGTTATGGATGTTACATTTTTGCGTTATGGATGTTACACGTCTGAAATAGACAAAAAACACTATGGACCATTTTGAGGGTCAAACCAGTCTGGATTCATGT
Organism: Notolepis coatsorum; assembly: GCF_963971535.1. Taxonomy (NCBI): domain Eukaryota; kingdom Metazoa; phylum Chordata; class Actinopteri; order Aulopiformes; family Paralepididae; genus Notolepis; species Notolepis coatsorum. Next base: position 24,313,163 of record NC_140178.1, read on the forward strand.
TGTAGTCTGAAAAAATGCCAGGAAATGCTTCTTCTTCTTCTTATTTGAATTTCCGGCAGTGTAGACGCATCGTGGCGTATTACTGCCCTCCACAATTCTTGCTTCGCCCACACTTGAGAAAGTTTACACTCTTCTTCTTCTTCTCATCTTCAAAACACATTTCTATCGTCTCTGTCTCCTTCTTCTCTGCTCCTCTTGTCATACAATCACAATACAAACATCATCTCCTCTCTTGGAGGGCCCCCCCAAGAGGGGGAACCCTCCATCTCTCTCTCTGAGATAATTGTTGAGAGAATTGTTGAATATATATATAGAACACAACTGTTCTAGAATGTTCGATTATGACATCATGGAAATTAGCCCTGTGCTATTCCCGGCATATTTACATCCTTATCATGCTGTGATGTTATGCATACACTCATGTAAATGATGTTCATTAATTTGCATTGTCCTTAATAAACAAATCTTATAAATCTTATACTGTGACATCACAAATGTTCTAGAATGTTTGATTATGACATCATACTGTGACATCACAAATGTTCTAGAATGTTCTATTATGACATCATACTGTGACATCACAAATGTTCTAGAATGTTCTATTATGACATCACCAACAGGAAGTGACTCGTCAAACAGGAAGTGCTCATCCATAAATCGTCCGGGCACTCGCGATCATTAGCACGACTCTATCTCAACACACTGGATAATCAATCGCTCGCCCTAACTCAATAAACAACGTTATTTGGACGTATATAGTATTATACAACCTGGAAATGGTTCATCAGGATCAACATCCCATAATCGAAAACTGTCTACTCCACGCTGATCGTCCAACGGCGCGAGGAAGATACGGTGAGTTTCAACGTTATTTTCTAACGTATTCTATACTAACTGATCTGATGATCATATGACCCACACTAGATGAATGGTATAACGTTGCCCACGGAATTATAAATGCCCCCTCGCCCATCCGGTCAATATCAGATGATACGTAGTAACTTCTAGAAGTACCTCCAGTTGAAATTTTTCATCTGGCAACGATCGCTACCAAACTGTATTTGATCATCAATATAATGCATTTGGAGCTATAAATCAAGTTCTGGAGAAAGCTGCAGAAAACGATAAAAACATACTTATACTTTAGACCATATTTTAGTATGAATATGTGAATGAAAAAGTATATTGTTGCTACACCCTGAACAATGGATATAGGACATTGAATGGGCCATAATAATGGCAATTTAGCAATAGAATTTAAAAAGTTATAGCCCTGCAAAGAAGGGGAACTTCTCCATAGACAAATAGAGCTGGCTAGGGATGGTAAATTATGAATTTAACCATGGCGACCAAAGTGTTAATATCGGTTAAATCAGAAAATGAGTTTTGGAGCAATTCCATGAAAATGTCAACCTCACCATGAAAAAGAAAGTTATAAAAAATCAAGTCCAATTCACTCTGCCTGGACTGGTCTGGTTCAGAGAAATGGTATCTTCCTCTGTTATCCATGTGAGGTGTTCACGAATCTGATCAAAACTGACCCAGGACTTGTCCTCTTTGGTTGGAAGTGCAGCGGTAAGCCTCCATAAGGGACATGGACATGTGGCATTTCTGAACCCTCTGCTTGACTCCTTCTCTTATGGTCACTGCATCCTTCATTCCTGGGGCCTGTCTTGAAATGTCGTCCCTGGAATAATACTCATTTACTTTCTGTTTGGTTTCATTTGGGGTTTCTGTGTTTTTTGGGGTGGGTTTCTTGTCACGATACTCTGCAAAACAATAACAAATACACATGTAGGCTGAGCAGACGCGAGGGGGAGATGGCCGACAGCAGCCGATTAGCAGTAGGCTAACGTGGACACTGCTCTGCCTAGACCAACAATGTGTGAAAAAGTTGTGTCTGGAAATATGTTGGATTTTAATCAAACAAGGAGTCATAAAATACTTCTGATTTAAATCAAACAAAGGGGTCATAATCGGACTTAACAACACACATTTTTGATCGAGTTTTTTGTCTATTTCAGACATGTAACATCCATAATGCAAAAATGTAACATCCATAACGGCACTTTTTTGTGATTCATTCCTTGAGAGGAAATGCCAGGTTTTCCTGAATGTCCTTTTTGGGTACCTCAAACCCTTCCCTACAAAGTGATAGTAAACATGTTATTCTTTGAAAAAGATATTCACAGAGTTTTCATCATGTGTTCAGTGAGTCCGAAAAGCTTGTCAATTTCCGTAACATCCATAACGCTGTGTATTTTGTCACCTATCTAAAAATCTAAAAGGTCAAAACATTTCTTTTTTTTTATCCACTTTTTCTCCCATTTTCTATTTTTCTCCCATCCCAATTTTCATATCGTCCAATTCAACCCTCCCCTGTCTTCGAACGTTGTTTCTTGCCTCCCACAAGCCGGCTGCAATGTGGACTATGTCATACATAGCACAAGTCCCCTAGGGCTGTCTTAAATTCTTCGAAGCTTCGAAGCTTCGTTCGATGGCACAAGCTTCGAACATTAAAAAAAAAACGAAGTTAAAAAAAAAAAAAAAAAATTAATCAATTTCTTTTCAATTTCTTTTTTCAAATATTTTATTTTATTTTTATTTTTACTTCGGTGTGTGTGTGTGTGCCTATTCTCAGTCCTTGCCCCACAATGGTGGAATGAACTACCCACCCCAGTTAGGACAGCCGAATCCAATCCAATCTTTCGCCGTCGACTAAAGACGCACTTCTTCAACCATTATCTGAAATAAAATTAAAAAATGTTTATAAAAAAAATCTAACCCTAACTAACCTTACTGTCATGCACTTGTCCTAATAAACTAACCTACACTGTAACACGCAACACTTTGATGAATATTGTTACTCAGCTGATAGGAACTCTGTCGTACAGAACTTGTAAGTCGCTTTGGATAAAAGCGTCAGCTAAATGACTAAATGTAAATGTGAATGTAAATGCCTTGTAGAATTCCACACATAAGAAAGAAAGATACTGGGATGAATAAACAAAATAGGAAATAAAATGTAGAAATTCATGCAATACATAAATAAATATGAATCTCTATATATGAAATAGAACATTTAGATAAGGTGCTACTGAGATGTTTTGGTGAGTTCTTTGTTTTTTTGTGGAAGTAGCCCTTCTTAAAAATGCATGAACATTCACTGATAATTGGTCTGTAGTGGAGTCTACAAGGTCTACATTGCCGGACCATGTAGAATCCGGACCTTGTAGACTGACATAATTCTGTGCATAGTTTAGTCTACACAGGCCATATTTCAAATAATCAAAATCTTACTTCATTCATCTTAAACATTCTTGATTTGGGGGATTGGTAGGGATGGGTACCTTTCACATTTGAACCGATACCGGTACCGGTACCTGTGAATCGATACCGGTACCCAACGGTACCTTTTTTCGGTACTTTAGTCTCAAGAAATTTAATTTACCTACCTCAGTCGTAAAAAAAAAATCCAAACTTCAAATAACTACAATTTCGACAGTTTTCGGCTTGTCATTGCTCCGACTGCTTTGTTGTTGAATCAAGTCAAATCCTAGGTAAGCATATATTGTGCGTGTGAACGTTGACATGAAAAGAAAAAAGTAAAAAAAAAAAAAATTAATACAATTTTTTTTTTTTTTTTTTTTTTTTGGTTTCTCACTTGATTCGATACTCGGTAGTACCGACGTGTTTCGGTTCGGTACCTCAAAAGTACCGAATTCGGTACCCATCCCTAGGGATTGGTAGTTCCCATGAAATCTGAAGTTGTTCAAACGACAACTGCGATCCACCTTGAATTAAATCACACAGCCGAGTGAAACCTTGTTGGATGCGTCACAGTCACGAAAGGGGCTACTTAATTAATTAATCCAACCCACTTTATTTATAGAGCACATTTAAAAACAACAACGTTTACGAAAGTGCTGTACAAGTCCTACAACATAAGATAAAAAAATTAAATAAAAATCTTTTTTTCCCGAAGCTTCGAATTAAAATCGAAGCTCGGCCCCGAAGCTTCGATTGCCAAAAAAAGCTTCGAAGGTCAGCCCTAATTGGGTCGCCGTTGAAATGCCTCTCTGTGCTTGACTCATCCCACCTTCCTACCCCGTATGAGGCTCTTACGGTAGGACTTTGATTGTTTATAGAAGAGGAATGTAATACTATGCAAAACTAGAAATAAACAGTTGATTTTACCAGCAGTAAGTTGCAAGCCACTTTCATACGGGGAACCGTGACAATTATTAGTATTATCTTATTTGCATATTGTCTCATTATTAGATAGGTTGATACTTTATTGATCCCCGGAGGGAAATTTAAGTAGACAGTATTTCAAGTCCTAATAGTGGGCTACTACTCACCTAATGCATGGCTGAACTGAACGTTAGAAGTGTCCGTGTCCCCGTCAATCATCACTGCCAGGTCCGACTTAATTTAATCGGCTATGGTCTCTTATCATCTCTCCACATCGGATGTGGTTGTCATAAGATGGACTGATATCCGCTCTGTTCTTCTTGCAGAGCAAAATTAGCGGCTTAAACTTATTGAAAGGAAGTTCACATTCAGTTTCGATTCGATTGTTTGCTAGGAATTATGGGATTTGCTGTTGGATGTATGGACTCTACCAGACGGGGACATGGTATTTAATCGCACGATAGACTACAACGACCAAGTAGAATAGCGTGACCCAGATTCACTTCACATGCAAATCTTTTTTTCCCACACGGAAAAACCACACCGCACTGTACAGCCCTGGTTGAATGTAGGCTAATGTTTTACTATTTTTTTAAATTAATTTAGGAGTGAAATGCGAATGAAGTGTTGAAATCACTACTCGCAAGGTTGCCCCCAAATATTATTTACCACTCGCACAGGCCAAATTAAGGGGCAATTTGCGATAATCTCGTCTCAGTGTACAGCCCTGGCTATGGCGTGGGGCGCCCGGGGACCGATCCAAGTGCTCCTGTCTGTCTTCGTCAGGGACGCCACAGCATTAGCGATCTGTTCTGCATGTTTTTCCATTGGGTTTATCTCTTTTTGGGGGGGGGGCTTGTGAGCATGGGGAGAACATGCAAACTCCAGACAGAAAGGCCCAGGAGATACCCCATAGGCTTGGGCGGTATGACGGTATTAAGGTATACCGGGGTATTTAGAAATCCCGACGGTATTGAAAATTGTTGTTGCTAGTGGAGCAAGCAAATAATCCGTCTCTTATTATATGTGAACTAAAGAGTACAAGGTTTACACAACAGCCCCCACCCGCTGTTTTATTGTATTTGTACCGTCCTGTACTATCCGCTGTCAGGGGACCCTGATGGAAACAAGACAAACGTCTTTCTCAGGTCTGCATCCCCTTAACAATTGTATGTATTGAGCCGTACTGTATTGTACCCATTCTGCAATCTGTTAAATAAAGTTTTCATTCATTCATTCATTCAGCTGTTTATCTCTCTCTGAGCTTGATTAGCTAGAATTAGCTCACGTTAGCTAGCGTTAGCTCTGCGGCTAATCTTAGATTACCCTGAACTAAATCAATGACTAGGTTATAAAGCATTCAAGTAGTTTTCACTGCACATAGAAGTAGCCAAACAGCGGGAGCATTTCGGGAGCATATGACCAAAACCCAGGCAATTTCGAGCCGTTAAGGAATCAAATAGTCTGCCATGGCTACATGCTAACGTTAACGGTGCGGGCTTCTACCATTCTGAGACTGAGAGCTAACGATGATTTGTTTACTTGGTAACACGGGTTGCCCCCCCCCCCCCCGCGCTGATGAAAATGAAAGTCATACCGTCATATACCGTATACCGGGGTATTATGTCATCAAAATATGACGGTGTGAAAAAAAGGATACCGCCCAAGCCTAATACCCCACCTGGCAACCTAGTCCCCAGGCGGGAATCGAACCCAGGACCTTCTTGCTTTGAGGCGACAGTGTTAACGACTGCAAGATCTTATCCGTCATACAACAATATCCCAACTACAACATTATCGCATACAAAACGGGTATGGCAACTATACGTTAACTAATGGAACATATTATAAAACTATTCATGTGTATTTTAGGTGGCACGGTGGTGTATCCTCAATATTGCAAAATAGAATAGGTCTTATATATGCTGCATGGCATGGCATCACATCACTCATACATCCTCTGGTAGTATTTTCCAGGTTGAGAATTTACTTGTGGTAGTTTAGCCGCATTTCTGGATATATTTTTCAAGACAAACGGATCAGGAGATCATTTGAAAATCGAAGAGGCACTAGAGGAAAGGTCAGGGGGTCACCAAAATCAATATGGTTCTTCCTCTAAGGGTGGTGAATGTGCAGAGCAAATTTGAAAAGATTTCACTTCAAGCTATTGGAGCAAAACTGTTCAGAGCTCTGGGATATGTGTGAGATTATGTGAAGCATAAATCAGCTTTGATTTTCTGTGAAAACTGAAGTGTCCTGATATCGAGTTGTTTCCCAATGTGTGGTTTTAGGAAGAGGAAAACGACTCTTTTATAGCTTAGATTAGATGTGAAATATATCGTGATATGCTGAGTATTGTGAATTTTTTTTTTGTTATTTTTTTTGATCAAATTTAATTTATTACCTTTTTTCAACTGCAAAGTAAAACTGTCAACATGTTTTATCTAATAAAATAAAGTTCAGTCTGTTCATCTCACTTCAATAATTTTTATTGCAGAGCATGGTATTTTCTCAAGCAGACGGATGTAAACACTGTAATCTGTGTTGCATGTACCTGACAAACTGAACTGTTTGTATTACAGTCATATTCCAACTTAACTGAATGCACATGTGTGTGTGGACTACTGCTTTATTTTTATTTTTTTATGAATAATTAAATATCGATACTAGTCGTCCCTGTATCGATACAGTATCGCCACGCAAAGTATCGCGATATTACTACGTATCGATTTCCCCCCCACCCCTAAAACATGATGTTACTGCTGTTAGAATACTGATCCATGTGAGTTGACCTCTCCTTGTAATCCTCTGCCTCACCTAACTCCTGCTTTGTTTTTCATTTAGTTTCCACTGACGTTACCAGGGGCACAGGAGGGTTCCACCAATCACAGAGCAGCATGAGCACAGCTGTAGAACCCCCCGTCACAGGTGGAGCTCCTACATGTTACTACTATATTACATATTTCTATTGTATTACATATTTCTACTATATTACATATTGCTACTGTATTACATCTTACTACTATATTACATATTTATTTTCTACTATATTACATATTACTACTATATTACATATTGCTACTGTATTACATCTTACTACTATATTACATATTGCTACTGTGTTACATCTTACTACACATATTACTACTATATTGGCAGCATCTGTTGTATGAAGAAATTATCATAACTAACTAACTAACTAACTAACATGTTTCCTTCCTTCCTAAATGCTAAACTATTTATTATTTATTTGGTATTATGTTTAACACTAACAAGGAAACAGTGATACAGCCAACACAGCTGTCTTTGAGAGGTTGTTTTGGGCTCAGTATCAAAGCTGGGCATCTTGGGGATTTCATAGGTACCCGTACCAGCCATTTTGTGCCTTGTGGGGCGAGTCACCAACGGAATTGTCAGGTAGCTCAACGAGGAAATTAATGGAACGCTGAATAACAACAAAATTAAAACTTAAAATACCAATTTATCAGGCTGAGTACCATTTTCTGGAAATGTATAACTTACCAGTGGCGTACTGCGATGCAGACCTAGACGGTCGACCCGGGTTCGCCTCCCGCTCCCGGACGGATTTATCGCATGTCCTCCCCCACATCTTCTCCCGTTCTCCCTCCTCTGTCGGTCCTGTAAAAATGCTAAAAATAAATCTAAAAATATACATAATATATATAAAAAAACACTGACAAATATTGATTTATGACCAGATGCCATTTTGGGACCGGATCCCAAATTGCTTAAAAGTTTCGATTTTAATATCAAACATATTCAAGTATTAACATCACTAACACTTCACAAAAGCATGTAGAATGTATATTATCATCAATACGTTAGTTTAGCAATAGGTTAAAAGTGCCATTAGATAGATTTAACTTTTAGATTTTGTGAAGTCTAGTCGCGAGGGCGACCATTTTGGAAATTTTGAACCGTGGGAATTGTAATCTTTTTGCGGCCATTTTGTAGAGGACATGCATATCTGTCGATCAGCGTTGGAATTTTTCCGAACTACACTTCCTGGAAGATTATATGGGGTTCAAGGTTCAGAGCTCTGTATGAATTCTTTCAATAACTGTTATTATTCGGGATAATAAGCCACAAAAGGTAAAGTTTTTGACACATTTTAAAACGCAGTTAGTTTCTCTTCCCTTTAGTTAACATGTAGGAACAATTAGATCTGAAATTAGTTTCAAAACGGTTGCACTGTGGGGGAAATTAAAGTACAGTAGATTACAGTAGATTTCATTATCTGTTCTTATGCATGCCTGGTGATACTAAATCCAAATTGAACTCAGGCATTTGAAAGATAATATATAAATGTGCGAATTGGCTATAATAAGGTTATTTCAAATTGCATTGGTCCGGATGGGAGAATTCAGTACTGTATCTACAGAACCTTCGGTTTAATCATCTTCCCTTTATTAATTTCCTTCGATTTTTTTTATTTTTATTTTTTTATACACATGATCTCAAGAGGGTACTGAATGAGATCAGTGGCAGTTTTTAATGTTTGGTCATTATTAGCATGGTGTTATTCACTGTCAAAGATGCAAAGAAAAATCATAATTCACATTCTCCTTTGTTTCATCACAATTTAAGCAAGCCTAGTAATAGACACACTATTTCTGACACTGTGAATACATTCCCTGAGGTCCATAGATGTCCCTAGATACCAAGAATATGCAAATGGACCTTGTAGAAGTGGAGCAATATTCCATTTACCTAGGTATATATTTTAGGCGAAAATATTCCACGGGTGTAACAGGTTAAATGGGCATTTCACCAAATAACAATCGTGATTTGTTTTGCACATAACCTCACACACATCCCAAAACACTAAACAGTTTTGCACACACTAATTTAGTTTGACAGTTATTGAGAGTAAATTAGTTTGAATACACACCCTCACACCCACACACTAGGGCTGCACGATTTTGGGAAATAATCGAATTGCGATTTTTCTGACAGATATTGCGATTACATTTGCGACTATAATAAAAAATATATATAAGCAGCCCCACAGAGGTTTATTGTAAAATGCGGCTTGCATCTGGCCTACGCGGTGGGTCTTTTCGGGACACCGAGCCTGAAAATGTTTATTTTTACCTGGGAATCGATACCGGTACCCAACGGTACCTTTTTTCTGTACTTTACTCTCCCTCTCTGAAGTCTAAACTTCACGACACACAATCTAAAACCTCTTACCTCCCTCTCCCAAACCGATCTTGTATCTCAATGGGACTTCCTGGTTAAAAAAAGAAAAACGATTTTTTTCTTTTTTTGCGATTTGATAATTGCATCATTCCAAATCACGATTTTGATTAAACATTTATTAATCGTGCAGCCCTACCACACACAGACGCTACCGAATGCATAATGTCCACGGATAGGCTCCGCCTACCACAGACCTAACACATTTAATTTTTTCTTTTTTTTTTCTTTTAATTACTTCAGCTAAGGGCCTCTTCCTTCGTTTTCACTCTCTCCTCTCCCTGCCACTAGGGGCACCCAGGCAACAGATTTATGCCTAGTCTCCACTAGCTATGGCTTGTCTGGCACACAATGAGAATCTTCATAGTCTTCACAACCTGGCCAAAGCTGGCTGGGACTATTGTCTCATGGTTTAGCTTGTGTACCACAGTTGCTGGTGTGAATTTTGTAAGGTTGCCTAGCAACCGGAGAGTTTACAAGCAACGCAATTGAGACACAAACCCAACCATACCATACTATACCATACTAGACCATGGCTAGCCCCAGCCAGGTGGAACATGGCTAATGGAGACAAGGTATTACAATGCTCAAACATTACTGTCTTACTGTTTTTGTTTGGAAAACGTAACAGTTAATAATTATAGTTTGTTTATCATGTGTCTTTCTTTTCCCCAACACTAGAGACGTCCAACACAGAGATCAGTATAGATAAAGGTAAGTTTATTTTTGTTTATCACAACCTCTTCCTTTTCAATTTAGTTCCCCTCCTCGCCACTAGAGGCAGCAGACAAGAGTTTCTTCTTCAATGCATTCTTGATTGATGGAATACATTTCTCATGCGTGATTACGAAACCTAGCCGCATTTCTCATAGACGCTCTCTGATTGGCCGACGCCTGTTTCTACACTGGTTAAGCTTAGGCACTCTTCGAAGTTGGTTAAGGTTAGAGTTTGTCTTAGAGTGTGACGGCTGACGGCAAGTTCTTTCGCCGGTTAAGCTTAGGCACTCTTTCGAAGTTGGTTAAGGTTAGAGTTTGTCTTAGAGCATGGCGATAGAACGCCAGGTAGTGTGCAGGCTGTTTGACGTGGAAATGGGCAAAGACACAGCTCGTCACGGATTGGGCAAACGCGTCAGTGGCCAATCAGAGAGCGTCAGTCAGTGCCAATCAGAGAGCGTCTCCGAGAAATGCGGCTAGGTTTCGTAATCACGCATTTCTCATGATTAATCACAACCTGTTTCTCTCTGTCTTTCTCTCTCCCACCACCAGAGGAGCCCCAATCTGAGGTCAAGGCGACCACTCCGCCAAAGAAGGGGACTAAGCCAGAGGATGATGAGCAGCCAGCTGCTGCTGCTCCTGGTCCTGCTAGTGCCGCCGCCGCCGGGGCTGGAGGCGATGAGGAAGAGGAGGAAGAAGAGTATGTAGTGGAGAAGGTCATGGACCGACGCGTGGTGAAGAGCAAGGTGCAGTTCCTTCTCAAATGGAAAGGCTTCTCACAGTGAGTATGACGGGGTTCTTTTTTTTTGGTCTACTTTTTCTCCCATTTTCTATTTTTCTCCCATCCCAATTTCGTATCGTCCAATTCTACCCTCTCCTGTCTCGAACGCTGTTAGGCCATGCCTCCGACAAGCCTGCTGCAATGTGGACGAAGCCTTAAATCACGTGTCCCCTCCGGTACTCGAGGAAGCAGCCATCGCTTTTTTTCACCTGCACAGCGCGATCTCTCAGCGTCGGGGGGGTCTGCGTGGCCGCCCCCGTCGCTTCCTGATTCTGCTGCGCAGGCGCACCAACCAACCTGTAGGTGTCGCTGTCCACAACGTCCGATCCCCACCCATCAGCTTCCCACCCCCTAATACTGCCAATTGTATTAGTATGAACGACCAGCCAAGCTGATAGCAATGCGGAGAGCTGGGCTCGAACCCAGCGTCTCCTGCATTGGTGGTGAGCGCCTTGCCCACTGCACCACCTAGCCGCCCAGTATGATAGGGTTCTTATTAGAAAGGCTTCTCACAGTGAGTATGACGGGGTTCTTATTAGAAAGGGTTCTCAGAGTGAGTATGGCAGGGTTCTTATTAGAAAGGGTTTTCGGAGTGAGTATGACAGGGTTCTCAGAGTGAGTATGACAGGGTTCTTATTAGAAAGGGTTCTCGGAGAGTATGGCAGAGTTCTTATTAGAAAGGGTTCTCAGAGTGAGTATGGCAGAGTTCTTATTAGAAAGGGTTCTCAGAGTGAGTATGACGGGGTTCTTATTAGAAAGGGTTCTCGGAGAGTATGGCAGAGTTCTTATTAGAAGGGGTTCTCAGAGTGAGTATAACAGCCACGTTCTTGAATACATTTTTCTCTCATGTCCTAATTAGGGAAATCTTTGAAAAAAGATTATCACAGATTTCTTATTTTCCATCTATTTTTTTATTGTCTTCTGTATTCTATTTCCATCTCCATTTTATTGTCAACTCTATTTTATTTCCCTCTCTATTCCCTGTCTCTCCCCAGCGACGACAACACGTGGGAACCACAAGACAACCTGGACTGTCCCGACATCATAGCTGAGTACATGGTGAAACACAATGAGAAGGAGAAGGAGCAGCAGAAGAAGAAGAAGGAGGGAAAGAGGAAAGCCTCCGAGGGTGCCGGAGACGCAGGAGAGGAGAAAGCGGGCAAGAAGAAGAAAGAGGAGGTGAGAGGACCGTTTTTAAAGGACCATACCAGTGTAATTATCAGCATTACCAGAGATTGTCCCCGTCTTTATGTGTATAAAGTGTATGTTTTGGTAGATCTCAGCCTAACTTTCACACTACCATTGATGTTGAAAAGGGTAGGAAATATTCTCCATGAAACGTGAAAGTCGCCAGGCGGCATACTGTAGGTAATTCACCCTTATGAAAACCACAATGCCTTCTACCTTCACTAATGTTACTTCTGTTATTCTCAACTACTACAAGCCATTCATATTCAACCAGGAGCACATGATCAATATGGAACTATAAATTGTGATACAGCTAATGCAGTCATGTTGCAACGTTCTATCTATCAAGTCTCAAATTGCAACCAAAATGAGGTTGAGAGTGTAAATGAGGGTGAGTAAATGAGGTTGAGTGTATGAGAGTGTAAATGTATTATTAAGCAGATTCTTTACTGATGGGGGGGGGGGGTAAAAATTCTGTAAATCTGTACCAAAAAAAACAAGCACAGGTGCTATATAGGTATTGATTTGATCATTTCGATAAAACATATTTTAGAACATTTGTATTAATTTTCCCTCTTTCTCTCAGGCTGAGAAGGCGAGAGGTTTTGGTCGAGGTCTGGTGCCAGAGATGATCATTGGAGCCACAGACTCCAGCGGAGAGCTAATGTTCCTCATGAAATGGTAAAGAGTGTTACATGCACACGCATAACACACACACACACACACACATTCCTGTATGGCTATACTTGTCATGATAGGCCTATCATTTATATCACCGTATATTTTTTTAATTTGGACGTTAACGGTATATATCACGGTATCTGTGTTTTTCCTATAATAATAATAATAATAATAATAATAATAATAATAATAATAATAATTTATAATAATAATAATAATAATAATAATAATAATAATAATAATAATAATAATAATAACAATAATAAAAAATGCTTCAGGAGCAGTAAAATACTTTGGAATGGATTTATTCTACACACACACCCAGCTAATTAAGTGAAATATATATATATATCAACTATCCAGTTCGTTTTTAGAGAGTAGTGTTTAAAATCATTTGGGGGAGGGAGAGAGGGAGAACCTGTTGTGATTTTCCACTGCAAAGACGTAACGATACGTTGGTCATGGATGTGCAAATCTATGAAATTTCACATACTCTCAATCACCTGGGAACAAGGTTACACCCTCCTCTCTTCCTGCCTCTCCTCTCCCCTCTCATCTCACCCTCCTCTCCTCCCCTCCTCCTGTCTCCTCCCTTGCAGGAAGAACTCCGATGAGGCAGACCTGGTCCCGGCCAAGGAGGCCAACGGCAAATGTCCCCAGGTTGTCATCTCCTTCTATGAGGAACGCCTCACCTGGCACTCCTACCCCACCGAGGAGTAGGAGAAGAAGGATGAGGAGAAAAAAGACTAGAGGGTGGATGGGGGGGGGGGGGGGGGGGGGGTGTGAGGGAGGCCGGTTCCAGAAAGCTGCTTCCCTTCCATGTTTCCTTGGGTTGAGTCGAGAGAGGAGAGAAAAGGAGGAGACGGTGGATGGAATCTGATTTGGCCGTCGGTTATATCTTTTTAGCCTTGTTGGTTTAAACACAGAAACCTTCAGACCTTGTCATGAGGTTTTTAAGTTGGAATCTGTCTTCCTGTGTTTCACAAAAGTCCTTGTTTGTTTTTGGGTTGTAGTTTTCTGGTGTACAGGTTCAAAGACATCGGTTCACAACACGGTACCGGTGAGAAATAGTTTTTTTTACCACAACACTGTTTTGGTGAGTTTGTGTGCATGTTAATAACTAAGTCATTCATTCCTGGTCTCTTGACGGAGAGTGGCGGCGGTGGTCATCTTGATACACAAACGTCTGACGAGGCATTTTTGTGTTTGCGGCCATAACTTGCTAAATGTTCATTTAAAATATCACGATAGAGGCCTTTCACGGAATGTTCATAATTTTTTATTTTACATTTAGTCATTTAGCTGACACTTTTATCCAAAGTGACTTACAAGTTTTGTACAACAAGACGGCAGGAAACCGTACAACTCTTATCAGCTGATAGTGTCCAGCATAATGTCCTGTTTTGTGATATATGAGAAATATATCAACAAATCTGTAATGATTGTCATTTGTCAAATATGTTACAAATAATGGAACGACATCGCGCGCACATTAGGCATTTTCTTTCAAAAGTGGTTACCAACGGTTACAGGCAGCCATGATGGAAGAAATAACTACACAAGCATTCTATGTGAGGCCTCTTATTACATTCTGTATTTCACCATTGTTGTTTTTAGAATCTTTAATTGGAGGAAACATTGGAGGGGAAGTCTCTAGGCTCTGGCTGGGGGTGAGGAAGGGTTTTGAAGTTGTAGTCTAACAACTAAATGGGTGACGATGGAAGACCATCTTCTCTTTCGGTGTCTTCTGTTCTGATACAGAAGATACAAGGGTGGGAAGGACTACTACAGGCCAGACAAGCTTATAATACTTTTTTTTTTAATTAATTTTTTTTAAACCAATATCAGTTAAAAGTGGATATTAAATGGTATACAAACTGTTTTCGTGCCCTTCAGAGTGTGAGGGCAAACGGGCTTAAGTAGCAGCTGTTTCTCATCAAATGTGAATGTAGAAAATAAAATGTTTCTAGGCCTGGTAATGGCCCCTTCCCAACACTCTGACACAGAAACCATAATGTGGGCATTCTGGACTCTATGGTACAAACTTACAAACTGACTTGACTACATGGTAGTGAAACCGCATTGTGCATCTGAAGCGTTTTTGTCTAAGGGTCGCAAGTTGATGTTTAAAGGTAAAACACTGGGGTCGCAAGTTGATGTTTCCATGACAACGGCATCATTTGAATGAACATTCCAGCGTTCTGAATCTCGTGCATTGTCCGCACATGAAACAGTGCTGGTTCCCAAGACAACATCATCAAAATTCTATCTTTTGGGGTACCAAAGTAGTACCAGAGTACTCCAAGGAAACTATAAAAGAAGGCAGGGTCATCACATCAGAATACCAGCGTTGCTCTGCTTGGTGCCAGACTTTGTTGCCAGTTCTATTGAAGCCTATATTAAAATTCAAAATATACTATAAGCTATCCAAGGATATACTACGCGAGATGACCCTTCCTCCTTTTATAGTTTCCTTGTAGTGCTCTAGGAAAGGCTGCGTCCATTCTCGCTCTAGTCTGTTGTGCGATAAATCTAATCTGCTCCAACCTACTTCTAGAAAAACTTAACACTATATGAAGTTCATATTTGTGTTTGAAAATGATTATGTCAAACTGTCAATCAATGCACAATTAGTTCATTAAACATACAAACATTTTCACAGCATATCGTTTCAGTTTTATCAGCGTGATATGATCGTTTATCATGTTAGTTTCAAGGGTCTGAACAGAGATTGGCACCACAATGAGTCTGTAGGCTGATAGGAGGATATACCCAGGTATGCCTTCCTAATCAAATGCTAGAAACATGGCTGACGAGAGGCATCATTCTTGTAACTAAGCAACAGTTTGACAAGAGCGTGACATCGACATCCGGCGCGACACGGCTAATGTCCTAACTGGTCAGGTCCTTATCCTGTAAAGGGTGGTTATACTCTGACCCCCCAATGTCAACATGAATCAAAGGCTGATAAGTTTGTATACAGGAGTACGGTGTAGTACTTGGTACCTCAGCTACACTACTACCCTCAATTATTACACAGTATTGCCCCACAGAAGTAAATTCCATAGTCTTGATTTGGAGATTGAAATTATGTTGCAAATAGTAGTTAGCTCTCCTTATTTTAACGTGACCTGTTACACATAATCTCATCCAACTAAGGTTCCAAGATGGATCAGTTTTTCTTACAGACCCAGGCAACCTTCACAAGATTACAATGTTTAAAAGGCATTTATTTTTCTGTATTACACATTTACAATGGTTCGCAGTGGCGTGGAAAACACTGCAATGTGTCAAACTATTAACGCAGAATTTTTTGAATCAGTGGAATAGTCGTTTGTTGCATCGAGCTCTCTTATTTCTGTATTACACATTTTGCTACGTTTCACGAGTTGGGACGTAGCCTGCGCATGCATACTGCTGCGAATTCTGTATTATATATTACTTAGTAGCTTAATTTGTAATCGGGTCTCGGTCAGTTGCTAGTTGATTTTCTTTTAGTAGTAGTTGTACCTGGGTCCGCTTGTTAGCTTTTATAATCTGTTTCTGAACCTCTTGTCTCTTTCTGTCCGTCTCGCTCCCTCTCTGTATTTAGCAGATTAGCCTGTGTTGTATTGTTGCATGTCTTAATCGTTTTCATGGCATACTTTTAATTGTTTAATGTATTTTGGACAATAAAGATTTTTTTTGGTTTTGGTATTTAAGTTGTATGGCGTTTATGTGGCTGCATTGCACATATGATGGGCATGAGAGAATTCAAGGTGATGGTCCTCTGTGAAACTAGCTAATCAGCCTTAAGTATGGACGTCCTGTGTAATGACTGCTACGTGGTGCAGTGGGCAAGTCTCTCCTAACTCCTCCTATACTCCTCCTGTACTCCCCTTCTCTCCTCCTGTCCCCCCTTCTTTCCTCCTGTACTCCCCTTCTCTCCTCCTGTCCCCCCTTCTTTCCTCCTGTACTCCCCTTCTCTCCTCATGTCCTCCCCTTCTCTCCTCCTGTCCCCCCTTCTTTCCTCCTGTCCTCTCCTTCTGTCCTCCCCTTCTCTCATGTTCTCTCCTCCTGTCCCCCCTTCTCTCATGTACTCCCCTTCTTTCCTCCTGTCCCCCCTTCTCTCCTCCTGCCCTCTCCTTCTGTCCTCATGTCCTCCCCATCTCTCCTCCTGTCCTCTCCTTCTCTCCTCATGTCCTCCCCTTCTCTCCTCCCCTTCTCTCCTCCTGCCCTCTCCTTCTCTCCTGTCCTCCCCTTCTCTCCTCCTGCCCTCTCCTTCTCTCCTGTACTCTCCTTCTCTCCTGTACTCTCCTTCTCTCCTCCTGCCCTCTCCTTCTCTCCTGCCCTCTCCTTCTCTCCTGTACTCTCCTTCTCTCCTCCTGCCCTCTCCTTCTGTCCTCATGTCCTCTCCTTCTCTCCTCCTGTACTCCCCTTCTCTCCTCCTGTACTCCCCTTCTCTCCTCCTGTCCTCCCCTTCTCTCCTCCTGTCCTCCCCTTCTCTCCTGCCCTCTCCTCCTGTCCTCCCCTTCTCTCCTCCTGCCCTCTCCTCCTGTCCTCCCCTTCTCTCCTCCTGCCCTCTCCTTCTGTCCTCCCCTTCTCTCATGTTCTCTCCTGTCCCCCCTTCTCTCCTCCTGTCCCCCCTTCTCTCCTCCTGTCCTCCCCTTCTCTCCTCCTGTCCTCTCCTTCTGTCCTCATGTCCTCTCCTCCTGTCCTCCCCATCTCTCCTCCTGTCCTCCCCTTCTCTCCTCCTGTCCTCTCCTTCTCTCCTCATGTCCTCTCCTTCTGTCCTCCCCTTCTCTCCTCATGTCCTCCCCTTTTCTCCTCCTGTCCTCCCCTTCTCTCCTCATGTCCTCTCCTTCTCTCCTGTACTCTCCTTCTCTCCTCCTGCCCTCTCCCTCTCTCCTCCTGTACTCCCCTTCTGTCCTCCTGTCCTCCCCTTCTCAACTCCTGTCCTCCCCTTCTCTCCTGCCCTCTCCTCCTGTCCTCCCCTTCTCTCATCCTGCCCTCTCCTTCTGTCCTCCCCTTCTCTCCTCCTGCCCTCTCCCTCTCTCCTCCTGTACTCCCCTTCTCTCCTCCTGCCCTCTCCCTCTCTCCTCCTGTACTCCCCTTCTCTCCTCCTGTCCTCCCCTTCTCAACTCCTGTCCTCCCCTTCTCTCCTGCCCTCTCCTCCTGTCCTCCCCTTCTCTCATCCTGCCCTCTCCTTCTGTCCTCCTGTCCTCCCCTTCTCTCCTCTTGCCCTCTCCTCCTGTACTCCCCTTCTCTCCTCCTGCCCTCTCCTTCTGTCTGGTCCTCTGTGAAACTAGCTAATCAGCCTTAAGTATGGACGTCCTGTGTAATGACTGCTACGTGGTGCAGTGGGCAAGGCGCTCACCACGAATACTGGAGACGCTGGGTTCGCCTGTTCAGCCCAGCGCTCCACATTGCTTTCAGTTTAGCTGGTCGTCCGTACTAATACACATTGGCAGTATTAGGGGTGGGAAACTGATGGGTGGGGATCGGGCGTTGTGGACAGCGACTCCTACAGGTCGGTTGGTGCGCCTGCGCAGTAGAATCAGGAAGCGATGGGGGCGGCGCCCCTCCAAAGTGCAGACCCCTGACGCTGAAAGATCGTGTCGCGCAGGTGAAAAAATGCGACTGCTGTTACCTCGAGTATCGGAGGGGACTCGTGCTATGTATGACTTAGTCCACATTGCAGCCGGCTTGTGGGAGGCAAGAAACGGCGTTCGAGACGGGAGGTTGAATTGGATGATACGAAATTGGGATGGGAGAAAAAGTGGATAAAAAAAATATATATGTCCTGTGTAAAGCAATAGCTAATCAGTCTTTAGTAGGGGCATTCTGCATTTTTCTCGTGAAAATGAGTGAATATGCTCTATAAAATTTTGTAGAACTAAGGGATATCTAAGCACAAAAAAATGTATGATTCTCCAAAAGAGGTCCAACTTGCAACACTTTCTCATTTAGTGCGATTAGTACATATACCAGCAAGTGACTATCAAACATTAATCAAAAATAGGTTTTCATCCAATAGGCACAGTTTGGAGGCATTTTTAGCTGCTCTTTCATTCACTTGCTGACATCACTAAGAAGATAGGAATAGATGTTTGGTTCCTAACTAAACTAAACACCAAAAATACATCCATAGAGAGACTGCCATCTAATAGTTAAATGGGGCCCTGATGTCGGTGGTGACGAGCTGATGACATCACCTGGCACCAAGATCAGCCAATATTCTTTTTCAATTCAATTCAAACTTTAATACGGATTCATGGTCCAGATGAAAAAAAACCTATATAAAACTACACAACAGGCAAAAATAACATCACTTAATATACACATCATTATATGCTAATGTCCGTTAAAGCCAGAATGATCTAATTTCCAGAGTAATTTAGCCGACGGATACATTTATACATGAGATTTCTTAAAACAGCTTGGGAGGTATTGACACGTGCAGCCACTAACATTTCACTTGCACTCCACCATCTGGGTATTTTAAGTAATATTCTCACGGCATCATTATAAAAGCTACTTGAAGTCTCCGCAAACCTTTGTGGCTTGACCACAAGTGTGCAGTATAAAGTGGTGTACAATATGCTCTGAACTATACACATACTAAACTTGCGGCGGACTCAGGCTGTTTGAAGGGCAGGGACGAAAAGAAAAACATGGGACCCCATCAGTGAGCAAAAAGCTATGATGCGTCATGTATGGTGAAATAGTTTTCATCCTTGATTAACATTAACAAGTAGATTTATCATGGTGTTTGAAAAGTAAATTATCATGGTGTTTGAAAAGTGGATTTATCATGGTGTTTGAAACTGAGATTTATCATGGTGTTTGAAAAGTAGATTATCATGGTGTTTGAAGGCCTAAACCATTGCTGCAGTGGTACATTTCTCAATGCTAAAGATATCAGTGAGGAATATAAATATTTGGGAAACAGCATTTTAATATGATCTGGGTTGAAAAATAGTGAACCTATTCTCTAAAAGCTATTTACAACATATATTTTACAGGATATAAAACAGTTTAACAGTTAAAGTTATTTCGAGTGCCGTTGAGCTTCTTCCTTTCTCTCTCCTAACTCCTCCCCTTCTCTCCTCCTGTACTCCCCTTCTCTCCTCCTGTCCCCCCTTCTTTCCTCCTGTACTCCCCTTCTCTCCTCCTCTCCCCCCTTCTTTCCTCCTGTACTCCCCTTCTCTCCTCCTGTCCCCCCTTCTCTCCTCATGTCCTCCCCTTCTCTCCTCCTGTACTCCCCTTCTCTCCTCCTGTCCTCCCCTTCTCTCCTCCTGTCCTCCCCTTCTCTCCTTCTGTCCTCCCCTTCTCTCCTCATGTTCTCTCCTCCTGTCCCCCCTTCTCTCCTGTACTCCTCTTCTCTCCTCCTGTCCCCCCTTCTCTCCTCCTGTCCTCCCCTTCTGCCCTCTCCTTCTGTCCTCATGTCCTCCCCATCTCCTCCTGTCCTCCCCTTCTCTCCTCATGTCCTCTCCTTCTCTCCTCCTGCCCTCTCCTTCTGTCCTCCTGTCCTCTCCTTCTCTCCTCATGTCCTCTCCTCCTGTCCTCCTGTCCTCTCCTTCTCTCCTCATGTCCTCTCCTCCTGTCCTCCCCATCTCTCCTCCTGTCCTCCCCTTCTCTCCTCCTGTCCTCTCCTTCTCTCCTCCTGTCCTCCCCTTCTCTCCTCCTGCCCTCTCCTTCTCTCCTGTACTCCCCTTCTCTCCTCCTGTCCTCCCCTTCTCTCCTCCTGTCCTCTCCTTCTCTCCTCATGTCCTCTCCTCCTGTCCTCCCCTTCTCTCCTCCTGTCCTCCCCTTCTCTCCTCCTGTCCTCTCCTTCTCTCCTCATGTCCTCTCCTCCTGTCCTCCCCTTCTCTCCTCCTGTCCTCCCCTTCTCTCCTCCTGTCCTCCCCTTCCCTCCTCCTGTCCTCTCCTTCTCTCCTCATGTCCTCTCCTCCTGTCCTCCCCTTCTCTCCTTCTGTCCTCCCCTTCTCTCCTCCTGTCCTCCCCTTCTCTCCTCCTGCCCTCTCCTTCTGTCCTCCTGTACTCCCCTTCTCCTCCTGTCCCCCCTTCTTTCCTCATGTCCTCCCCTTCTCTCCTCCTGTCCCCCCCTTCTCTCCTCCTGTCCTCCCCTTCTCTCCTCCTGTCCTCCCCTTCTCTCCTTCTGTCCTCCCCTTCTCTCCTCCTGTCCTCCCCTTCTCTCCTCCTGCCCTCTCCTTCTGTCCTCCTGTACTCCCCTTCTCCTCCTGTCCCCCCTTCTTTCCTCCTGTACTCCCCTTCTCTCCTCCTGTCTTCCCCTTCTGTCCTCATGTCCTCCCCTTCTCTCCTCCTGTCCTCTCCTCATGTCCTCTCCTCCTGTCCTCCCCTTCTCTCCTTCTGCCCTCTCCTTCTGTCCTCATGTCCTCCCCATCTCTCTTCCTGTCCTCCCCTTCTCTCCTCCTGTCCTCTCCTTCTCTCCTCATGTCCTCTCCTTCTCTCCTCCTGTCCTCCCCTTCTCTCCTCCTGTCCTCTCCTTCTGTCCTCATGTCCTCCCCATCTCTCCTCCTGTCCTCTCCTCATGTCCTCCCCTTCTCTCCTCATGTCCTCCCCTTCTCTCCTCATGTCCTCCCCTTCTCTCCTCATGTCCTCCCCTTCTCTCCTCCTGTCCTCCCTTTCTCTCCTCCTGCCCTCTCCTTCTGTCCTCATGTCCTCTCCTTCTCTCCTGTCCTCCCCTTCTCTCCTCCTGCCCTCTCCCTCTCTCCTCCTGTACTCCCCTTCTCTCCTCCTGTCCTCCCCTTCTCTCCTCCTGTCCTCCCCTTCTCTCCTGTCCTCCCCTTCTCTACTCCTGCCCTCCTTCTGTCCTCCTGTCCCCCCCTTCTCTCCTCTTGCCCTCTCCTCCTGTACTCATGTCCTCTCCTTCTCTCCTCCTGCCCTCTCCTTCTGTCCTCATGTCCTCCCCTTCTCTCCTCCTGCCCTCTCTTTCTCTCCTCCTGTCCTCCCCTTCTCTCCTCCTGTCCTCTCCTTCTCTCCTCCTGTACTCCCCTTCTCTCATCCTGTCCTCTCCTTCTCTCCTCATGTCCTCTCATCCTGTCCTCTCCTCTATCTCTCCCTCTATCTCTCCCTCTCTCCCCCCTCTCTATCTTCCCCATTCTCTCCATTAAACGTAATATATTGTACCTGGATACTGGCTGGATCAGTGGGATATTTTAATGGCAACAGGAGAGTATGCAAGTTATTTGTTGTTGTGTCGTTTGAATAATTCCTCTCCCTATCATCACTTTCATCCTCGCTTTCTTTAGCATCTCCATGACCATCTTCATCATCATTTCTCTCCATAGCATCATCTGCATTATCTTTCCTCAACTTCTTCATCATTTCTCTCCATAGAATCATTGCATTTTCTCTTTCCTCCACTTCTTCACCATCTCTCTTCCTGATATAATCATTTCCCTCTTGAATATCTCCATCTTCATTGTCTGCTGTCTTTATCTAAGGTGGAGCAAATAATATTTGTTTTATAATAGTAATATAATTGTACTGTATAATATTAGTACTGTAGCCTACAATGTTATAATTGTACTATAAAATAAATAATATGTCATATAGCAGTACCACTAGCCCTCTTGCCTTGATTGGAATAAAAAGGGTCTATGGTCAGTCAACTTAAATGTTTAAGACACATTTTTCTGTCAAACATAAGTGTTATTGACCATGTTAGCACCAGATTCTCAGTTATAATCCAAACTATGGCTCTGTGAGACAAGCTTGTACACATAGCTAGTAGTGAGGACTTACAAATACATACCTGTATCCTTATCTCCTCCCTTACTATTGTTGCTTTGGATCCAATTTTTCAAAGATTTTTCAGCTGCTTTTTAATATTCTTCCGATTTCTTTCTCTCCTTGGCTTGGACTTTGTGCCTCAGTTAAACTAGCTTACTCTAACCCAGTGGTTCCCAAACTGTGGTGCGCGCACCCCTTGTGGTGCTCGAGCGCCCTCTAGGTGGTGCGTGACATGAAAAGGCTAATGGTGGTAAACCTTTTTTTTTTCTTTTTTTTTTTTTTTTATACAATAAAATTTCATACAAATCTTAGTCAAACCTTTAGTATTATGGATATTAAACATGCTGGCAGAGTATTGTCGTGAACATTTTAATTAAATAAAGAAATTCCCTATCCATAGTCGCCGTGGGAAAAGATAAAATAAAAAATTAAATATGTGCACGGAGACCAGCAACAATTTTTTCGAACAGAAACCCATTGGGGGGTGCGCAAGCTAGGTCGGGAGGTGACAGGGGGTGCACGGCCAAAAAAGTTTGGGAACCGCTGCTCTAACCTAACCTAAATGATACATTGGGGGGGGGGGAATAGGGACAGTGCAGATCGAGAAACATCAAAATGTTAGCTAGATATTAGCCCATCGGTTCCTTGCAAAAACTCAGAAATTATTTGCTAATAGCCATATAATGTGTTTAGAATATAAGCAGGGTTTAACTATTTTGCAACACCCCTAGACTGTCTTCATCATGGCACCCATTTTGGGAAAGCCTGCCCTAGTTATAATCTCCTGCATCACATTTTATCCACTAACAGCAGTCATTAAGACACGTTATTTAATTTTATTGCTATGTTTTCACCACTCAATAGGGCCCTTTAGCATGACGTTTTTCAACTGTGGGGGCACATGGTCAAGTTTAACCATTGGAAGGGCACCAATGGGCACGTCCTCTAATTTTCGCCACTCAAAAGGGCATTTTAGCGTGATGTTTTCAACTGGGGGCACATGATCAAGTTTAGACCATTGGAATGGCACCAATGGGCACATCCTCTCATTTTCGCCACTCAAAAGGGCATTTTAGCATGATGTTTTCAACTGTGGGGGCACATGGTCAAATTTAGACCATTGGAGGGGCACCAATGGGCACATCCTCTAGTTTTTTCACTCAAAAGGGCACTTTTGCGTGATGTTTTTCAACTGTGGGGCACATGGTCAAGTTTAGACCATTGGAAGAAAAAAGAAGAAACTTGACAGAAGGAGACGTGGTCCTCATCATCGATGACAACTCCCCAAGAAACTCTTGGTTAATGGGCCAAGTCACTCAAGTCCTACCGGATGCAAGAGGATTCGTGCGGCAAGTGCTGGTTAGGACAAAGACTAGCACACTTCGCCGGCCAATCTCAAAGCTGGTTCTGCTGGTAGAGGCTCAAGATGAACCACAGCCTGCATCCACCCCCCTCTCCTCACCCTAAGACGGCCCTTATCCTACCCTCCCTTTGAAGATGTGCACTCCCCCTCCCCCACGCCCCCAAGAATACACGCTACCCCCTCCCTTTACACACGCACACATTACACGCATCGTCTATACACACAACTATTTCGTAGATGAACTGTGCGCTACGTTTTTCACATTTGCGCTACGCTCAAGGAGCAGAAGATTGGACAGTGTGCAATGTGACGCGGACTTTGTAAAACAAAGAAGTATTGTGTTGGCTCCGTTAAGCATGTTTTTGGTAATTGCCATGTAAGGTTCCACGACAATTAGGGGCCGGGATGTTGGAGCCAAATGTATGTTTTTGTTTACTTTGTAAATAATTGTATAGGTCTATAGTCTATATTTCATATATTTCATACATAGCCTATAGATATAGTAGCTCTTAAAATGCCATAATCTATATAATCACTGTTAGTGCCAAATGTATGGTTGTGAAATGATTATTATTATTATTGTTATCTGTATGAATGAAGTCATGACTTATATACATAATGGGTTTTGTGATCATGTATTGTTGTAATTATTATATTTTTGATAAGCTAATTAGGGAGATGCCAATTGAGATGCATGTGGCTAATTTGGGGAAACAGGCATCAGGTGTTTAAAATGGGCTGGCCGTTACACAGCCAGGGTTCTAAGAATGTCTGATATGTGGCGACACGTTTTTTTTTACTATAAAGATGCAATCCTTATACAACGTAAATGCACCTTCTGGTTCTACTGGTATGCGCTTGGTTGACGCGCTCAGATAGCAGCACTCGGGAGATCGGTTTTTTTGACCGCTGCAGAGCAGCCTATATGTTTTGATTCTACAATACGATTTCGCCGTCAAACGGTAAGATACACATTTCCTATGGTTCATTGTGGGGATTATTGGAATCCGAAGATCTATATGGAAAATATGAAAGGAAAATAAATGTCTCATACAAAATCCGATCTCCCGAGTGCTGCTATCTGAGCGCGTCAACCAAGCGCATACCAGTAGAACCAGAAGGTGCATTTACGTTGTATAAGGATTGCATCTTTACACATTGATATTTAACCAGGGTAATTACATTGTTATTTAATCACATTGATATTTAACCAGGGTAATTACATTGATATTTAACCAGGGTAATCACATTGATATTTAACCAGGGTAATCACATTGGTATTTAACGAAAGGTTATCCTATAACCTAGTTATATGAATACTGGCAGAGCGTCTCGCTCTTGCCATTATGAGATAACTCTTATCTCCTAGCACCTACTGTGCTCATGAACAAACAATTTGTACCCATGCACGTGACCAGGCCACTCCCCAGCGTCCTCCTATAAGACGCCGGACATGGTCACACTCTACCTTCCTCGGAAAAAAAGTTTCCAACATTGAAAACCCAACCAAGGGACCTCAGGGCGCTGAGAGCGAGACGCTCTGCCAGTATTCATATAACTAGGTTATAGGATAACCTTTCGTTATATATCATACTGGTCATCGCGTCTCGCTCTTGCCATTATGAGATATGGGACAGAGCGGACGTGTGACCCGACAACGAAGGGGGGGAGGCAGTCAACTCCACCAAAGTGCAAAAAAAGGGGGAACCAAGACCCCTAAAAATGCACAGTACAGGCGGGACCACGTGTGACACAGCACCCCGTGGCACACACCCACACACCCCTGCTAGCCCACCGACTGGCGGGACGCAGGGGAGGTCCCAGACCTCAGAACCGCCTGGGAGACGGAACCCCCAGTAATGTCCATGAGGTAAAACATAACGAAGGGACCCGGGGAGGACCAGGAGGCCGCAGCACAGATGTCCTCCACCGAGGCCCCCCCTAACAAGGCGGCAGAGGCCGCCACTCCACGAGTGGAGTGCGCCCTGACACCCCCAGGGGGGACCTGTCCAGCCAACGTGTAGCAAAGGGCAATGCCCTCGCACAACCAATGTGACAGTTGCTGCTTGGACAGTGCCTTACCAGCGTGAGGGCCACCGTAACAAACAAACAGTTGATCGGCAGCCCTGAGATCCTGCGTCCGACTGAGGTAAACCCCCAAAGCACGGACAGGACACGACAGATAAAGGCTCGCTTCTAACCCACTAGCGTGAGGAGGCGGACCACACGCCTGAATCACAATATCCCTGGAGCGAAAAGAGCTCCGGATATTCTTTGGCCCGAAGACTGGAGTAGGCCTCAGAGTCGCACCGCTATTGGCCCGAATAGACAAGCACTCAGGCCGCACCGAGAGAGCACACAGCTCACCCACGCGCTTAGCGGAGGTGATGGCCAGCAGGAACGCAGTCTTGAAAGACAGCTGCTCCAACGGCGCCTGCTCAAGAGGCTCAAACGGGGCCTCTGACAACCGGCCCAGGACCAGTTGGAGGTCCCAACTCGGAGACGGAGAACGTTCCACCAGCTTGAGACGCCGAGCGCCAAGCAGGAAACGTTTCACAAGAGGGTGGCGTTTCGGATGGTGTCGACCACAGAAGGGTCAAGACCCATCCCCTCCAGACTCACCCCCTCAGCAGCCAAACCTTCAGTGGCTGTCCCAGAACAGGGAACAGACACAGAGATCCATGTGCCTGAGAGAGGGACCGCGGTGACCAAGGAACAGGCCACGGCGGGGCTACCAAGAGCTGGATCAGGACCGGGAACCATACAGCCATGCCTCGGTCCGGCGCGATCAGGATCAAAGTCCTGTGCTCCCGACGTATCCGCTCCAACAGCTGAGCTATCAGGTGTATGGGGGGAAACGCATACAGAATCCCGGGCGGCCATGGATACATCGAGAAGGCATCCACCCCCAAGGGAGGATTGTCCCCCCGACTGACCGAGAACCACAAGGGGCACTGGTGAGACAGATCCACCGTGGCTTCCCCGAACCGGTCCCAGACCCGTCTGACTATGTCTGGACGTAGTCCCCACTCGTCGGGATGAGGACCGCCCCGCGATATCACATCCGCTCCCCCATTCTGCTTGCCAGGGATGTGGAGCGCCCTCATAGCCAGAGCTCGACCGCCGCAGACAGACGGAGCGTACTCCACCCTGTCTGTTGACATACAACGCTGTCGTTGTGTTGTCCGTCCTGACTAACATGTGCTCGCACACCACCAGGTGGCCGAACCGCTTGAGGACCAGAAGGACCGCCTTCAATTCCAACACATTGATATGCAGTGCAGACCGGGTAGCATGGCACGTCCAGCTGCCTCCTACTGTGCTGGTCCGACACGTCCCCCCCATCCCGTGAGGGAGGCGTCGGTGAAGACCATGACGTGTGATAGCCTGCTGCCCATGGAGGGTACCAGTCCATACCTGTCAACACTGACGTTTTTCCCGGGATTGTACTGTATTTCAACCTTCTTCCCGCCCTGTTCACGGTTCACGGAATTGCCACGTTTTTTTGACATATTAATTTTTACAAAATGGCTGCAATTCCCCTCCGTGACGACAGGTGGCAGCAGTGTAGATTAGAACGTTATCACAGGAAGTCAGACCGGGAGACGGTTGCGATCCGAAGAAGAATAAGAACATCGACCGGATAAAGCTCAGAGCTCAGGGGAGAGACTGATGCACGAGGGTGTCAAATCAACTTAGGCGTCGGTTACACCTTTCGTATCATTTTCGTATCGTCGTCATAGGCGTTTCGCCGCGACGTCGTGCGCCTCGAGTCACACTTTCGTTTTTTTTTCGTTTTTGTCACCCGAGCACACTGATGTAGTACACTGCCAAAGCAGTAGGTGGCAGTAGGTGGCAAACATGAAGGCAATTTCAACCAATCAGAACTTGAATGTGCCTGCAAAGCAAATGTCAACAAGGCGGCCACCATCTTTTGCCTAGTTACCCAATGCAGCAATTTTTTTTCAGCAAAGCCTAATAAAAGTGCAATAAACAAAACGGATACATTCACTGTGTGTTCTGCCTGTCATTTGTTGATGAAACAAAACTAACATCAACACAAGTGACCACCAAGAGCGGATAGTTTAGTCTAAAAAAAGATCGGTAGCATTGTTAGCTGCATGCTAACGTCAATGGAGTATGCCATTATAACAATATAGCATTGTGGCTAGAAGCTAACGTTAGCTCACGCTACTTAGCCAGCACCAAACTGATGATATTGCGAGCTATCAGTAGTTAGATAACATTAGAGACAACGCTGTGTGTATTAAACAAAGGTGAATAGATGACTGGGCCATTTTGTTTAATGCTTGTTAAGTTGAAAGAGGATCTCTGAGCTAACAGGGTCTGAATCCTGATGGCTCACGTTAGCCAGCTGCTCATGCAATCGGTAATGCTAGCAGAATGAATGGATGTAAACTTTATTTAACATATTGCATATGGGTACAATACAATACGGCTCAATACAAACAATTGTTAAGGGAATGCAGACTGTTGTAGCTTGGACTTATAACAATAACTTGACAACACATGGTAGCTGAAGCTATTTGGGACACGGAGCTATGTCCCAAACACACACACTGTTGTCACCGGAAGGGCACGCAGATGGTATCTACTGCGCATGGGCGTTTTCGCAACAACGGCTCCGTGCTGACTACACGCTGTTGTCGAAGCGTTTTTTTTGCGTATCTCCAAACGCAAACACAATTTTGCGTTTCAGCCGTATCCAAAAACGCCAAAAAACGCATTTCTGTGTAATAGGGACATGAAACGTCGTCAAAAACGTATAAAAAAACGCCAGGAATACACTAGTCTAACCATGGCCTTAGCCAGTGTCTCTTGATTGCCCACTCTGTGGCTTTTGTCTCTGGAACAAAAGGTTTGCAAATCTTCTGTGGATAAAACAATACAAAGTTACTGCAGGAATGTGTAAATGTGTTGGTGAACAGCCGTTTGCTCTGCGCCTCCCCTGTCCCCTCCTCCCATTCCTCCACGGAGAGCATGCCTTCACTGACGCCCAATTTCCTGAATGCGATTTATAAATATAAATTGATCCGTTTTAAAAGTTGTCGTGAATTGTCATGGTATGACAAATACAGTTACTGGTAACTCGCAGGCATTGCAGAGATATTGAGGAAAAACACAAAATCGCATTGGTTTTTTTTCTATCTCACTTTTCTCTGTAGACACACACACTGTTCCAAAAATGATATTCCCACTGCTAAATTAATGACCATAGGTATTTTTTATAGCTTTAACGAGTTGTAGTATTAATATGTAGCCTACAGTGATGAAGGTATAAAGACACTATGGTAATACATTGATTGATTGCTAACTTTAACAGATTGCAGAATGGGTACAATACAGTATGGCGCAATACACAATTGTTAATGGGATGCAGACCAGAGAAGGACTTCCCCCATTTTCAATTCATCATAACATTTACAGTAAAATCAAATACATTTACAGATTACAACCTTTATTTAATGGTTAATATTTTGATAAAAGGTAATTTACTGTATAGCATTTACACTTAAAGTAGGACATTTACAGTTTACCCATATTTTAGAATTGCTGGGTACATACAGGTTTTGACCAGCAGATGGCAGCGACGAGGCAGCTCCATTGGGAGGGGGCGGGGCCGGGGGAAGGGGCGGGGCTAAAGTGGCCACGTTTTTTTCAAATCCCAATGTTGACAGGTATGTACCAGTCCTCCCCCAGTGGTCGAGATCCCCCAGTATTGACATGGGAACCTTCAGTCGTTTCCACTTGCCTCTCACCAGGTCTATTTTCATACTGGAAAACCACCTCTGTATCCTCCTCATGAAGAGGAGGCCAAGAGGGACCACAGAGTGAGCAGATGCCATCATACCGAGTAGGCGCATCACGGACAGTGCCGTAACCGTCCTGCCAGGACGGAGTCCCCTGAGCGTGTCGAGAATAGCCACTCGCCGCCGCTCCGAGAGGGTTGCCCCCATGGGCCTTGAGCTTAGAACCAACGTGATACCCGGCCTGGTGAGGGCGGGGCTGGGGGAACTCGCGCTGCGACCCCAAGGGCCTCGAGCTCCCCCGCTGACAACCTTTGTTGTTGACAGACACAACACCAGGCTCACCAAACACAGACGCAGAACGTGTGGCGTGGGAGCCGCTTGACAGCACAACATTCTCACGGACAGACCCAGGCCTAGCCAGCAACTGGGTGTCAGCCCCTGTCCCCATGAGAAGCGAAACGTGGGGCCGCTTGTGCTTCATTGAAGGCACGCGGCCCGCAGCCAAAGGAAACAAATCAGAGCCCTTATCCCGCTGGTGTTGGGGGGGGGGGGGGGGGAGTGACCGGAGAGCGAGCTAGACACAGCTAGACGGCAACGTTTTTTTAGGGCGTGCTCATCTAATGTAGCCGATCCCTCGGCCGCCAAGGCTGTTGGCCTTGCGATCACCTGTTTTCTTTGTGCCCAGGGTACCTCAGGCAGGGGAAACATGGCCAGCTGGTTGAGGGCCTCGCCACAGTCGTTGACGAGGCCGTGCCCTCACCTCTGGCTGCGTGGTGCGAGGCGGTGTGGGGCCTAGGTCACATACCGCCCGCGCTCCTGCGGAAAGACCAAAGAGTCCCTCTGCAGAGAGGGGAGCCCTGAGAGGAAGACTGCTCCAACCAAAGATGCCTGTGAATAAGAGTTGACAGCATCCTGATCCTCCCTGCGGTTATAGCCTGCGACTGAGTTAAAAGCTCTATAACCCCAAAAACACGTGCAATGTTTTTGACGTCGGCTGGCCCTAAAGCCCCACTACCCGACATCAATGTGGACAGAAAAACAGTCAACTGAGCAATGACACTGATCGCCGCTAAATTCCGTCCTGTGGCGGTATAAACTTCATCAGCCCATACAGCCGCCTGCCGGGCCGACTCGCCCTCAGGCGTCGGCTTCCGGGTGGGACACCGTTCAACCATGCCAGGGCAAAGGATCGATGCTACCTGGCCCTCAAGCCAGAGCACACCTGCCTTGCACCCTGTTGTCAGCCCATTTACCCATAAAAGGGGTAAATAAGCCTCAGCAAAACCCCCCACATTAGACACCAATTGACCTTCAGCAATGAACCGGTTAAGAGGAGGGAAGAGAGGTGACAGCCCACGGCGGGGAACAAAGGAACAGTGACCCAGCATCGTAGCATTAGCCGCGCGCTCCAGGATAGCCGGGAAAATATCCAACTCAGAGTCATGACGACCATGTTTACCCAGATATCCTGCCCCTTGTGCCAATACACAACTTGGTTGTCTCACGGGACAACGAGCTGTATCACAAATGCTAGCATTAATGCCTGGCAGCGCAGGCCCTACCTGTGCGCGACCTCGCCCGACAGCTAGCCGCCGCGCGATGTCCCTTGATCCGCTGTCACGAGACGAGGAAACCCCAGGACAGGCCCGATGCGCTGTTAGGATGTGCCGAGAAGATTCCAGGGGCTGGCGAATCTCCGGCGAAAACCCAACATTGTGTAATTTCTCTCTGCATTTCATAACAACTAGTTCATGGAGTGCACTGCAGCGTCCATGTTGGAAACAAAAAAAGAGGAAAGGGAGAGTGTGACCATGTCCGGCATCTTATAGGAGGACGCTGGGGCGTGGCCTGGTCACGTGCATGGGTGCAAATTGTTTGTTCATGAGCACAGTAGGTGCTAGGAGATAAGAGTTATCTCATAATGGTAAGAGCGAGACGCGATGACCAGTATGATATATAACCAGGGTAATCAAGAAGGCAGCATACAGGAAATGTTCACATATAGAACAACATTAAAACAAACACACAAACAGAAGCACTCTATGGCAAGAACATATAATTTATTTTCTTTAAAATGACCAATTCCAATGAGAGACTAGCTTCAAATCCTTTGGTAACATGTTCCAGGAGAATGGAGCAACATGGCCGAATGCATGTTTCCCAAATTGAGTTCCGACAGTGGGAACATGATATAATTCTGTGATCACGGATTGTCCTTACTTTTGGGGCACGGATATCCCATGCCCTGGCCTATATAAGTAAGATGTGCACACCACGCTAACAGTCAAACAGGCAATGTGCATTTAGCCAATTGTTGAAATTTTGTTTAGTGGCTAAACACTATTAATATTGCACTTACCCCTAACAGGGTCTGTTTGACCCAGCCCTCCACAGGTCTTCAGGCTGAAGCTAACCTGAGCACATGGCCTTTTCATGGTATAATTCATAATATGTATATGCTAAGCACATGTACAGATACATAAATAACAGAAACACACATTATGAGTAAACCACAAATGTAAATGTATTTGTATAGCCCGAGATCACATGGAATAACCCCCATGGGCTGTACAAGTCTTCTTGTACAAGTCAAGAAGAAACAAACCTCAGATGGGCTGTTCAAAGGGGATCCCCCAACTTGGATGTCGGTGATAATATAGTGTTGCAATGGATGATAGATGGAGGGAATAGAACAGGCGAATAATTGGTATGAATGTATATAATACATGTAATGAACACACATATATATATACAGTATACAAGGTAACAATAGTATCTAAGGTACGTAAGAACATTTACAATTTTTTTTTTATAAATAGAGCTAAGGACAACAACAACAAAAAGAAAGCATAGGAAAACTGAGGGATATGTAGTGGATCCATTGCGCCTGTGGTAGTCAGAACCAGTTTGAGGAAGAATAGCCGCTGCTGTCGACGCTGTTAGCCACATCAAGGACAGCCACATCAAGGCGCAGGGAGGATCACACCACCTTGACCATCACACCACCTTGACAGGTCCCACGGGGCGGGACCAGGGAGACAGGGACAGGGGTGAGAGAGCTCCCGTGTTCGCAATGGGCAGACATAGGAGCAATAAATACTTGTAATAAGCATATATTATATGCATACATAGTAGCTATAGAAGACAATTATAAAAATGAATGTAATAAATAGAACTAAGAACAACGAGGCATATGTCAACTCAACTTGAGGGCCATCGCGCCTGTGGTAGTCAGAACCGGTTTGAGGATGAATAGCTGCTGCGGTCGATGCTGTTCAAGGACAGGTTGAAGTAGAGCGGGCATGGTTAGACGTTGTAGGTCAGACAGAAGATGGCATGAAGCGGATCCATGTGTCCAGTGGTGCTCATATCCTGCAGTATGAGGTAGAACAGTCACTGCAATCTGTATATCGACACACTAACACTCAGAGAGACAGGGACAGGGGTTAGAAAATCTCCCAGACATGGGAGCAAATAAACAGACATCCTAACTGAACTAACCAGATTAGACTAAGGGTCTATCCCCGACCAGGTGAGATCAGGATAGGCTGAAAGAGGAGAGAGGAAAGAGAAAAGATGATTTTTAACCGAAGATTTAAAAACTTTGACAGAGCAGGTGCCCCTGACAACGGCGAGTAATCTATTCCACAGGTAGGGAGTGCAGTAGGCAAAGGCTCTGTGGCCACCGGATTTCTTTTTTACCCTAGGAATCGATAGGATTCCCGCATTTTGTGAATGAAGAGCACGAGCGGGTGAGTATTGTATAATGAGATCGGATAGATAGAGCGGTGCGAGCCCATTTTGAATTTTGTAAGTTAGGAGCAGCACTTTAAAGTCAGATCTGGCCTGGATGGGAAGTCAGGGAGGACAAATTGGTGTGATATGATAACATTATCTAGTTTTAGTTAGTATCCGTGCAGCCGCATTTTGCATGAGTTGAAGATTCTTGACGCTTGAGTTAGGTAGGCCTGAAAAAAGCACATTACAGTAATCTAAACGTGATGAGACAAATGCATGAATTAGGGTTTCAGTGTCGGCCAAAGTTAAAATAGGGCGAATCTTTGTGATATTACAGAGATTGAAGAAGGACATTTTGGGTGAAATTTTTTATGTGCATTACATGAGAGGGAGGGATAAAAAATTACTCCAAGTTTTTTTGTATAGTGGAGCTCTGAGAGACATGACAAGTATAACATTTGAGGGAAATGTCCTCAAACAGGACTCTCTGATTTGGGGGGCCAACGACTAGCATTTCAGTTTTTATCAGTGTTAAGGTGTAGAACATTTTGCGACATCCAGTTTTTAATAGCAAGCAGGCAAGCCTAGAGATTTTGGAATTGGGAAGAATCATTTGGTTTAATAGTTAGGTATAATTGGGTGTCATCTGCGTAAAAATGTAAGTTAATACCAAATTTGCGTATGATATTGCCGAGGGGTAGCATATAAATGGAGAATAGCCAAGGGCCCAGGACAGAGACTCACTGAACACGATGAAAACTCTGTGAATATCTTTTTCAAAGAATAACATGTTTACTATCACTTTGTAGGGAAGGGTTTGAGGTACCCAAAAAGCACATTCAGGAAAACCTGGCATTTCCTCTCAAGGAATGAATCACAAAAAAGTGCCGTTATGGATGTTACATTTTTGCGTTATGGATGTTACACGTCTGAAATAGACAAAAAACACTATAAAAAATAGGGCTTTACCCACATGTGTTTGACTTCGGTGGACCATTTTGAGGGTCAAACCAGTCTGGATTCATGTTGTAGTCTGAAAAAATGCCAGGAAATGCTTCTTCTTCTTCTTATTTGAATTTCCGGCAGTGTAGACGCATCGTGGCGTATTACTGCCCTCCACAATTCTTGCTTCGCCCACACTTGAGAAAGTTTACACTCTTCTTCTTCTTCTCATCTTCAAAACACATTTCTATCGTCTCTGTCTCCTTCTTCTCTGCTCCTCTTGTCATACAATCACAATACAAACATCATCTCCTCTCTTGGAGGGCCCCCCCAAGAGGGGGAACCCTCCATCTCTCTCTCTGAGATAATTGTTGAGAGAATTGTTGAATATATATAGAACACAACTGTTCTAGAATGTTCGATTATGACATCATGGAAATTAGCCCTGTGCTATTCCCGGCATATTTACGTCCTTATCATGCTGTGATGTTATGCATACACTCATGTAAATGATGTTCATTAATTTGCATTGTCCTTAATAAACAAATCTTATAAATCTTATACTGTGACATCACAAATGTTCTAGAATGTTTGATTATGACATCATACTGTGACATCACAAATGTTCTAGAATGTTCTATTATGACATCATACTGTGACATCACAAATGTTCTAGAATGTTCTATTATGACATCACCAACAGGAAGTGACTCGTCAAACAGGAAGTGCTCATCCATAAATCGTCCGGGCACTCGCGATCATTAGCACGACTCTATCTCAACACACTGGATAATCAATCGCTCGCCCTAACTCAATAAACAACGTTATTTGGACGTATATAGTATTATACAACCTGGAAATGGTTCATCAGGATCAACATCCCATAATCGAAAACTGTCTACTCCACGCTGATCGTCCAACGGCGCGAGGAAGATACGGTGAGTTTCAACGTTATTTTCTAACGTATTCTATACTAACTGATCTGATGATCATATGACCCACACTAGATGAATGGTATAACGTTGCCCACGGAATTATAAATGCCCCCTCGCCCATCCGGTCAATATCAGATGATACGTAGTAACTTCTAGAAGTACCTCCAGTTGAAATTTTTCATCTGGCAACGATCGCTACCAAACTGTATTTGATCATCAATATAATGCATTTGGAGCTATAAATCAAGTTCTGGAGAAAGCTGCAGAAAACGATAAAAACATACTTATACTTTAGACCATATTTTAGTATGAATATGTGAATGAAAAAGTATATTGTTGCTACACCCTGAACAATGGATATAGGACATTGAATGGGCCATAATAATGGCAATTTAGCAATAGAATTTAAAAAGTTATAGCCCTGCAAAGAAGGGGAACTTCTCCATAGACAAATAGAGCTGGCTAGGGATGGTAAATTATGAATTTAACCATGGCGACCAAAGTGTTAATATCGGTTAAATCAGAAAATGAGTTTTGGAGCAATTCCATGAAAATGTCAACCTCACCATGAAAAAGAATGTTATAAAAAATCAAGTCCAATTCACTCTGCCTGGACTGGTCTGGTTCAGAGAAATGGTATCTTCCTCTGTTATCCATGTGAGGTGTTCACGAATCTGATCAAAACTGACCCAGGACTTGTCCTCTTTGGTTGGAAGTGCAGCGGTAAGCCTCCATAAGGGACATGGACATGTGGCATTTCTGAACCCTCTGCTTGACTCCTTCTCTTATGGTCACTGCATCCTTCATTCCTGGGGCCTGTCTTGAAATGTCGTCCCTGGAATAATACTCATTTACTTTCTGTTTGGTTTCATTTGGGGTTTCTGTGTTTTTTGGGGTGGGTTTCTTGTCACGATACTCTGCAAAACAATAACAAATACACATGTAGGCTGAGCAGACGCGAGGGGGAGATGGCCGACAGCAGCCGATTAGCAGTAGGCTAACGTGGACACTGCTCTGCCTAGACCAACAATGTGTGAAAAAGTTGTGTCTGGAAATATGTTGGATTTTAATCAAACAAGGAGTCATAAAATACTTCTGATTTAAATCAAACAAAGGGGTCATAATCGGACTTAACAACACACATTTTTGATAGAGTTTTTTGTCTATTTCAGACATGTAACATCCATAATGCAAAAATGTAACATCCATAACGGCACTTTTTTGTGATTCATTCCTTGAGAGGAAATGCCAGGTTTTCCTGAATGTCCTTTTTGGGTACCTCAAACCCTTCCCTACAAAGTGATAGTAAACATGTTATTCTTTGAAAAAGATATTCACAGAGTTTTCATCATGTGTTCAGTGAGTCCGAAAAGCTTGTCAATTTCCGTAACATCCATAACGCTGTGTATTTTGTCACCTATCTAAAAATCTAAAAGGTCAAAACATTTCTTTTTTTTTATCCACTTTTTCTCCCATTTTCTATTTTTCTCCCATCCCAATTTTCATATCGTCCAATTCAACCCTCCCCTGTCTTCGAACGTTGTTTCTTGCCTCCCACAAGCCGGCTGCAATGTGGACTATGTCATACATAGCACAAGTCCCCTAGGGCTGTCTTAAATTCTTCGAAGCTTCGAAGCTTCGTTCGATGGCACAAGCTTCGAACATTAAAAAAAAAACGAAGTTAAAAAAAAAAAAAAAAAATTAATCAATTTCTTTTCAATTTCTTTTTTCAAATATTTTATTTTATTTTTATTTTTACTTCGGTGTGTGTGTGTGTGCCTATTCTCAGTCCTTGCCCCACAATGGTGGAATGAACTACCCACCCCAGTTAGGACAGCCGAATCCAATCCAATCTTTCGCCGTCGACTAAAGACGCACTTCTTCAACCATTATCTGAAATAAAATTAAAAAAAATTTATAAAAAAAATCTAACCCTAACTAACCTTACTGTCATGCACTTGTCCTAATAAACTAACCTACACTGTAACACGCAACACTTTGATGAATATTGTTACTCAGCTGATAGGAACTCTGTCGTACAGAACTTGTAAGTCGCTTTGGATAAAAGCGTCAGCTAAATGACTAAATGTAAATGTGAATGTAAATGCCTTGTAGAATTCCACACATAAGAAAGAAAGATACTGGGATGAATAAACAAAATAGGAAATAAAATGTAGAAATTCATGCAATACATAAATAAATATGAATCTCCATATATGAAATAGAACATTTAGATAAGGTGCTACTGAGATGTTTTGGTGAGTTCTTTGTTTTTTTGTGGAAGTAGCCCTTCTTAAAAATGCATGAACATTCACTGATAATTGGTCTGTAGTGGAGTCTACAAGGTCTACATTGCCGGACCATGTAGAATCCGGACCTTGTAGACTGACATAATTCTGTGCATAGTTTAGTCTACACAGGCCATATTTCAAATAATCAAAATCTTACTTCATTCATCTTAAACATTCTTGATTTGGGGGATTGGTAGGGATGGGTACCTTTCACATTTGAACCGATACCGGTACCGGTACCTGTGAATCGATACCGGTACCCAACGGTACCTTTTTTCGGTACTTTAGTCTCAAGAAATTTAATTTACCTACCTCAGTCGTAAAAAAAAAATCCAAACTTCAAATAACTACAATTTCGACAGTTTTCGGCTTGTCATTGCTCCGACTGCTTTGTTGTTGAATCAAGTCAAATCCTAGGTAAGCATATATTGTGCGTGTGAACGTTGACATGAAAAGAAAAAAGTAAAAAAAAAAAAAATTAATACAATTTTTTTTTTTTTTTTTTTTTTTTGGTTTCTCACTTGATTCGATACTCGGTAGTACCGACGTGTTTCGGTTCGGTACCTCAAAAGTACCGAATTCGGTACCCATCCCTAGGGATTGGTAGTTCCCATGAAATCTGAAGTTGTTCAAACGACAACTGCGATCCACCTTGAATTAAATCACACAGCCGAGTGAAACCTTGTTGGATGCGTCACAGTCACGAAAGGGGCTACTTAATTAATTAATCCAACCCACTTTATTTATAGAGCACATTTAAAAACAACAAC
This sequence comes from Notolepis coatsorum, assembly GCF_963971535.1. Taxonomy (NCBI): domain Eukaryota; kingdom Metazoa; phylum Chordata; class Actinopteri; order Aulopiformes; family Paralepididae; genus Notolepis; species Notolepis coatsorum. The sequence continues at coordinate 24,351,489 of NC_140178.1, forward strand.
GTTTACGAAAGTGCTGTACAAGTCCTACAACATAAGATAAAAAAATAAAATAAAAATCTTTTTTTCCCGAAGCTTCGAATTAAAATCGAAGCTCGGCCCCGAAGCTTCGATTGCCAAAAAAAGCTTCGAAGGTCAGCCCTAATTGGGTCGCCGTTGAAATGCCTCTCTGTGCTTGACTCATCCCACCTTCCTACCCCGTATGAGGCTCTTACGGTAGGACTTTGATTGTTTATAGAAGAGGAATGTAATACTATGCAAAACTAGAAATAAACAGTTGATTTTACCAGCAGTAAGTTGCAAGCCACTTTCATACGGGGAACCGTGACAATTATTAGTATTATCTTATTTGCATATTGTCTCATTATTAGATAGGTTGATACTTTATTGATCCCCGGAGGGAAATTTAAGTAGACAGTATTTCAAGTCCTAATAGTGGGCTACTACTCACCTAATGCATGGCTGAACTGAACGTTAGAAGTGTCCGTGTCCCCGTCAATCATCACTGCCAGGTCCGACTTAATTTAATCGGCTATGGTCTCTTATCATCTCTCCACATCGGATGTGGTTGTCATAAGATGGACTGATATCCGCTCTGTTCTTCTTGCAGAGCAAAATTAGCGGCTTAAACTTATTGAAAGGAAGTTCACATTCAGTTTCGATTCGATTGTTTGCTAGGAATTATGGGATTTGCTGTTGGATGTATGGACTCTACCAGACGGGGACATGGTATTTAATCGCACGATAGACTACAACGACCAAGTAGAATAGCGTGACCCAGATTCACTTCACATGCAAATCTTTTTTTCCCACACGGAAAAACCACACCGCACTGTACAGCCCTGGTTGAATGTAGGCTAATGTTTTACTATTTTTTTAAATTAATTTAGGAGTGAAATGCGAATGAAGTGTTGAAATCACTACTCGCAAGGTTGCCCCCAAATATTATTTACCACTCGCACAGGCCAAATTAAGGGGCAATTTGCGATAATCTCGTCTCAGTGTACAGCCCTGGCTATGGCGTGGGGCGCCCGGGGACCGATCCAAGTGCTCCTGTCTGTCTTCGTCAGGGACGCCACAGCATTAGCGATCTGTTCTGCATGTTTTTCCATTGGGTTTATCTCTTTTTTGGGGGGGGGCTTGTGAGCATGGGGAGAACATGCAAACTCCAGACAGAAAGGCCCAGGAGATACCCCATAGGCTTGGGCGGTATGACGGTATTAAGGTATACCGGGGTATTTAGAAATCCCGACGGTATTGAAAATTGTTGTTGCTAGTGGAGCAAGCAAATAATCCGTCTCTTATTATATGTGAACTAAAGAGTACAAGGTTTACACAACAGCCCCCACCCGCTGTTTTATTGTATTTGTACCGTCCTGTACTATCCGCTGTCAGCTGTTTATCTCTCTCTGAGCTTGATTAGCTAGAATTAGCTCACGTTAGCTAGCGTTAGCTCTGCGGCTAATCTTAGATTACCCTGAACTAAATCAATGACTAGGTTATAAAGCATTCAAGTAGTTTTCACTGCACATAGAAGTAGCCAAACAGCGGGAGCATTTCGGGAGCATATGACCAAAACCCAGGCAATTTCGAGCCGTTAAGGAATCAAATAGTCTGCCATGGCTACATGCTAACGTTAACGGTGCGGGCTTCTACCATTCTGAGACTGAGAGCTAACAATGATTTGTTTACTTGGTAACACGGGTTGCCCCCCCCCCCCCGCGCTGATGAAAATGAAAGTCATACCGTCATATACCGTATACCGGGGTATTATGTCATCAAAATATGACGGTGTGAAAAAAAGGATACCGCCCAAGCCTAATACCCCACCTGGCAACCTAGTCCCCAGGCGGGAATCGAACCCAGGACCTTCTTGCTTTGAGGCGACAGTGTTAACGACTGCAAGATCTTATCCGTCATACAACAATATCCCAACTACAACATTATCGCATACAAAACGGGTATGGCAACTATACGTTAACTAATGGAACATATTATAAAACTATTCATGTGTATTTTAGGTGGCACAGTGGTGTATCCTCAATATTGCAAAATAGAATAGGTCTTATATATGCTGCATGGCATGGCATCACATCACTCATACATCCTCTGGTAGTATTTTCCAGGTTGAGAATTTACTTGTGGTAGTTTAGCCGCATTTCTGGATATATTTTTCAAGACAAACGGATCAGGAGATCATTTGAAAATCGAAGAGGCACTAGAGGAAAGGTCAGGGGGTCACCAAAATCAATATGGTTCTTCCTCTAAGGGTGGTGAATGTGCAGAGCAAATTTGAAAAGATTTCACTTCAAGCTATTGGAGCAAAACTGTTCAGAGCTCTGGGATATGTGTGAGATTATGTGAAGCATAAATCAGCTTTGATTTTCTGTGAAAACTGAAGTGTCCTGATATCGAGTTGTTTCCCAATGTGTGGTTTTAGGAAGAGGAAAACGACTCTTTTATAGCTTAGATTAGATGTGAAATATATCGTGATATGCTGAGTATTGTGAATTTTTTTTTTGTTATTTTTTTTGATCAAATTTAATTTATTACCTTTTTTCAACTGCAAAGTAAAACTGTCAACATGTTTTATCTAATAAAATAAAGTTCAGTCTGTTCATCTCACTTCAATAATTTTTATTGCAGAGCATGGTATTTTCTCAAGCAGACGGATGTAAACACTGTAATCTGTGTTGCATGTACCTGACAAACTGAACTGTTTGTATTACAGTCATATTCCAACTTAACTGAATGCACATGTGTGTGTGGACTACTGCTTTATTTTTTATTTTTTATGAATAATTAAATATCGATACTAGTCGTCCCTGTATCGATACAGTATCGCCACGCAAAGTATCGCGATATTACTACGTATCGATTCCCCCCCCCACCCCTAAAACATGATGTTACTGCTGTTAGAATACTGATCCATGTGAGTTGACCTCTCCTTGTAATCCTCTGCCTCACCTAACTCCTGCTTTGTTTTTCATTTAGTTTCCACTGACGTTACCAGGGGCACAGGAGGGTTCCACCAATCACAGAGCAGCATGAGCACAGCTGTAGAACCCCCCGTCACAGGTGGAGCTCCTACATGTTACTACTATATTACATATTTCTATTGTATTACATATTTCTACTATATTACATATTGCTACTGTATTACATCTTACTACTATATTACATATTTATTTTCTACTATATTACATATTACTACTATATTACATATTGCTACTGTATTACATCTTACTACTATATTACATATAGCTACTGTGTTACATCTTACTACACATATTACTACTATATTGGCAGCATCTGTTGTATGAAGAAATTATCATAACTAACTAACTAACTAACTAACATGTTTCCTTCCTTCCTAAATGCTAAACTATTTATTATTTATTTGGTATTATGTTTAACACTAACAAGGAAACAGTGATACAGCCAACACAGCTGTCTTTGAGAGGTTGTTTTGGGCTCAGTATCAAAGCTGGGCATCTTGGGGATTTCATAGGTACCCGTACCAGCCATTTTGTGCCTTGTGGGGCGAGTCACCAACGGAATTGTCAGGTAGCTCAACGAGGAAATTAATGGAACGCTGAATAACAACAAAATTAAAACTTAAAATACCAATTTATCAGGCTGAGTACCATTTTCTGGAAATGTATAACTTACCAGTGGCGTACTGCGATGCAGACCTAGACGGTCGACCCGGGTTCGCCTCCCGCTCCCGGACGGATTTATCGCATGTCCTCCCACACATCTTCTCCCGTTCTCCCTCCTCTGTCGGTCCTGTAAAAATGCTAAAAATAAATCTAAAAATATACATAATATATATAAAAAAACACTGACAAATATTGATTTATGACCAGATGCCATTTTGGGACCGGATCCCAAATTGCTTAAAAGTTTCGATTTTAATATCAAACATATTCAAGTATTAACATCACTAACACTTCACAAAAGCATGTAGAATGTATATTATCATCAATACGTTAGTTTAGCAATAGGTTAAAAGTGCCATTAGATAGATTTAACTTTTAGATTTTGTGAAGTCTAGTCGCGAGGGCGACCATTTTGGAAATTTTGAACCGTGGGAATTGTAATCTTTTTGCGGCCATTTTGTAGAGGACATGCATATCTGTCGATCAGCGTTGGAATTTTTCCGAACTACACTTCCTGGAAGATTATATGGGGTTCAAGGTTCAGAGCTCTGTATGAATTCTTTCAACAACTGTTATTATTCGGGATAATAAGCCACAAAAGGTAAAGTTTTTGACACATTTTAAAACGCAGTTAGTTTCTCTTCCCTTTAGTTAACATGTAGGAACAATTAGATCTGAAATTAGTTTCAAAACGGTTGCACTGTGGGGGAAATTAAAGTACAGTAGATTACAGTAGATTTCATTATCTGTTCTTATGCATGCCTGGTGATACTAAATCCAAATTGAACTCAGGCATTTGAAAGATAATATATAAATGTGCGAATTGGCTATAATAAGGTTATTTCAAATTGCATTGGTCCGGATGGGAGAATTCAGTACTGTATCTACAGAACCTTCGGTTTAATCATCTTCCCTTTATTAATTTCCTTCGATTTTTTTTATTTTTATTTTTTTATACACATGATCTCAAGAGGGTACTGAATGAGATCAGTGGCAGTTTTTAATGTTTGGTCATTATTAGCATGGTGTTATTCACTGTCAAAGATGCAAAGAAAAATCATAATTCACATTCTCCTTTGTTTCATCACAATTTAAGCAAGCCTAGTAATAGACACACTATTTCTGACACTGTGAATACATTCCCTGAGGTCCATAGATGTCCCTAGATACCAAGAATATGCAAATGGACTTTGTAGAAGTGGAGCAATATTCCATTTACCTAGGTATATATTTTAGGCGAAAATATTCCACGGGTGTAACAGGTTAAATGGGCATTTCACCAAATAACAATCGTGATTTGTTTTGCACATAACCTCACACACATCCCAAAACACTAAACAGTTTTGCACACACTAATTTAGTTTGACAGTTATTGAGAGTAAATTAGTTTGAATACACACCCTCACACCCACACACTAGGGCTGCACGATTTTGGGAAATAATCGAATTGCGATTTTTCTGACAGATATTGCGATTACATTTGCGACTATAATAAAAAATATATATAAGCAGCCCCACAGAGGTTTATTGTAAAATGCGGCTTGCATCTGGCCTACGCGGTGGGTCTTTTCGGGACACCGAGCCTGAAAATGTTTATTTTTACCTGGGAATCGATACCGGTACCCAACGGTACCTTTTTTCTGTACTTTACTCTCCCTCTCTGAAGTCTAAACTTCACGACACACAATCTAAAACCTCTTACCTCCCTCTCCCAAACCGATCTTGTATCTCAATGGGACTTCCTGGTTAAAAAAAGAAAAACGATTTTTTTGCGATTTGATAATTGCATCATTCCAAATCACGATTTTGATTAAACATTTATTAATCGTGCAGCCCTACCACACACAGACGCTACCGAATGCATAATGTCCACGGATAGGCTCCGCCTACCACAGACCTAACACATTTAATTTTTTCTTTTTTTTTTCTTTTAATTACTTCAGCTAAGGGCCTCTTCCTTCGTTTTCACTCTCTCCTCTCCCTGCCACTAGGGGCACCCAGGCAACAGATTTATGCCTAGTCTCCACTAGCTATGGCTTGTCTGGCACACAATGAGAATCTTCATAGTCTTCACAACCTGGCCAAAGCTGGCTGGGACTATTGTCTCATGGTTTAGCTTGTGTACCACAGTTGCTGGTGTGAATTTTGTAAGGTTGCCTAGCAACCGGAGAGTTTACAAGCAACGCAATTGAGACACAAACCCAACCATACCATACTATACCATACTAGACCATGGCTAGCCCCAGCCAGGTGGAACATGGCTAATGGAGACAAGGTATTACAATGCTCAAACATTACTGTCTTACTGTTTTTGTTTGGAAAACGTAACAGTTAATAATTATAGTTTGTTTATCATGTGTCTTTCTTTTCCCCAACACTAGAGACGTCCAACACAGAGATCAGTATAGATAAAGGTAAGTTTATTTTTGTTTATCACAACCTCTTCCTTTTCAATTTAGTTCCCCTCCTCGCCACTAGAGGCAGCAGACAAGAGTTTCTTCTTCAATGCATTCTTGATTGATGGAATACATTTCTCATGCGTGATTACGAAACCTAGCCGCATTTCTCATAGACGCTCTCTGATTGGCCGACGCCTGTTTCTACACTGGTTAAGCTTAGGCACTCTTCGAAGTTGGTTAAGGTTAGAGTTTGTCTTAGAGTGTGACGGCTGACGGCAAGTTCTTTCGCCGGTTAAGCTTAGGCACTCTTTCGAAGTTGGTTAAGGTTAGAGTTTGTCTTAGAGCATGGCGATAGAACGCCAGGTAGTGTGCAGGCTGTTTGACGTGGAAATGGGCAAAGACACAGCTCGTCACGGATTGGGCAAACGCGTCAGTGGCCAATCAGAGAGCGTCAGTCAGTGCCAATCAGAGAGCGTCTCCGAGAAATGCGGCTAGGTTTCGTAATCACGCATTTCTCATGATTAATCACAACCTGTTTCTCTCTGTCTTTCTCTCTCCCACCACCAGAGGAGCCCCAATCTGAGGTCAAGGCGACCACTCCGCCAAAGAAGGGGACTAAGCCAGAGGATGATGAGCAGCCAGCTGCTGCTGCTCCTGGTCCTGCTAGTGCCGCCGCCGCCGGGGCTGGAGGCGATGAGGAAGAGGAGGAGGAAGAGTATGTAGTGGAGAAGGTCATGGACCGACGCGTGGTGAAGAGCAAGGTGCAGTTCCTTCTCAAATGGAAAGGCTTCTCACAGTGAGTATGACGGGGTTCTTTTTTTTTGGTCTACTTTTTCTCCCATTTTCTATTTTTCTCCCATCCCAATTTCGTATCGTCCAATTCTACCCTCTCCTGTCTCGAACGCTGTTAGGCCATGCCTCCGACAAGCCTGCTGCAATGTGGACGAAGCCTTAAATCACGTGTCCCCTCCGGTACTCGAGGAAGCAGCCATCGCTTTTTTTCACCTGCACAGCGCGATCTCTCAGCGTCGGGGGGGTCTGCGTGGCCGCCCCCGTCGCTTCCTGATTCTGCTGCGCAGGCGCACCAACCAACCTGTAGGTGTCGCTGTCCACAACGTCCGATCCCCACCCATCAGCTTCCCACCCCCTAATACTGCCAATTGTATTAGTATGAACGACCAGCCAAGCTGATAGCAATGCGGAGAGCTGGGCTCGAACCCAGCGTCTCCTGCATTGGTGGTGAGCGCCTTGCCCACTGCACCACCTAGCCGCCCAGTATGATAGGGTTCTTATTAGAAAGGCTTCTCACAGTGAGTATGACGGGGTTCTTATTAGAAAGGGTTCTCAGAGTGAGTATGGCAGGGTTCTTATTAGAAAGGGTTTTCGGAGTGAGTATGACAGGGTTCTCAGAGTGAGTATGACAGGGTTCTTATTAGAAAGGGTTCTCGGAGAGTATGGCAGAGTTCTTATTAGAAAGGGTTCTCAGAGTGAGTATGGCAGAGTTCTTATTAGAAAGGGTTCTCAGAGTGAGTATGACGGGGTTCTTATTAGAAAGGGTTCTCGGAGAGTATGGCAGAGTTCTTATTAGAAGGGGTTCTCAGAGTGAGTATAACAGCCACGTTCTTGAATACATTTTTCTCTCATGTCCTAATTAGGGAAATCTTTGAAAAAAGATTATCACAGATTTCTTATTTTCCATCTCTTTTTTTATTGTCTTCTGTATTCTATTTCCATCTCCATTTTATTGTCAACTCTATTTTATTTCCCTCTCTATTCCCCGTCTCTCCCCAGCGACGACAACACGTGGGAACCACAAGACAACCTGGACTGTCCCGACATCATAGCTGAGTACATGGTGAAACACAATGAGAAGGAGAAGGAGCAGCAGAAGAAGAAGAAGGAGGGAAAGAGGAAAGCCTCCGAGGGTGCCGGAGACGCAGGAGAGGAGAAAGCGGGCAAGAAGAAGAAAGAGGAGGTGAGAGGACCGTTTTTAAAGGACCATACCAGTGTAATTATCAGCATTACCAGAGATTGTCCCCGTCTTTATGTGTATAAAGTGTATGTTTTGGTAGATCTCAGCCTAACTTTCACACTACCATTGATGTTGAAAAGGGTAGGAAATATTCTCCATGAAACGTGAAAGTCGCCAGGCGGCATACTGTAGGTAATTCACCCTTATGAAAACCACAATGCCTTCTACCTTCACTAATGTTACTTCTGTTATTCTCAACTACTACAAGCCATTCATATTCAACCAGGAGCACATGATCAATATGGAACTATAAATTGTGATACAGCTAATGCAGTCATGTTGCAACGTTCTATCTATCAAGTCTCAAATTGCAACCAAAATGAGGTTGAGAGTGTAAATGAGGGTGAGTAAATGAGGTTGAGTGTATGAGAGTGTAAATGTATTATTAAGCAGATTCTTTACTGATGGGGGGGGGGGGTAAAAATTCTGTAAATCTGTACCAAAAAAAACAAGCACAGGTGCTATATAGGTATTGATTTGATCATTTCGATAAAACATATTTTAGAACATTTGTATTAATTTTCCCTCTTTCTCTCAGGCTGAGAAGGCGAGAGGTTTTGGTCGAGGTCTGGTGCCAGAGATGATCATTGGAGCCACAGACTCCAGCGGAGAGCTAATGTTCCTCATGAAATGGTAAAGAGTGTTACATGCACACGCATAACACACACACACACACACATTCCTGTATGGCTATACTTGTCATGATAGGCCTATCATTTATATCACCGTATATTTTTTTAATTTGGACGTTAACGGTATATATCACGGTATCTGTGTTTTTCCTATAATAATAATAATAATAATAATAATAATAATAATAATAATAATAATAATAATAATTTATAATAATAATAATAATAATAATAATAATAATAATAATAATAATAAAAAATGCTTCAGGAGCAGTAAAATACTTTGGAATGGATTTATTCTACACACACACCCAGCTAATTAAGTGAAATATATATATATATCAACTATCCAGTTCGTTTTTAGAGAGTAGTGTTTAAAATCATTTGGGGGAGGGAGAGAGGGAGAACCTGTTGTGATTTTCCACTGCAAAGACGTAACGATACGTTGGTCATGGATGTGCAAATCTATGAAATTTCACATACTCTCAATCACCTGGGAACAAGGTTACACCCTCCTCTCTTCCTGCCTCTCCTCTCCCCTCTCATCTCACCCTCCTCTCCTCCCCTCCTCCTGTCTCCTCCCTTGCAGGAAGAACTCCGATGAGGCAGACCTGGTCCCGGCCAAGGAGGCCAACGGCAAATGTCCCCAGGTTGTCATCTCCTTCTATGAGGAACGCCTCACCTGGCACTCCTACCCCACCGAGGAGTAGGAGAAGAAGGATGAGGAGAAAAAAGACTAGAGGGTGGATGGGGGGGGGGGGGGGGGGGGGGGGTGAGGGAGGCCGGTTCCAGAAAGCTGCTTCCCTTCCATGTTTCCTTGGGTTGAGTCGAGAGAGGAGAGAAAAGGAGGAGACGGTGGATGGAATCTGATTTGGCCGTCGGTTATATCTTTTTAGCCTTGTTGGTTTAAACACAGAAACCTTCAGACCTTGTCATGAGGTTTTTAAGTTGGAATCTGTCTTCCTGTGTTTCACAAAAGTCCTTGTTTGTTTTTGGGTTGTAGTTTTCTGGTGTACAGGTTCAAAGACATCGGTTCACAACACGGTACCGGTGAGAAATAGTTTTTTTTACCACAACACTGTTTTGGTGAGTTTGTGTGCATGTTAATAACTAAGTCATTCATTCCTGGTCTCTTGACGGAGAGTGGCGGCGGTGGTCATCTTGATAGACAAACGTCTGACGAGGCATTTTTGTGTTTGCGGCCATAACTTGCTAAATGTTCATTTAAAATATCACGATAGAGGCCTTTCACGGAATGTTCATAATTTTTTATTTTACATTTAGTCATTTAGCTGACACTTTTATCCAAAGCGACTTACAAGTTTTGTACAACAAGACGGCAGGAAACCGTACAACTCTTATCAGCTGATAGTGTCCAGCATAATGTCCTGTTTTGTGATATATGAGAAATATATCAACAAATCTGTAATGATTGTCATTTGTCAAATATGTTACAAATAATGGAACGACATCGCGCGCACATTAGGCATTTTCTTTCAAAAGTGGTTACCAACGGTTACAGGCAGCCATGATGGAAGAAATAACTACACAAGCATTCTATGTGAGGCCTCTTATTACATTCTGTATTTCACCATTGTTGTTTTTAGAATCTTTAATTGGAGGAAACATTGGAGGGGAAGTCTCTAGGCTCTGGCTGGGGGTGAGGAAGGGTTTTGAAGTTGTAGTCTAACAACTAAATGGGTGACGATGGAAGACCATCTTCTCTTTCGGTGTCTTCTGTTCTGATACAGAAGATACAAGGGTGGGAAGGACTACTACAGGCCAGACAAGCTTATAATACTTTTTTTTTTAATAAATTTTTTTTAAACCAATATCAGTTAAAAGTGGATATTAAATGGTATACAAACTGTTTTCGTGCCCTTCAGAGTGTGAGGGCAAACGGGCTTAAGTAGCAGCTGTTTCTCATCAAATGTGAATGTAGAAAATAAAATGTTTCTAGGCCTGGTAATGGCCCCTTCCCAACACTCTGACACAGAAACCATAATGTGGGCATTCTGGACTCTATGGTACAAACTTACAAACTGACTTGACTACATGGTAGTGAAACCGCATTGTGCATCTGAAGCGTTTTTGTCTAAGGGTCGCAAGTTGATGTTTAAAGGTAAAACACTGGGGTCGCAAGTTGATGTTTCCATGACAACGGCATCATTTGAATGAACATTCCAGCGTTCTGAATCTCGTGCATTGTCCGCACATGAAACAGTGCTGGTTCCCAAGACAACATCATCAAAATTCTATCTTTTGGGGTACCAAAGTAGTACCAGAGTACTCCAAGGAAACTATAAAAGAAGGCAGGGTCATCACATCAGAATACCAGCGTTGCTCTGCTTGGTGCCAGACTTTGTTGCCAGTTCTATTGAAGCCTATATTAAAATTCAAAATATACTATAAGCTATCCAAGGATATACTACGCGAGATGACCCTTCCTCCTTTTATAGTTTCCTTGTAGTGCTCTAGGAAAGGCTGCGTCCATTCTCGCTCTAGTCTGTTGTGCGATAAATCTAATCTGCTCCAACCTACTTCTAGAAAAACTTAACACTATATGAAGTTCATATTTGTGTTTGAAAATGATTATGTCAAACTGTCAATCAATGCACAATTAGTTCATTAAACATACAAACATTTTCACAGCATATCGTTTCAGTTTTATCAGCGTGATATGATCGTTTATCATGTTAGTTTCAAGGGTCTGAACAGAGATTGGCACCACAATGAGTCTGTAGGCTGATAGGAGGATATACCCAGGTATGCCTTCCTAATCAAATGCTAGAAACATGGCTGACGAGAGGCATCATTCTTGTAACTAAGCAACAGTTTGACAAGAGCGTGACATCGACATCCGGCGCGACACGGCTAATGTCCTAACTGGTCAGGTCCTTATCCTGTAAAGGGTGGTTATACTCTGACCCCCCAATGTCAACATGAATCAAAGGCTGATAAGTTTGTATACAGGAGTACGGTGTAGTACTTGGTACCTCAGCTACACTACTACCCTCAATTATTACACAGTATTGCCCCACAGAAGTAAATTCCATAGTCTCGATTTGGAGATTGAAATTATGTTGCAAATAGTAGTTAGCTCTCCTTATTTTAACGTGACCTGTTACACATAATCTCATCCAACTAAGGTTCCAAGATGGATCAGTTTTTCTTACAGACCCAGGCAACCTTCACAAGATTACAATGTTTAAAAGGCATTTATTTTTCTGTATTACACATTTACAATGGTTCGCAGTGGCGTGGAAAACACTGCAATGTGTCAAACTATTAACGCAGAATTTTTTGAATCAGTGGAATAGTCGTTTGTTGCATCGAGCTCTCTTATTTCTGTATTACACATTTTGCTACGTTTCACGAGTTGGGACGTAGCCTGCGCATGCATACTGCTGCGAATTCTGTATTATATATTACTTAGTAGCTTAATTTGTAATCGGGTCTCGGTCAGTTGCTAGTTGATTTTCTTTTAGTAGTAGTTGTACCTGGGTCCGCTTGTTAGCTTTTATAATCTGTTTCTGAACCTCTTGTCTCTTTCTGTCCGTCTCGCTCCCTCTCTGTATTTAGCAGATTAGCCTGTGTTGTATTGTTGCATGTCTTAATCGTTTTCATGGCATACTTTTAATTGTTTAATGTATTTTGGACAATAAAGATTTTTTTTGGTTTTGGTATTTAAGTTGTATGGCGTTTATGTGGCTGCATTGCACATATGATGGGCATGAGAGAATTCAAGGTGATGGTCCTCTGTGAAACTAGCTAATCAGCCTTAAGTATGGACGTCCTGTGTAATGACTGCTACGTGGTGCAGTGGGCAAGTCTCTCCTAACTCCTCCTATACTCCTCCTGTACTCCCCTTCTCTCCTCCTGTCCCCCCTTCTTTCCTCCTGTACTCCCCTTCTCTCCTCCTGTCCCCCCTTCTTTCCTCCTGTACTCCCCTTCTCTCCTCATGTCCTCCCCTTCTCTCCTCCTGTCCCCCCTTCTTTCCTCCTGTCCTCTCCTTCTGTCCTCCCCTTCTCTCATGTTCTCTCCTCCTGTCCCCCCTTCTCTCATGTACTCCCCTTCTTTCCTCCTGTCCCCCCTTCTCTCCTCCTGTCCTCCCCTTCTCTCCTCCTGCCCTCTCCTTCTGTCCTCATGTCCTCCCCATCTCTCCTCCTGTCCTCTCCTTCTCTCCTCATGTCCTCCCCTTCTCTCCTCCCCTTCTCTCCTCCTGCCCTCTCCTTCTCTCCTGTCCTCCCCTTCTCTCCTCCTGCCCTCTCCTTCTCTCCTGTACTCTCCTTCTCTCCTGTACTCTCCTTCTCTCCTCCTGCCCTCTCCTTCTCTCCTGCCCTCTCCTTCTCTCCTGTACTCTCCTTCTCTCCTCCTGCCCTCTCCTTCTGTCCTCATGTCCTCTCCTTCTCTCCTCCTGTACTCCCCTTCTCTCCTCCTGTACTCCCCTTCTCTCCTCCTGTCCTCCCCTTCTCTCCTCCTGTCCTCCCCTTCTCTCCTGCCCTCTCCTCCTGTCCTCCCCTTCTCTCCTCCTGCCCTCTCCTCCTGTCCTCCCCTTCTCTCCTCCTGCCCTCTCCTTCTGTCCTCCCCTTCTCTCATGTTCTCTCCTGTCCCCCCTTCTCTCCTCCTGTCCCCCCTTCTCTCCTCCTGTCCTCCCCTTCTCTCCTCCTGTCCTCTCCTTCTGTCCTCATGTCCTCTCCTCCTGTCCTCCCCATCTCTCCTCCTGTCCTCCCCTTCTCTCCTCCTGTCCTCTCCTTCTCTCCTCATGTCCTCTCCTTCTGTCCTCCCCTTCTCTCCTCATGTCCTCCCCTTTTCTCCTCCTGTCCTCCCCTTCTCTCCTCATGTCCTCTCCTTCTCTCCTGTACTCTCCTTCTCTCCTCCTGCCCTCTCCCTCTCTCCTCCTGTACTCCCCTTCTGTCCTCCTGGCGTGTAGCTTTATGCCAAGCAAGCAGTGCAAAAACTTACCGTAGTGGCATGCAGTAATGCGCCTTTCATTTTCCGCCGCCCAGCGCCCAGGTCGCGCGGAAATAGGCTGTCTATTGCCATTCTCTTTGACAAACTCTAACCTTAACCAGCTCCTTAACAACGCCTAAACTTAACCGTTCTAACCTTAACCAACTCCGAAACAATGCCTAACCTTAACCATAGAAATTATATTGCCATTCTCTTTGACAAACTCTAACCTTAACCAGCTCCTTAACAGCGCCTAAACTTAACCGTTCTAACCTTAACCAACTCCGAAACAATGCCTAACCTTAACCGGCGAAAGAATACACGTTAAAAAAAAATCACGTTAAAAAATATTTTTGATGGGATTCGAACTCGCCAGCAAACAAGCCATAGGATCCACAGCCATGTGTCCTTGCCAATTGAGCTAGTGCCAGATAGTGAATAAGAGGCGGTGACTTATATATATTGAGCTCCAACCAAGGCGGGATCTCATGCGCATGCGCGGGCACCTCGCGCGAGCACGCCGGCGCACGCACGCACCTGAGCGAGCACGCCGCCGCCGGTGCACGCACGGTAGCATTTGTCTGAAAAGAAGGGCGCTTTACCGCACTAGCGTGCGGTGACGAATGCGGAAGCATTTTTGCACTGCTTGCTTGGCATTAACGTACAGGCGTCCTCCTGTCCTCCCCTTCTCAACTCCTGTCCTCCCCTTCTCTCCTGCCCTCTCCTCCTGTCCTCCCCTTCTCTCATCCTGCCCTCTCCTTCTGTCCTCCCCTTCTCTCCTCCTGCCCTCTCCCTCTCTCCTCCTGTACTCCCCTTCTCTCCTCCTGCCCTCTCCCTCTCTCCTCCTGTACTCCCCTTCTCTCCTCCTGTCCTCCCCTTCTCAACTCCTGTCCTCCCCTTCTCTCCTGCCCTCTCCTCCTGTCCTCCCCTTCTCTCATCCTGCCCTCTCCTTCTGTCCTCCTGTCCTCCCCTTCTCTCCTCTTGCCCTCTCCTCCTGTACTCCCCTTCTCTCCTCCTGCCCTCTCCTTCTGTCTGGTCCTCTGTGAAACTAGCTAATCAGCCTTAAGTATGGACGTCCTGTGTAATGACTGCTACGTGGTGCAGTGGGCAAGGCGCTCACCACGAATACTGGAGACGCTGGGTTCGTCTGTTCGAGCCCAGCGCTCCACATTGCTTTCAGTTTAGCTGGTCGTCCGTACTAATACACATTGGCAGTATTAGGGGTGGGAAACTGATGGGTGGGGATCGGGCGTTGTGGACAGCGACTCCTACAGGTCGGTTGGTGCGCCTGCGCAGTAGAATCAGGAAGCGATGGGGGCGGCGCCCCTCCAAAGTGCAGACCCCTGACGCTGAAAGATCGTGTCGCGCAGGTGAAAAAATGCGACTGCTGTTACCTCGAGTATCGGAGGGGACTCGTGCTATGTATGACTTAGTCCACATTGCAGCCGGCTTGTGGGAGGCAAGAAACAGCGTTCGAGACGGGAGGTTGAATTGGATGATACGAAATTGGGATGGGAGAAAAAGTGGATAAAAAAAAAATATATGTCCTGTGTAAAGCAATAGCTAATCAGTCTTTAGTAGGGGCATTCTGCATTTTTCTCGTGAAAATGAGTGAATATGCTCTATAAAATTTTGTAGAACTAAGGGATATCTAAGCACAAAAAAATTTATGATTCTCCAAAAGAGGTCCAACTTGCAACACTTTCTCATTTAGTGCGGTTAGTACATATACCAGCAAGTGACTATCAAACATTAATCAAAAATAGGTTTTCATCCAATAGGCACAGTTTGGAGGCATTTTTAGCTGCTCTTTCATTCACTTGCTGACATCACTAAGAAGATAGGAATAGATGTTTGGTTCCTAACTAAACTAAACACCAAAAATACATCCATAGAGAGACTGCCATCTAATAGTTAAATGGGGCCCTGATGTCGGTGGTGACGAGCTGATGACATCACCTGGCACCAAGATCAGCCAATATTCTTTTTCAATTCAATTCAAACTTTAATACGGATTCATGGTCCAGATGAAAAAAAACCTATATAAAACTACACAACAGGCAAAAATAACATCACTTAATATACACATCATTATATGCTAATGTCCGTTAAAGCCAGAATGATCTAATTTCCAGAGTAATTTAGCCGACGGATACATTTATACATGAGATTTCTTAAAACAGCTTGGGAGGTATTGACACGTGCAGCCACTAACATTTCACTTGCACTTCACCATCTGGGTATTTTAAGTAATATTCTCATGGCATCATTATAAAAGCTACTTGAAGTCTCCGCAAACCTTTGTGGCTTGACCACAAGTGTGCAGTATAAAGTGGTGTACAATATGCTCTGAACTATACACATACTAAACTTGCGGCGGACTCAGGCTGTTTGAAGGGCAGGGACGAAAAGAAAAACATGGGACCCCATCAGTGAGCAAAAAGCTATGATGCGTCATGTATGGTGAAATAGTTTTCATCCTTGATTAAGATTAACATTAACAAGTAGATTTATCATGGTGTTTGAAAAGTAAATTATCATGGTGTTTGAAAAGTGGATTTATCATGGTGTTTGAAACTGAGATTTAACATGGTGGTTGAAAAGTAGATTATCATGGTGTTTGAAGGCCTAAACCATTGCTGCAGTGGTACATTTCTCAATGCTAAAGATATCAGTGAGGAATATAAATATTTGGGAAACAGCATTTTAATATGGTCTGGGTTGAAAAATAGTGAACCTATTCTCTAAAAGCTATTTACAACATATATTTTACAGGATATAAAACAGTTTAACAGTTAAAGTTATTTCAAGTGCCGTTGCGCTTCTTCCTTTCTCTCTCCTAACTCCTCCCCTTCTCTCCTCCTGTACTCCCCTTCTCTCCTCCTGTCCCCCCTTCTTTCCTCCTGTACTCCCCTTCTCTCCTCCTCTCCCCCCTTCATTCCTCCTGTACTCCCCTTCTCTCCTCCTGTCCCCCCTTCTCTCCTCCTGTCCCCCCTTCTCTCCTCCTGTCCCCCCTTCTCTCCTCCTGTCCCCCCTTCTCTCCTCCTGTCCTCCCCTTCTCTCCTCCTGTCCTCCCCTTCTCTCCTCCTGTCCCCCCTTCTCTCCTCCTGTCCTCCCCTTCTCTCCTCATGTTCTCTCCTCCTGTCCCCCCTTCTCTCATGTCCTCCCCTTCTCTCCTCCTGTCCCCCCTTCTCTCCTCCTGTCCTCCCCTTCTCTCCTCATGTCCTCCCCATCTCTCCTCCTGTCCTCCCCTTCTCTCCTCCTGTCCCCCCTTCTCTCCTCCTGTCCCCCCTTCTCTCCTCCTGTCCCCCCTTCTCTCCTCCTGTCCCCCCTTCTCTCCTCCTGTCCCCCCTTCTCTCCTCCTGTCCCCCCTTCTCTCCTCCTGTCCTCCCCTTCTCTCCTCATGTTCTCTCCTCCTGTCCCCCCTTCTCTCATGTCCTCCCCTTCTCTCCTCCTGTCCCCCCTTCTCTCCTCCTGTCCTCCCCTTCTCTCCTCATGTCCTCCCCATCTCTCCTCCTGTCCTCCCCTTCTCTCCTCCTGTCCTCTCCTTCTCTCCTCATGTCCTCCCCTTCTCTCCTCCTGCCCTCTCCTTCTCTCCTGTCCTCCCCTTCTCTCCTCCTGTCCTCTCCTTCTCTCCTCATGTCCTCCCCTTCTCTCCTCCTGCCCTCTCCTTCTCTCCTCATGTCCTCTCCTTCTCTCCTCATGTCCTCCCCTTCTCTCCTCCTGTCCTCCCCTTCTCTCCTCATGTCCTCCCCTTCTCTCCTCATGTCCTCCCCTTCTCTCCTCCTGTCCTCCCCTTCTCTCCTCCTGTCCTCCCCTTCTCTCCTCCTGTCCTCCCCTTCTCTCCTCCTGCCCTCTCCTTCTCTCCTCCTGTTCTCTCCTCCTGTCCTCTCCTTCTGTCCTCATGTCCTCCCCTTCTCTCCTCCTGTCCTCTCCTTCTCTCCTCCTGTCCTCCCCTTCTCTCCTCCTGCCCTCTCCTTCTCTCCTCATGTCCTCCCCTTCTCTCCTCCTGTCCTCTCCTTCTCTCCTCATGTCCTCTCCTTCTCTCCTCATGTCCTCCCCTTCTCTCCTCCTGTCCTCCCCTTCTCTCCTCCTGTACTCCCCTTCTCTCCTCGTGTTCTCTCCTCCTGTCCCCCCTTCTCTCCTCCTGTCCTCTCCTTCTCTCCTCATGTCCTCCCCTTCTCTCCTCCTGTCCTCTCCTTCTCTCCTCATGTCCTCCCCTTCTCTCCTCCTGTACTCCCCTTCTCTCCTCCTGTCCTCCCCTTCTCTCCTCCTGTCCTCTCCTTCTCTCCTCATGTCCTCCCCTTCTCTCCTCCTGCCCTCTCCTTCTCTCCTGTCCTCCCCTTCTCTCCTCCTGTCCTCTCCTTCTCTCCTCATGTCCTCCCCTTCTCTCCTCCTGCCCTCTCCTTCTCTCCTCATGTCCTCTCCTTCTCTCCTCATGTCCTCCCCTTCTCTCCTCCTGTCCTCCCCTTCTCTCCTCATGTCCTCCCCTTCTCTCCTCATGTCCTCCCCTTCTCTCCTCCTGTCCTCCCCTTCTCTCCTCCTGTCCTCCCCTTCTCTCCTCCTGTCCTCCCCTTCTCTCCTCCTGCCCTCTCCTTCTCTCCTCCTGTTCTCTCCTCCTGTCCTCTCCTTCTGTCCTCATGTCCTCCCCTTCTCTCCTCCTGTCCTCTCCTTCTCTCCTCCTGTCCTCCCCTTCTCTCCTCCTGCCCTCTCCTTCTCTCCTCATGTCCTCCCCTTCTCTCCTCCTGTCCTCTCCTTCTCTCCTCATGTCCTCTCCTTCTCTCCTCATGTCCTCCCCTTCTCTCCTCCTGTCCTCCCCTTCTCTCCTCCTGTACTCCCCTTCTCTCCTCGTGTTCTCTCCTTCTGTCCCCCCTTCTCTCCTCCTGTCCTCTCCTTCTCTCCTCATGTCCTCCCCTTCTCTCCTCCTGTCCTCTCCTTCTCTCCTCATGTCCTCCCCTTCTCTCCTCCTGTACTCCCCTTCTCTCCTCCTGTCCTCCCCTTCTCTCCTCCTGTCCTCTCCTTCTCTCCTCATGTCCTCCCCTTCTCTCCTCCTGCCCTCTCCTCTCCTCATGTCCTCCCCTTCTCTCCTCCTGTCCTCTCCTTCTCTCCTCCTGCCCTCTCCTTCTCTCCTCATGTCCTCCCCTTCTCTCCTCCTGTCCTCTCCTTCTCTCCTCCTGTCCTCTCCTTCTCTCCTCATGTCCCCCCCTTCTCTCCTGCCCTCTCCTCCTGTACTCCCCTTCTCTCCTCATGTCCTCCCCTTCTCTCCTCCTGTCCTCTCCTTCTCTCCTCCTGTCCTCCCCTTCTCTCCTCCTGTCCTCTCCTTCTGTCCTCATGTCCTCCCCTTCTCTCCTCCTGTCCTCCCCTTCTCTCCTCCTGCCCTCTCTTTCTCTCCTCCTGTCCTCCCCTTCTCTCCTCCTGTACTCCCCTTCTCTCCTCCTGTCCTCTCTTTCTCTCCTCCTGTCCTCCCCTTCTCTCCTCCTGTACTCCCCTTCTCTCCTCCTGTACTCCCCTTCTCTCATCCTGTCCTCTCCTTCTCTCCTCATGTCCTCTCCTCTCATCCTGTCCTCTCCTCTATCTATCCCTCTCTCCCCCCTCTCTATCTTCCCCATTCTCTCCATTAAACGTAATATATTGTACCTGGATACTGGCTGGATCAGTGGGATATTTTAATGGCAACAGGAGAGTATGCAAGTTATTTGTTGTTGTGTCGTTTGAATAATTCCTCTCCCTATCATCATTTTCATCCTCGCTTTCTTTAGCATCTCCATGACCATTTTCATCATCATTTCTCTCCATAGCATCATCTGCATTATCTTTCCTCAACTTCTTCATCATTTCTCTCCATAGAATCATTGCATTTTCTCTTTCCTACACTTCTTCACCATCTCTCTTCCTGATATAACCATTTCCCTCTTGAATATCTCCATCTTCATTGTCTGCTGTCTTTATCTAAGGTGGAGCAAATAATATTTGTTTTATAATAGTAATATAATTGTACTGTATAATATTCGTACTGTAGCCTACAATGTTATAATTGTATTATAAAATAAATAATATGTCATATAGCAGTACCACTAGCCCTCTTGCCTTGATTGGAATAAAAAGGGTCTATGGTCAGTCAACTTAAATGTTTAAGACACATTTTTCTGTCCAACATAAGCGTTATTGACCATGTTAGCATCAGATTCTCAGTCATAATCCAAACTATGGCTCTGTGAGACAAGCTTGTACACATAGCTAGTAGTGAGGACTTACAAATACATACCTGTATCCTTATCTCCTCCCTTACTATTGTTGCTTTGGATAAAATTTTTCAAAGAGAAGCATTTTTCAGCTGCTTTTTAATATTCTTCCGATTTCTTTCTCTCCTTGGCTTGGACTTTGTGCCTCAGTTAAACTAGCTTACTCTAACCCAGTGGTTCCCAAACTGTGGTGCGAGCATCCCTTGTGGTGCGCGAGCGCCCTCTAGGTGGTGCGTGACATGAAAAGGCTAATGGTGGTAAAAAAAAAAATCTTAGTCAAACCTTTAGTATTATGGATATTAAACATGCTGGCAGAGTATTGTCGTGAACATTTTAATTAAATAAAGAAATTCCCTATCCATATAGTCACTGTGGGAAGAGATAAAATAAGAAATTTAATCTGTGCACGGAGACCAGCAACAAATTTTTCTAACAGAAACCCATTGGGGGGTGCGCGAGCTAGGTCGGGAGGTGACAGGGGGTGCACGGCCAAAAAAGTTTGGGAATCGCTGCTCTAACCTAACCTAAAGGATACATTGGGGGGGGGGGGGGGGGGGAAATAGGGACAGTGCAGATCGAGAAACATCAAAATGTTAGCTAGATATTAGCCCATCGGTTCCTTGCAAAAACTCAGAAAATATTTGCTAATAGCCATATAATGTGTTTAGAATATAAGCAGGGTTTAACTATTTTGCAACACCCCTAGACTGTCTTCATCATGGCACCCATTTTGGGAAAGCCTGCCCTAGTAAGCTGCATCACATTTTATCCACTAACAGCAGTCATTAAGACACGTTATTTAATTTTATTGCTATGTTTTCACCACTCAATAGGGCCCTTTAGCATGACGTTTTTCAACCGTGGGGTGGGGGCACATGGTCAAGTTTAACCATTGGAAGGGCACCAATGGGCACATCCTCTCATTTTCGCCACTCAAAAGGGCATTTTAGCATGATGTTTTCAACTGTGGGGGCACAATTCAGTGGTGCAGTGCTGGTATAACGCGGTATAACGGCGTTTTACCTCGGTCACTGAGGCTGAAGTACGCGCAATCGCGCACGGATATGTTCCCGCGTGTACGCGCAGTCACGCACACAAAAATCCGCTGTTCCCATTCGTTGTAACTAAGTACCGGCTCGGCCCGCGGCCACCGTTTTTACATAACAAAAGCACAGGTAGAGTAGGCTGACCAAACGTCCTCTTTTGCCCGGACATGTCCTCTTTTCACGCCCTGCCCGGGGCGTCCTGGGGGGGGGTTTATTAATTCATCGAAATGTCCGGGGTTTCACTGTTTTTCAGTTTCAGTTTCAGTTTCACGGCCCTTTGCGAGCATCTGAAGGCTCGGAGCTGCATTTTTCGCAGAACATATAAATTACCGAATAAAGCGCTATTCGTCGCCGTTCGAATGCCATCTGGATCGCCAAAATCCGTGCCTCGGTTCTCGAGTTACATGCCGATATGTCAGGCATGCGACTTTTTACATGGCATTATCCAACCGGACTCCCGGAGAAGCATGCAGCTGCAGAGCCGCAGAGCCAGCGGCGCTCTCTGGGCCGCGCGCTGACGGCCGCGCTGTGAGGCAATAGTATCCAGCTGCAGGACGAGAGCACCAACACTCTCAGGACCGCAACACTTTAAGGACCCACACTTTAAGGACCCTCGCTTCCATTGGCTGATTTGGGTCA
Organism: Notolepis coatsorum; assembly: GCF_963971535.1. NCBI lineage: Eukaryota > Metazoa > Chordata > Actinopteri > Aulopiformes > Paralepididae > Notolepis > Notolepis coatsorum. The sequence goes on from NC_140178.1 coordinate 24,373,091, forward strand.
CATGACCGTCCCACCCAATGGCTGAATTGGAGTATTGCACTGCGGGATTGATTGATTGATTGATTGATTGATTGATTGAAAACTTTATTAACAGATTGCAGAATGGGTACAGTACAGCTAAATACATACAATTGTTAAGGGGATGCAGACCAGAGAAAGACTTTCGTCTTGTTTACATCAGGGTCCCCCATTTTCAATTCATCATAACATATATGACATACACGACATACACAGATAGACAGTACTGCTACATCTATACATTTATGACATACCAGATTTGCAAATACAGTACTGTTTGTGATACAAAAGTTTCATACGCTGCTACCTTTTTCAGCTTCTCTATTTCAAAAAAAAAAAAAAAAAAAAATCTGTGCCAAAAAAAACTGTGCATGCGCACGCGCACGCGCGTGCACATGCACGCGCGTGGAGCGTTTGACCTACTGTCAATTTGCCACTGCACCACTGGGGCACATGGTCAAATTTAGACCATTGGAGGGGCACCAATGGGCACATCCTCTAGTTTTTTCACTCAAAAGGGCACTTTTGCGTGATGTTTTTCAACTGTGGGTCACATGGTCAAGTTTAGACCATTGGAAGAGCACCAATAGGGCACACCCGTGGGGGCACCAGGGGGCGGCGATCGCCCCTGAGTCCGCCAGTGCTTGCGTGAGTGTTCGCTTGTGCATACATCCTGCGGCATTGCCTGTATATATCATCTGTCATTTGTTCTGTAATAAAATGTAATAGATAGATTGCAATAGCATGCCTTTTACCATTAGATGGCAGTCTCAATATAAATTAATTTTGGTTTATAGTTGCTCTTTTAATTAAATTAATTTAATTTAATTTAATTAATTAAATGTATTAAATTAATAAAAGATGGAGAGATTTAAATAACTCCACTGCTATCATGTGGGTCCTATGCAATTATTGCCTTTATCAGTTCATACATACCTTTTTATGTCCACGGGTCTTCCGAGAACAGTATGCATTCGGTAGTGTCTGTGTGTGTGGGTGTGTGAATCTGCGCGTTATCTCGCAAACTATGGGGCCGATCAGCCTGTGGTTTGGCGCAAAGTTACAGAGGCACAAGGATGAGCATGGGGGATGATGTTTCACATCAGACAATGGGAAGTATTTTTGGGGAATTAATTTCCAGCATTCCCCATTGTAGTTGTGTTACACATTTTTATTGCCAGAGCGCAACAACAGCATCAAATGCTGCTACTGAGACTACTGCAAGTTTATTATTTGTATTCTTTTTATATAATAGCAGACGCCAGCCAAGATGTCCTTTTATGTTGACTATTTTCACCATTGGAATCTGAGCTAATTGTGTGCCATAACGAGCTAGTGTTTTAGTCACTCAGTTGCATTTTGAGAAATCATAACATGATTTGCAGCCGCGTTTGAGACTTCCTTGTTTTCTTCTTTTTTTTTGTCCTTTATTTAACCAGGGTAATCACATTGATATTTAACCAGAGTAAACACATTGATATTTAACCAGGATGATCACATTGGTATTTAATAACCAGAGTAATCACATTGATATTTAACCAGGGTAATCACATTGATATTTAACCAGGATAATCACATTGGTATTTAATAACCAGAGTAATTACATTGATATTTAACCAGGATAATCACATTGATATTTAACCAGGGTAATCACATTTAACCAGAGTAATCACATTGATATTTAACCAGGATGATCACATTGGTATTTAATAACCAGAGTAATCACATTGATATTTAACCAGGGTAATCACATTGATATTTAACCAGGATAATCACATTTATATTTAACCAGGATAATCACAATTGGTATTTAATAACCAGAGTAATTACATTGATATTTAACCAGGATAATCACATTGATATTTAACCAGGGTAATTACATTGTTATTTAATTACATTGATATTTAACCAGGGTAATCACATTGATATTTAACCAGGGTAATTACATTGATATTTAACCAGGGTAATCACATTGATATTTAACCAGGGTAATCACATTGGTATTTAACGAAAGGTTATCCTATAACCTAGTTATATGAATACTGGCAGAGCGTCTCGCTCTTGATAACTCTTATCTCCTAGCACCTACTGTGCTCATGAACAAACAATTTGCACCCATGCACGTGACCAGGCCACTCCCCAGCGTCCTCCTATAAGACGCCGGACATGGTCACACTCTACCTTCCTCGGAAAAAAAGTTTCCAACATTGAAAACCCAACCAAGGGACCTCAGGGCGCTGAGAGCGAGACGCTCTGCCAGTATTCATATAACTAGGTTATAGGATAACCTTTCGTTATATATCATACTGGTCATCGCGTCTCGCTCTTGCCATTATGAGATATGGGACAGAGCGGACGCGTGACCCGACAACGAAGGGGGGGAGGCAGTCAACTCCACCAAAGTGCGAAAAAAGGGGGAACCAAGACCCCTAAAAACGCACAGTACAGGCGGGACCACGTGTGACACAGCACCCCGTGGCACACACCCACACACCCCTGCTAGCCCACCGACTGGCGGGACGCAGGGGAGGTCCCAGACCTCAGAACCGCCTGGGAGACAGAACCCCCAGTAATGTCCATGAGGTAAAACATAACGAAGGGACCCGGGGAGGACCAGGAGGCCGCAGCACAGATGTCCTCCACCGAGGCCCCCCCTAACAAGGCGGCAGACGCCGCCACTCCACGAGTGGAGTGCGCCCTGACACCCCCAGGGGGGACCTGTCCAGCCAACGTGTAGCAAAGGGCAATGCCCTCGCACAACCAATGTGACAGGCGCTGCTTGGACAGTGCCTTACCAGCGTGAGGGCCACCGTAACAAACAAACAGTTGATCGGCAGCCCTGAGATCCTGCGTCCGACTGAGGTAAACCCCCAAAGCACGGACAGGACACAACAGATGAAGGCTCGCTTCTAACCCACTAGCGTGAGGAGGCGGACCACACGCCTGAATCACAATATCCCTGGAGCGAAAAGAGCTCCGGATATTCTTTGGCCCGAAGACTGGAGTAGGCCTCAGAGTCGCACCGCTATTGGCCCGAATAGACAAGCACTCAGGCCGCACCGAGAGAGCACACAGCTCACCCACGCGCTTAGCGGAGGTGATGGCCAGCAGGAACGCAGTCTTGAAAGACAGCTGCTCCAACGGCGCCTGCTCAAGAGGCTCAAACGGGGCCTCCGACAACCGGCCCAGGACCAGTTGGAGGTCCCAACTCGGAGACGGAGAACGTTCCACCAGCTTGAGACGCCGAGCGCCAAGCAGGAAACGTTTCACAAGAGGGTGGCTGAACAACGTAACGCCCTCAAAACCCACATGACAAGAGGATATAGCTGCGGCATATACCCTCACCGTCGAAGCCGACAGTCTACTCAAAATAGACTGAAGGAAGGAAAGGACGGCGTTCAGGGGGCAGGACACCGGGTCCCAGCCCCCCACCTTACACCACTCTTGAAAAGCACGCCACTTACCCGCGTAATACCGCAATAGTGGAGGGAGCACGCGCGTTTCGGATGGTGTCGACCACAGAAGGGTCAAGACCCATCCCCTCCAGACTCACCCCCTCAGCAGCCAAACCTTCAGTGGCTGTCCCAGAACAGGGAACAGACACAGAGATCCGTGTGCCTGAGAGAGGGACCGCGGTGACCAAGGAACAGGCCACGGCGGGGCTACCAAGAGCTGGATCAGGACCGGGAACCATACAGCCATGCCTCGGTCCGGCGCGATCAGGATCAAAGTCCTGTGCTCCCGACGTATCCGCTCCAACAGCTGAGCTATCAGGTGTATGCGGGGAAACGCATACAGAATCCCGGGCGGCCATGGATACATCGAGAAGGCATCCACCCCCAAGGGAGGATTGTCCCCCCGACTGACCGAGAACCACAAGGGGCACTGGTGAGACAGATCCACCGTGGCTTCCCCGAACCGGTCCCAGACCTGTCTGACTATGTCTGGACGTAGTCCCCACTCGTCGGGATGAGGACCGCCCCGCGATATCACATCCGCTCCCCCATTCTGCTTGCCAGGGATGTGGAGCGCCCTCATAGCCAGAGCTCGACCGCCGCAGACAGACGGAGCGTACTCCACCCTGTCTGTTGACATACAACGCTGTCGTTGTGTTGTCCGTCCTGACCAACACGTGCTCGCACACCACCAGGTGGCCGAACCGCTTGAGGACCAGAAGGACCGCCTTCAATTCCAACACATTGATATGCAGTGCAGACCGGGTAGCATGGCACGTCCAGCTGCCCCCTACTGTGCTGGTCCGACACGTCCCCCCCATCCCGTGAGGGAGGCGTCGGTGAAGACCATGACGTGTGATAGCCTGCTGCCCATGGAGGGTACCAGTCCATACCTGTCAACACTGACGTTTTTCCCGGGATTGTACTGTATTTCAACCTTCTTCCCGCCCTGTTCACGGTTCACGGAATTGCCACGTTTTTTTGACATATTAATTTTTACAAAATGGCTGCAATTCCCCTCCGTGACGACAGGTGGCAGCAGTGTAGATTAGAACGTTATCACAGGAAGTCAGACCGGGAGACGGTTGCGACCCGAAGAAGAATAAGAACATCGACCGGATAAAGCTCAGAGCTCAGGGGAGAGACTGATGCACAGAGGGTGTCAAATCAACTTAGCCAGTGTCTCTTGATTGCCCACTCTGTGGCTTTTGTCTCTGGAACAAAAGGTTTGCAAATCTTCTGTGGATAAAACAATACAAAGTTACTGCAGGAATGTGTAAATGTGTTGGTGAACAGCCATTTGCTCTGCGCCTCCCCTGTCCCCTCCTCCCATTCCTCCACGGAGAGCATGCCTTCACTGACGCCCAATTTCCTGAATGAGATTTATAAATATAAATTGATCCGTTTTAAAAGTTGTCGTGAATTGTCATGGTATGACAAATACAGTTACTGGTAACTCGCAGGCATTGCAGAGATATTGAGGAAAAACACAAAATCGCATTGGTTTTTTTTCTATCTCACTTTTCTCTGTAGACACACACACTGTTCCAAAAATGATATTCCTACTGCTAAATTAATGACCATAGGTATTTTTTATAGCTTTAACGAGTTGTAGTATTAATATGTAGCCTACAGTGATGAAGGTATAAAGACACTATGGTAATACATTGATTGATTGCTAACTTTAACAGATTGCAGAATGGGTACAATACAGTATGGCGCAATACACAATTGTTAAGGGGATGCAGACCAGAGAAGGACTTCCCCCATTTTCAATTCATCATAACATTTACAGTAAAATCAAATACATTTACAGATTACAACCTTTATTTAATGGTTAATATTTTGATAAAAGGTAATTTACTGTATAGCATTTACACTTAAAGTAGGAAATTTACAGTTTACCCATATTTTAGAATTGCTGGGTACATACAGGTTTTGACCAGCAGATGGCAGCGACGAGGCAGCTCCATTGGGAGGGGGCGGGGCCGGGGGAAGGGGCGGGGCTAAAGTGGCCAAGTTTTTTTCAAATCCCAATGTTGACAGGTATGTACCAGTCCTCCCCCAGTGGTCGAGATCCCCCAGTATTGACATGGGAACCTTCAGTCGTTTCCACTTGCCTCTCACCAGGTCTATTTTCATACTGGAAAACCACCTCTGTATCCTCCTCATGAAGAGGAGGCCAAGAGGGACCACAGAGTGAGCAGATGCCATCATACCGAGTAGGCGCATCACGGACAGTGCCGTAACCGTCCTGCCAGGACGGAGTCCCCTGAGCGTGTCGAGAATAGCCACTCGCCGCCGCTCCGAGAGGGTTGCCCCCATGGGCCTTGAGCTTAGAACCAACGTGATACCCGGCCTGGTGAGGGCGGGGCTGGGGGAACTCGCGCTGCGACCCCAAGGGCCTCGAGCTCCCCCGCTGACAACCTTTGTTGTTGACAGACACAACACCAGGCTCACCAAACACAGACGCAGAACGTGTGGCGTGGGAGCCGCTTGACAGCACAACATTCTCACGGACAGACCCAGGCCTAGCCAGCAACTGGGTGTCAGCCCCTGTTCCCATGAGAAGCGAAACGTGGGGCCGCTTGTGCTTCATTGAAGGCACGCGGCCCGCAGCCAAAGGAAACAAATCAGAGCCCTTATCCCGCTGGTGTTGGGGGGGGGGGGGAGTGACCGGAGAGCGAGCTAGACACAGCTAGACGGCGACGTTTTTTTAGGGCGTGCTCATCTAATGTAGCCGATCCCTCGGCCGCCAAGGCTTTTGGCCTTGCGATCACCTGTTTTCTTTGTGCCCAGGGTACCTCAGGCAGGGGAAACATGGCCAGCTGGTTGAGGGCCTCGCCACAGTCGTTGACGAGGCCGTGCCCTCACCTCTGGCTGCGTGGTGCGAGGCGGTGTGGGGCCTAGGTCACCCGCCCGCGCTCCTGCGGAAAGACCAAAGAGTCCCTCTGCAGAGAGGGGAGCCCTGAGAGGAAGACTGCTCCAACCAAAGATGCCTGTGAATAAGAGTTTACAGCATCCTGATCCTCCCTGCCAGTGGTGCAGTGGCAAATTGACAGTAGGTCAAACGCTCCACGCGCGTGCGCGCGCATGCACAGTTTTTTTTGGCTGCTCTCGTCCTGCAGCTGGATACTATTGCCTCACAGCGCGGCCGTCAGCGCGCGGCCCAGAGAGCGCCGCTGGCTCTGCGGCTCTGCAGCTGCATGCTTCTCCGGGAGTCCGGTTGGATAATGCCATGTAAAAAGCGATTGCGCGTACTTCAGCCTCAGTGACCGAGGTATAACGCCGTTATACCAAGTTATACCAGCACTGCACCACTGCTCCCTGCGGTTATAGCCTGCGACTGAGTTAAAAGCTCTATAACCCCAAAAACATGTGCAATGTTTTCGACGTCGGCTGGCCCTAAAGCCCCACTACCCGACATCAATGTGGACAGAAAAACAGTCAACTGAGCAATGACACTGATCGCCGCTAAATTCCGTCCTGTGGCGGTATAAACTTCATCAGCCCATACAGCCGCCTGCCGGGCCGACTCGCCCTCAGGCGTCGGCTTCCGGGTGGGACACCGTTCAACCATGCCAGGGCAAAGGATCGATGCTACCTGGCCCTCAAGCCAGGGCACACCTGCCTTGCGCCCTGTTGTCAGCCCATTCACCCATAAAAGGGGTAAATAAGCCTCAGCAAAACCCCCCACATTAGACACTGTCGTATATTCCTATATGAATATCTATTAATTACAGCACAGTGAGGTTGCTAACTAGAGGAAGGGGAAGATCACAGTGTGATAGAAACATGGTCCTCATCTGGGCTCCCAAAAATAGCCAGTAGAGAATAAGTGTGTACAGCCAAACAACCAGAAGCTATGGTCCAATATTCATTTAATTGCAGCGTGGGCCGAGAGTGGAATAATGCATTGGTTACATACAGGAAACTTCAAGCATAATACATGATTGTACAAAATGATTTGATGAGGTAAATCACAATAGCCCTCACACGTTGGCTCTTTACATCAAAGACAGTATTGTACATAAATATTAGTCATGTTATGTTAATGAACTAAGACCATAGTACTCCTTGTCACCACATGATAAAACCTGGGTCTAAGATAGGCATCTTACTCTAGTTATCACAAACAGTGATTATTCCATATACAGTTTTACTCACATAGGGACAAAGTAGAAACCATGGTCGGTGGTGGGCGATGGAGGCGCAGACTCAGACCCCCTGGGGAACGGTCGGCGTCCTGAGCTGGCCTCTCTACTAACTGCACTCCTCCAATACTTATAGTTTATCTGACTTCCCTACTCTTAACCTAGTTCCACCAATCACAAGTATCTTAAAAACAGGCAGTCCTCATTTGGTGTCTTCTGGTCGTGTGGGTGCCTGTAGCAGCCAGGGGTAGCCCCCTCCTTTTTGGACAGAGGGGGTGGTTTGACTGTGGCCCCCTCCTTTTGGGTGTGTGGTTTTGTTTCACAGTTCCCCAACTGTCTTCAGGACTCCTTGTATGTGTCACAAACAGTTTTAGCATGAGGCTTTTATGACCTGCCCCGGTGTCTCCAACTGTTTTCTTCTAATTGCCGTTGAGTTAGTCGTTTTAACATGGGGGGTTGGCCTGAAGGCTCCCCAGAATGTCACACAACCCTGCTGCCTGCTACTGCTTGTTCCATCACTCTGAGAGTCCATGTGATGAACTATTTACCATAGATATTTTCAGTTTTCAGGGTTAATCTAACATTTTGATTATGAAATTATGAAATTATGAAGTCAAGGTTACCACAACACCAATTGACCTTCAGCAATGAACCGGTTAAGAGGAGGGAAGAGAGGTGACAGCCCACGGCGGGGAACAAAGGAACAGTGACCCAGCATCGTAGCATTAGCATTAGCCGCGCGCTCCAGGATAGCCGGGAAATATCCAACTCAGAGTCATGACGACCATGTTTACCCAGATATCCTGCCCCTTGTGCCAATACACAACTTGGTTGTCTCACGTGACAACAAGCTGTATCACAAATGCTAGCATTAATGCCTGGCAGCGCAGGCCCTACCTGTGCGCGACCTCGCCCAACAGCTAGCCGCCGCGCGATGTCCCTCGATCCGCTGTCACGAGACGAGGAAACCCCAGGACAGGCCCGATGCGCTGTTAGGATGTGCCGAGAAGATTCCAGGGGCTGGCGAATCTCCGGCGAAAACCCAACATTGTGTAATTTCTCTCTGCATTTCATAACAACTAGTTCATGGAGTGCACTGCAGCGTCCATGTTGGAAACAAAAAAAGAGGAAAGGTAGAGTGTGACCATGTCCGGCGTCTTATAGGAGGACGCTGGGGCGTGGCCTGGTCACGTGCATGGGTGCAAATTGTTTGTTCATGAGCACAGTAGGTGCTAGGAGATAAGAGTTATCTCATAATGGTAAGAGTGAGACGCGATGACCAGTATGATATATAACCAGGGTAATCAAGAAGGCAGCATACAGGAAATGTTCACATATAGAACAACATTAAAACAAACACACAAACAGAAGCACTCTATGGCAAGAACATATAATTTATTTTCTTTAAAATGACCAATTCCAATGAGAGACTAGCTTCAAATCCTTTGGTAACATGTTCCAGGAGAATGGAGCAACATGGCCGAATGCATGTTTCCCAAATTGAGTTCCGACAGTGGGAACATGATATAATTCTGTGATCACGGATTGTCCTTACTTTTGGGGCACGGATATCCCATGCCCAATATATAAGTAAGATGTGCACACCACGCTAACAGTCAAACAGGCAATGTGCATTTAGCCAATTGTTGAAATTTTGTTTAGTGGCTAAACACTATTAATATTGCACTTACCCCTAACAGGGTCTGTTTGACCCAGCCCTCCACAGGTCTTCAGGCTGAAGCTAACCTGAGCACATGGCCTTTTCATGGTATAATTCATAATATGTATATGCTAAGCACATGTACAGATACATAAATAACAGAAACACACATTATGAGTAAACCACAAATGTAAATGTATTTGTATAGCCCGAGATCACATGGAATAACCCCCATGGGCTGTACAAGTCTTCTTGTACAAGTCAAGAAGAAACAAACCTCAGATGGGCTGTTCAAAGGGGATCCCCCAACTTGGATGTCGGTGATAATATAGTGTTGCAATGGATGATAGATGGAGGGAATAGAACAGGCGAATAATTGGTATGAATGTATATAATACATGTAATGAACACATATACAGTATACAAGGTAACAATAGTATCTAAGGTACGTAAGAACATTTACAATTTTTTTTTTTATAAATAGAGCTAAGGACAACAACAACAAAAAGAAAGCATAGGAAAACTGAGGGATATGTAGTGGATCCATTGCGCCTGTGGTAGTCAGAACCAGTTTGAGGAAGAATAGCCGCTGCTGTCGACGCTGTTAGCCACATCAAGGACAGCCACATCAAGGCGCAGGGAGGATCACACCACCTTGACCATCACACCACCTTGACAGGTCCCACGGGGCGGGACCAGGGAGACAGGGACAGGGGTGAGAGAGCTCCCGTGTTCGCAATGGGCAGACATAGGAGCAATAAATACTTGTAATAAGCATATATTATATGCATACATAGTAGCTATAGAAGACAATTATAAAAATGAATGTAATAAATAGAACTAAGAACAACGAGGCATATGTCAACTCAACTTGAGGGCCATCGCGCCTGTGGTAGTCAGAACCGGTTTGAGGATGAATATAGCTGCTGCGGTCGATGCTGTTCAAGGACAGGTTGAAGTAGAGCGGGCATGGTTAGACGTTGTAGGTCAGACAGAAGATGGCATGAAGCGGATCCATGGCACCAGTGGTGCTCATATCCTGCAGTATGAGGTAGAACAGTCACTGCAATCTGTATATCGACACACTAACACTCAGAGAGACAGGGACAGGGGTTAGAAAATCTCCCAGACATGGGAGCAAATAAACAGACATCCTAACTGAACTAACCAGATTAGACTAAGGGTCTATCCCCGACCAGGTGAGATCAGGATAGGCTGAAAGAGGAGAGAGGAAAGAGAAAAGATGATTTTTAACCGAAGATTTAAAAACTTTGACAGAGCAGGTGCCCCTGATAACGGCGAGTAATCTATTCCACAGGTAGGGAGTGCGGTAGGCAAAGGCTCTGTGGCCACCGGATTTCTTTTTTACCCTAGGAATCGATAGGATTCCCGCATTTTGTGAATGAAGAGCACGAGCGGGTGAGTATTGTATAATGATATTGGATAGATAGAGCGGTGCGAGCCCATTTTGAATTTTGTAAGGCTGCGATTACACCTTTCGTTTCATTTTCGTTTCATTGTCATACGCGTTTCGCCGCGACGTCCTGCGCCTCGAGTCACACTTTCGTTTTTTTTTTGTTTTTGTCACCTGAGCACACTGATGTAGTACACTGCCAAAGCAGTAGGTGGCAGTAGGTGGCGAACATGAAGGCAATTTCAACCAATCAGAACTTGAATGTGCCAATACACGTCCTGGTAGCTCCAGCAAAGAAAATGTCAACAAGGCAGACGCCTATGGGCGCCACCATCTTGCCTATTTACTCAATGCAGCAATTCTTTTTCAGCAAAGCCTAATAAAAGTGCAATAAACAAAACAAATACATTCACTGTGTGTTCTGCCTGTCATTTGTTGATGAAACAAAACTAACATCAACACAAGTGACCACCAAGAACGGATAGTTTAGTCTAAAAAAAGATCGGTAGCATTGTTAGCTGCATGCTAACGTCAATGGAGTATGCCATTATAACAGTATAGCATTGTGGCTAGAAGCTAACGTTAGCTCACACTATTTAGCCAGCACCAAACTGATGATATCGAGAGCTATCAGTAGTTAGATAACATTAGAGACAACGCTGTGTGTATTAAACAAAGGTGAATAGATGACTGGGCCATTTTGTTTAATGCTTGTTAAGTTGAAAGAGGAGCTTTGAGCTAACAGGATCTGATAGCTCACGTTAGCCAGCTGCTCATGCAATCGGTAATGCTAGCAGAATGAATGGATGTAAACTTTATTTAACATATTGCATATGGGTACAATACAATACGGCTCAATACAAACAATTGTTAAGGGAATGCAGACTGTTGTAGCTTGGACTGGGATCCTTATAACAATAACTTGACAACACATGGTAGCTGCAGCTATTTGGGACAGCTCTGCCTCTGTCCCAACTCCCAAACACACACACACACACACTCTGATGGTATCTACTGCGCATGGGCGTTTTCGCAACAACGGCTCATGCAGACTACACGCTGTTGTCGGCGCGTTTTTTAGCGGTTCTCCAAAACGCAAACACAATTTAGCGTTTCAGCCGTATCCACAAAAAAACGCCAAAAAAACGCATTTCTGTGTAATAGGGACATGAAACGTATTCAAAAACGTATAAAAAAACGCCACAAAAACACCAGTCTAACCATGGCCTAAGTTAGGAGCAGCACTTTAAAGTCAGATCTGGATGGGAAGTCAGGGAGGACAAAATTGGTGTGATATGATAACATTTTCTAGTTTTAGTTAGTATCCGTGCAGCCGCATTTTGCATGAGTTGAAGATTCTTGACGCTTGAGTTAGGTAGGCCTGAAAAAAGCACATTACAGTAATCTAAACGTGATGAGACAAATGCATGAATTAGGGTTTCAGTGTCGGCCAAAGTTAAAATAGGGCGAATCTTTGTGATATTACAGATATTGAAGAAGGACATTTTGGGTGAAATTTTTTATGTGCATTACATGAGAGGGAGGGATAAAAAATTACTCCAAGTTTTTTTGTATAGTGGAGCTCTGAGAGACATGACAAGTATAACATTTGAGGGAAATGTCCTCAAACAGGACTCTCTGATTTGGGGGGCCAACGACTAGCATTTCAGTTTTATCAGTGTTAAGGTGTAGAACATTTTGCGACATCCAGTTTTTAATAGCAAGCAGGCAAGCCTAGAGATTTTGGAATTGGGAAGAATCATTTGGTTTAATAGTTAGGTATAATTGGGTGTCATCTGCGTAAAAATGTAAGTTAATACCAAATTTGCGTATGATATTGCCGAGGGGTAGCATATAAATGGAGAATAGCCAAGGGCCCAGGACAGAGCCTTGTTGGACACCGCATTGCACTGTGAATTATTATTATTATTTTTTTTTTTTACATTTATTTAACCTTTATTTACCCAGGCAAGCAAGTAAGAACAAATTCTTATTTTATTTATTGTGAAAAGTATGCATAATGTTGTGTTAATTCCACGACAAGAGATATGTAATGTTAATGACCTGAAATTATTCCGTTTTTTGGGGGGGGGGGGGCCCTGCATATATCGGTATCGGTTGATATCGGTATTAGAAATTAAGAGTTGGACAATATCGGTATATCGGATATCGGTAAAAAAGCCAATATCGAACATCCCTAATAAAAACCAAATTAAGACCAATTTGAGTTGATTGATTGATTGATAAAAAAAATTATTAACAGATTGCAGAATGGGTACAATACAGTACAGCTCAATACACACAATTGTTAACATTTTCAGCGCCAGAGGTTGCTGTGGGCCGTGTGGCCAGAATGCCAGCGCTTTAATGAATGGGGATACATGCCGGTGTTTGCAGGGCTAAAACTATATTAAATAGCATAGCTATGGATATAAAACGATTGCCCATTTGACATCGAGTATCTATCGTTCAATTTGTGAAAAAGAAATAATTATTTCATCCATACATTCCCGTTTTATTCCGTGGTGAATATGAGTATAGTTTTAGAGTAATTCTGTGTAATCCCAGGAAACGCCGCTATGCAGCGTTTAGTGTATTTCACTAGAAACCGTGGCATTCCTCGCCTGGATCAACAATCAATCTGAAATCAACACTATATTATTGGTATTATGTTTCATCATGCATGCATGAAAGGGTGTGGGGGGGGGGGGGGGGGGGGGTTCTATGCTTCGATCGTCACCAACGGCATACATTGTGGAGTAACGTTACAGTAACACTTTCGGATCACATTGAAGGCATGCTCGGATCAACGCAAGATTGATGCCATATAGCCCTTACCTTGACTAGGATGTACTGCAAAAATAATATTCCAATTATCTGATCGCCATTCCAAGTATTGATGTCAATTGTGTTGCCAACATAATCCATCAAAGAACATGAATCTGGAGTACTTGATTGTCCTCAATCCATGTGTTATAACCGCCTGACTAGGAAAACCCGGACCGGACTTTTTAGATCGACGTACAGGCCAAGCCAGAGAGTTTCCAAGGATGTGCAATACCGGCCGCAAGGCTTTAGGCGGCGGTATTGGACATTTGCGATCTCAGACCCATTCCCAGGCTCCCTCGATGGATTATGAATGGAAATAGCGAATAAAAGAAATAACGACCAAAACCCGACAAAACCCGAACGTTCGGCGAGTTAACCCGACTATACTCGGGCCCGGCGCTGAAAGTGTTAAGGGGATGCAGACCAGACAAAGATTTTCGTCTTGTTTACATCAGGGTCCCCCAAGTTGCTGGATTTTAATCTGAGAGGGGAGTTCAGGAGTTTTAGGAATTTTGGCAGGGCATTCCACATTACAGTAGCAGAGTAAAAAAAATCATCTTTCCACATGCATGTCCTGACTTTCGGCGGGGCCAGGTCCGTGGGGCTCCCTCTTGTGGCGTATTTGTGGACATCTCCTACTTTAATTTACTAGGTACTTGGGTACCGTTTCTTTCAGTACTTTAAAAACCAGAAGCATTTAAGCCTTAAAGGATAAAAGAATTCAGGAGTACAGTTTTGAGTAAAACATCAAACATTTGTTTTTTCTTTCAATTTTCTTTATCTTGCAGCATATTTTAAGTTTTTCTTTCTTATATTAAACTATATTTAGTTTTTAAGAATTTGGAAAGGATAGGCAAAAATAAGCATGTGCTTCAGCCTATTCCTTTTTTTCTGTCGTTGATTTTGGATTTTGTGTGAGCTTGCCGTGAATATGTACATTTGTGATTTTTTTTCTTTTTTCTTTTCCTTTTGTAAGTCCACACGTGTGTTCGAATTGTCTGTAAACAAGACCGAAAAATAAACGTCATTCATTCATTCATTAATTCATTAATTTAAGCTGGTGTACCCTTTCCTCAACCCTGAGCCATCCCAGACTGTTAAAGTGAGCTTGCGTTAGGTGAATGAATGAATGAATGAATGAATGAATGAATGAATGAATGAATGAATGAATGAATGAATGAATTAAAACTTTATTTAACAGATTGCAGAATGGGTACAATACAGTACGGCTCAATACACACAATTGTTAAGGGGATGCAGACCAGAGAAAGACGTTTGTCTTGTTTACATCAGGGTCCCCCATTTTCAATTCATATTGGTGAGTCCTAAAGTGAAGGTTGTGCAGGAGTCTCAGTCATCACACACATAATAAACCTCTCCATGAAACAGGGACACGTCCCCAAAGACTTCAAAATTGCGAGAGCGACTCCCCGGCACAAAAAGGCAGCAAATTAGACCCAGGCAACTACTGCCCTGTTTCTATTCTTACCTCCATCTCAAAAGTCATGGAAAAAAACATCTACGAACGGGTCGAAAAGTACCTTGCGGAAAAAAATTTAATCTACGAATTCCAATCTGGCTTCAGAACATCCCACTCCACTGACACATGCCTTCTCTATTTGAACGACCACATCAAACAAGAGGTGGACGCGGGCAAATACTGCGGCATGGTCATGCTGGACCTCCAAAAGGCTTTCGACACTGTCAATCACTCCATTCTGATTGACAAGCTAAAAGCAATTGGTTTTGATAGTTCATCAGTGAGCTGGATGCAATCCTACCTGGAGGGGAGAGAACAAATGGTGGAGGTAAACAGTAGGGGAGAACAGGGCTGGTTGTCACACAGGTATAGGTTGTCACATTCATTATATTTCGCTACCAAAAGGCGCTTTCTCCCATATTTTGGTATGGAAATGTCCAGAATTGGGATCAGAGTGCACCTACATAGTCTTCTTTGGAGTAAGACAGCTGAACTTTTTGTGTTTTTCATGTGGAATTGTAAATATTCAGCTCCTCAGTATTTTTCTTCTAGGCTTTTACACAATTGGTTTATAATGAAACAATTGTTACCCTTAAAAAGAGGAAAGCTATAGTTTAGATTGTTGTTAGCTAACTAACACATTTTTAGATGGTTGTTAGCCTTGATACTAGCAAGACATTCCAGTTGGGGTTGGTCGTCACAATTTCTTTGGGGTTGGTTGTCACATGTGACAAGCACATGACACTGACAGTGCTTTTAATGAGCACAACATGGACCGTTTCTTCACCAACTTGGAGGAGGTGATGGATGAGCTGAGGACAGACCAAGCAGAGCCCAATGCACCCCAGCCCACCTACCAAGCCTAGTACATCACAGCCTAGACCACATACCAAGCCTAGTACATCCCAGCCTAGACCACCTGCCAAGCCTAGTACATCCCAGCCTAGACCACGTGCCAAGCCTAGTACATCCAAGCCTAGACCACCTGCCAAGCCTAGTACATCCCAGCCTAGACCACCTGCCAAGCCTAGTACATCCCAGTGTACTCCACCCCAGCTGGAAAAGGCAGCCAGCAAGAAGAAGAAACAGAAAAGAAAGAGACAGGATTCATCAGATGAAGATGATTGTTTTTGTTTGGTTTGTATGGAAACGTTCTCCAACAGCCGTTCAGGGGAGGTATGGGAGAAGTGTTGGATATGCAACCAGTGGGCACACAAGCTCTGCTTAGTTGGAGTGCCCAGACCCACATTTGCCATCATTGTAACTCAGATAGTGAATGAGTGTAGCCTAGTTGTGTTGGCTATTATTGTTAGGCCTATTTATTTAGTTCTTATTTTGTTATATAGGATGGCCTAAAGATGTCTTTCCTGTTTATGTTCATGTTAAGATTCATTCAGTTATGTATTTGTCAACTTGTCAATGCAATTCAACTTTCACATTGAGTTCTTCCTTCTTTTTAAGATTTTTCCCATTAAAACACATAGTGACAACCAACCCCATAGTGTGTGACAACCATCCCCGTGATGGGGTTGGTTGTCACAATGTGTCAGTGTCTTTGATAGGTAATTTCCTCTTTGTTACAATACGTTGGAAAATGATTTCAAGCCAACATCTTAAGCTTCAATTTAATGTAGGAATGACTATTGAAAGATGTTTTGATGATGAGCATTTCACACTAGAGTAAAAAGTGTGCCAACCATCCCCGTTCTCCCCTACGCTATCCCCCCCCCTCCCCTCCCAGTGAGCTGTGGTGTTCCACAAGGAAGCATACTAGGACCGTTACTGAATGAAATTCACTCGTTCTAATTAAATGGGTGAAACATAGAGCAAGACTGCGTGTGGGAATACGTAGCAGTTCCATGTACAGTACACACTGGGAAGCTCTCGATTAGACCCCCATCTGTTCCTCTTATACTCTTAGTTACATTATGTAAAATGAGTTGACTTTGTTCTTGTAATCCTTATTGTGCAAGTATTACTCGCATCCCCTATTCTAGGAATCCTGGGTCAAGATAGACGGATGTCTTTTAGACGATTCCCATGACTTCCTCTGTTGCCAAACAATATGATCATAAAAGTACTGTTCTCTGACTACCACGGGTCACACTGACCACTGAAAACCACCACAATCGGGAGCAGTTAGGGGTTAAGTTTCTTGCTCAAGGACACTTCGACATGCTGCTCGAACAAGGCGGGATCATTCCATAAGAAAACAACCGGTAGTTCCAAGGTGTATAGTCTACTCCAAGGTGTATAGTCTACTCCCATTTGACACTCACTCTCTCTCTCTCTCTCTCTCTCTCTCTCTCTCTCTCTCTCTCTCTCTCTCTCTCTCTCTCTCTCTCTCTCTCTCTCTCTCTCTCTCTCTCTCTCTCTCTCTCTCTCTCTCTCTCTCTCTCTCTCTCTCTCTCTCTCTCTCTCTCTCTCTCTCCGAAAGAAACCACAGACTGCAAATGTAAAAGGATGAGAGGATTCTGCTGCTTTGAAAACTTATACAATACTGCCACCTGCTGGTCAAAAAAGAAAAAGAGCTATCTGGCCACAGAAACCTCTTTACCAGTGCTAGAAGAGTGTAATAAAATAAACAAAAGAGGGATGGAAGACATTATCATAGAACGAAACAAAATATTTTCCAAAATAACCAGGAATATGATAGTCCTTGATTATTAGTCTAATGTTTGTTGGTGTAGCAGCTCTCTGCTGGGTTGGTGTAGCAGCTCTCTGCTGGGTTGGTGTAGCAGCTCTCTGCTGGGTTGGTGTAGCAGCTCACTGCTGGGTTGGTGTAGCAGCTCACTGCTGGGTTGGTGTAGCAGCTCTCTGCTGGGTTGGTGTAGCAGCTCTCTGCTGGGTTGGTGTAGCTCTCTGCTGGGTTGGTGTAGCAGCTCTCTGCTGGGTTGGTGTAGCAGCTCACTGCTGGGTTGGTGTAGCAGCTCACTGCTGGGTTGGTGTAGCAGCTCACTGCTGGGTTGGTGTAGCAGCTCTCTGCTGGGTTGGTGTAGCAGCTCTCTGCTGGGTTGGTGTAGCTCTCTGCTGGGTTGGTGTAGCAGCTCACTGCTGGGTTGGTGTAGCAGCTCTCTGCTGGGTTGGTGTAGCAGCTCTCTGCTGGGTTGGTGTAGCAGCTCACTGCTGGGTTGGTGTAGCAGCTCTCTGCTGGGTTGGTGTAGCTCTCTGCTGGGTTGGTGTAGCAGCTCACTGCTGGGTTGGTGTAGCTCTCTGCTGGGTTGGTGTAGCAGCTCTCTGCTGGGTTGGTGTAGCAGCTCACTGCTGGGTTGGTGTAGCAGCTCTCTGCTGGGTTGGTGTAGCTCTCTGCTGGGTTGGTGTAGCAGCTCTCTGCTGGGTTGGTGTAGCAGCTCTCTGCTGTGTTGGTGTAGCAGCTCTCTGCTGGGTTGGTGTAGCAGCTCTCTGCTGGGTTGGTGTAGCTCACTGTTGGTGTAGCAGCTCACTGCTGGGTTGGTGTAGCAGCTCTCTGCTGGGTTGGTGTAGCTCACTGTTGGTGTAGCTCACTGCTGGGTTGGTGTAGCTCACTGCTGGGCAGTCCGGTTACTTTTATTGATTAGTTCATTTCAAGTTGATTCAAAAACCTTTCGATTTTTTATTTATTTTCTCAGCTTGAGCTCTGAGACTCCTAACAATGTCTCGTTTGTCTCGTGAATGGGTTTGATACATGATGTTCATGGTTGTTTTTTTACAGGCTACATTGTGAAGCCTCTCTGTTGTCTAGTTGATCTCTCTGGCGTGGCAGCAGCCGTCACTCCAGTGCCTCTTGTTACTGACTGGTGGTGGAACGGGGAGCAGGGAGAGCAGGCAGCTGGTTTCAGGGAGCTTGGAGTGGTGACTAAAATGTATTAGTTCAAAATGTTTTATTTGAAGCTTGCACTAGCGTACCTATAGGAAAAATTCCATTCCCTTGGCATTCCCATGCTAATTGAACCAACAGTTAGATTCAACAGAGTCGGTTGTTCCAAAGAATGACATATACGTTGTACAACGTTCCACCGTCAAACATGCCGTGTGACGGACGGTACAGGCAGCTCTGCGTAGGAGCGTCAACTAGTCGGACCAGTTCAGAACAGCTAGTTTAATATGAAGACTAAAGATACCAACCCTTGACAAATAGCAAGGAGTCCAAAAGATATGCTGTAATAACATTTCAGTCTGCTAACACAAGGACTAGACTAAACCCAAGTAGTACGGGCGGCACGGTGGTGTAGTGGTTAACCCTGGCTGTCGCCTCACAGCTAGATGGTCCTGGGTTCTATTCCCGCTTGGGGACCAGGTTGCCGTGTTGCCAGTTACCCAGGTGGGGTATCTCCCGGGCCTTTCTGTGTGGAGTTTGCATGTTCTCCCCGCGATCGCAAGGGTTTCCCCCCCCCGATAAGATAAACCCAATGGAAAAACATGCACAACAGATCGCTAACGCTGTCGCGTCCCTGGCGCGGCGCACGCTGCAGCCCTTGTCTGCTCCCGCCTGCCCTGGGGGGGGGGAAGGACGACGGGATGGGAGGTGCAGAGAACATTTCATTCAGCGACTCAGTGCATGTGTGTGTGTGTTCCTGTGGGTAAAATCTGCATGACAAATAAAGACTTCTTCTTCTTCTTCTTCTTCTTCTTCTTCTTCTTCTTCTTCTTCTTCTTCTTCTTCTTCTTCTTCTTCTTCTTCTTCTTCTTCTTCTTCTTCAGTACCAAAGTCATGCTGTACTAGCATCTAAATAACATTTCAGTCTACTAACACAGAGACTAAACCCAAGGACTATCAAAGTCATGCTGTACTAGCACCTAAATAACATTTCAGTCTGCTAAATCAACTAGGAATTATTCAGGACAAGATTAAAGCTGTTTCCCTTAAGTTTTCAGCTTGGTGTTGCTTTAGGCTGCACTGTTGATCCCAGCCACCAGGAGGTGTCTCTGAGTCACTTTTAATTTCCGCTCCAGTGCTGCAGGTTATTCTCATCCTGGACTCTAATCAGCCATGTGGGTGTTGTGTGTTTTGTCTGGAGTCACCACTTTGTTAGTGGTGCAAAACAGCAAGGAATCTACCGCCTCATAGAGGAAATATTAAATGGAAATCTACATATATATACACTGTATATAGCCCAATATAGATCTAATCTAATCTAATCCATCTAGTCCATGTCAAACACGTTTAGGTACAGTTTTTACAATGCCAATGTTTTGACTGACTGTATATGACAACTAGAAATATGAATGAACATTTTGAATGCACCAGAATGAAGTTGATCAAAATTATGTATATTACCAGGTAAAAATAATTTTGCTTAAAGGGGCACTTCACCAAAAAAACAATGCTGATTTATTTTGCACATAATCTCACACACATCCAAAAACATCCAATGTTTTGCACACATTCATTTAGTTTGACAGTTATTGAGAGTAAATGAGTTTGAATATGGCCACCAATGATGTTGTCTGGGAATTTGAGTCCTTGTGTTAATTACATCTCCATGAAATGATAAGGTAGCAGTCCCTATAACACAAGGTATTGCTGTTTTTTCATCTATTCTACACCATTTCATTGAGCTGTAATTACAGTAGCACAACACAGGGATTCAATGTCCCCAATGACATCACTGGTGGCCATATTCAAACTAATTTACTCTCAATAACTGTTAAACTAAACAAATGTGTTCAAAACTGTTCAGATGTTCTGGATGTGTGTGAGATTATGTGAGAAATAAATCAGCATTGTTTTTGGTGAAGCACAATTCATTGTACCAAAATACCTGGCAATAAATGTATTTTAGATCAACTTTCTCGTGCATTAAAAAGTATTATCTTTGTACCAAGAATTCACTCAGTTTGACAATGAAGAATCTATCCAATCACACAGCTTGGTGGCGTTCTTTTGGTCATCATGAAATATAGACTAGATTGGGACAATTACAGTTAAAACTAAAAACCTAAACTTGGACAATTACAGTTCAATCTAAAACATAGACTAAGACAATTACAGTTAAAACTAAAACGTAGACTAGGACAATTACAGTTAAAACTAAAAGCCAGACTAGGACAATTACAGTTAAAACTAAAACGTAGACTAGGACAATTACAGTTGAAACTAAAAGCTAGACTAAAACAATTACAGTTAAAACTAAAAGCTAGATAGGACAATTACAGTTAAAATTAAAACCTAGACTAGGACAATTACAGTTAAAACTAAAAGCCAGACTAGGACAATTACAGTTAAAACTAAAACGTAGACTAGGACAATTACAGTTGAAACTAAAAGCTAGACTAAAACAATTACAGTTAAAACTAAAAGCTAGATAGGACAATTACAGTTAAAATTAAAACCTAGACTAGGACAATTACAGTTAAAACTAAAACGTAGACTAGGACAATTACAGTTAAAACAAAAAACTAGATTAGGACAATTACAATTAAAACAAAAAACTAGATTAGGACAATTACAGTTAAAACTAAAATTTAAACTACTGTAGGACAATTACAGTTAAAACAGAAAACTACACTATGACAATTACAATTAAAACAAAAAACTAGATTAGGACAATTACAGTTAAAACAGAAAACAGGACTATTAGAGTTCAAACTAAATATAAATAATATACTATATGTAGCAAGGTTCCTACTGAGAAACTGAAAATGTTGAATATTCATGTACAAATAATCACCATTCATGAAAATAATAATCAAACTATTATCATTGAACAATGAATAATAAAAAATTATAAAAAGGACACCAGGGGGAGCAGTTGAGTAGAAAGTCCTCCAACAAGCTGCCTGCTTTTAGAGAAAGAGAGAGAGAGATGGAGGAAGGGAGGGGGAGAATAAGAGAGCGAGAGAATGAGGGACAGGAGAAGAGAAGGCAAGCATGTGGAGGGAAATGAGAATGAATAAAGGACCCAATATACACGCACGCACGCACGCACGCACACACACACACACACACACACACACACACACACACACACACACACACACACACACACACACACACACACACACACACACACACACACACACACACACACACACACACACAGTGATGCCAAAAATGACCAGAATACAAACACTATTACATGTATTATGTAAGGCAGTGGTCACCAACCTTTTTAAGCCCAAGATCACTTTTTTTTTTTTGGTGAAGGCAAGATCTACCTATTGAAGCGTTGAGAGAAAAAGACAGCCAAGATTGTACTTTAAACGAAATTACTTTTATTTGCCTGTATTCTAATTACATGCAATGCTTTGGTCCAACATTAAAACGTCAAAGTAGAACTATTATGTACTTTCTCAGTCAGTGCTAAGTGCAGTCATCTTATGCAGCATCACTTTTCACATCAAAACAAAAGTAGAACTGTAATGTGGACTTTCTCATATTATTAACATTGACAAACATATTTACAATTAGCATTTTATAAAGTAGAACTGTAATGTGTACTTTCTCAGTCAGTGCTAAGTGCAGCATTACTTTTCACATCAAAACAAAAGTAGAACTGTAATGTGTACTTTCTCAGTCAGTGCTAAGTGCAGCATCACTTTTCACATCAAAACAAAGGAAGAACTGTAATGTGGACTCTCAGGGTAAGATCTAAAAAAAAAAAAAAAAAAAAAAAATTATTAATTTTTAATTTTCATGGAAAGATCTACAGGGACAGTCTCAAAGATCGACCAGTCGATCAAGATCGACGGGTTGGTGACCACTGATTGTAAGGGATAATCAATGTACAGTCATAGCCTCAAGTACAGTCATTGTTGTGAGTTGAATTGAGACGGGATGTGCCGTGATATGAAGGGATTATGCACGTCCAGGGAATAAATTACCTGTCCACATACCAATCTGCTTTGCTAGCTCTATCTTGGAAAAACAATAATCACCACAAAAGATGAATACTGTGTGAGTAATTGGAGAATGACTATATGTGTGTAAAACACAGCAGTGCAAAACAATTCATAATGTTTGATGTAAGCGCACCGATGCCAGAGGGCGCATTCTACCGGGTCAGCCACAGTGTTGTAAACCTTGCAGCAGAGACACTACATACTATTAACGTCTAACATTAGCTCCCATCATCAGTGCTACTGACAGGGTCCACTCACAGCGTCCACTGACAGCGGCTGAGTAGAGTCTGAAACTTCTTTCTTGTAAAACAGACACAAATACGAAAATGAGGAATGAAAGTCCCTATTTTTAGGCTCCTCAAATATTGTCATTCATAAAAAAAAAAACGTTGAGTAATAACCAACCAGGGGATGCTGCTGCATATTTATGCTCTGTCGTCTTTGAGGTGGCAGATGGCGAGATCCGCAGTTGGCTCTGTGTGAGGCCACGACATGTAAGCCAATGAGAACAATATAGGGACAGGGATTTGAGCTAAACTGACTTGGGAACAGTTATAGGATGCAGACGGTGTGTGACATGATGAGTGTAGGGATTTAGAAGGGTGATTCATCTTGAGCCGTGTAGTATATAGAAAAATAATCAACACCCCTCCAGCCAAGCAGAATCGAGTATTCACCCAGGCCGTGGTATGACTCAGAATAGTGTTGTTTTGGTTTATTTCCTAATTACAGAGACCCTATCTAATAACTTCTGTTTTATTACTTGTATCAATCCAATACGCCTTGACAAGAGGTAGCCAACCTCTTCACATGGAGGGCCAAGGGCCAACGTGTACTATGGCTGGCAGGCCGTGGGCCAAATAAAACACTGGGCAGTGGGTGCGTTAAATAACTCAGCGGCTCAGCTTCGCTGAGAGCGGAAAAGGCACTTAACGGATTGCTTAGTTCTGCTCACTCTGAGCCGCTCAGAGCGTTTCTGAGAACTTTCTGACTATAGGCTCAGTATAGGGACGAAATGGATTCTACATGGACACTCTTACATCTATCAAATGTTGTCAATGCGTGTCGCTACACTGCTATTTTCACAAAGAATGCATATTAGCAATTTACTCTACACTGACCGTTATCAACTTCAGTTGCTGCTGGAGTGTTGAAGAATGTTGTAGGGTGTTGAGTAATGTTGTAGGGTGTTTAATAATGTTGTAGAGTGTTGAGTAATGTTGTAGAGTGTTGAATAATGTTGTAGGGTGTTGAAGAATGTTGTAGATTGTTGAGTAATGTTGTAGAGTGTTGAATAATGTTGTAGAGTGTTGAAGAATGTTGTAGAGTGTTGAATAATGTTGTAGAGTGTTGAGTAATGTTGTAGAGTGTTGATTAATGTTGTAGAGTGT